>NC_053407.1:12879856-13228634 GCF_016859285.1 Xiphias gladius | reverse complement strand
TTGTTCACATGTTGCCCATGGATCAGTCTGGCTGTTATGTCAATAAAAGATAAGTGCATTTCACAATTTTTCCCACTCAAAGAATCATTGTTATCGGTTGAATATCGCATATTTGCAGAAGTAAAAAGAGTATAGTTTTTAAACAGCCCATATAAGCTTAATTTCTAGAGTGTGATGTACATGTTCTTTGTCTTTGGTTTCAGTGGCACACCTCTTTGTTGAAAGGGCTCAGTGTACATACGTGACCTATGATAGAAAAAACAGGGCCAAATCTGATGTAAGGAGCCCTGAGCTAGTATTAGTACCCGTTAAGAAAGCTGACTTCAGTGAAAGAAGATAAGGGAGCTACTCAAAAATCAAAAATGGCCCTCCCGGTCTCCGGAGTTTCATTGAAACTGTTCCACCGCAGCCCTGAAGTGTCACAAGAGAATGCTGATGGCACCTCAGGATACGGCGCATGTGAACAAACAAATGACCATTAAAAGTATGATTTAAAAACGTGGACAGTTGCGATCTGCAGAAATGTCCTATATGTTGCGGCAGGCAGATTTTCGGTGCTTCAGTGGGCCACGTGGAGAGTAAATGAGCCAAAAGAGCATGAACCACACAAAAGAATGGGAGTCATGTTTGCCTTGAAAGCTAAAAAAAAAGATTATTTTTTTGACTTATTGAACCACAATTTAAAATCCAATCGAGACCAGTTCATTTAGAGCTTTCTGGATTATCAACCATTTGGTATGAAATTTTCTTCCATGAAAAACTGACTTTTAGAAATATCAATTTGTGAACCACAGGTTATGCAATCCAAATCAAATGTGGGCTATTTCTCATTCCTCTGTGATTCCAAATATAATCTGGGGGGAAATTGGCTAATTTACACTGACCAGGTTGAGCCAGTACAACTTGAATAGCTCCAGAAACATTTCTGTCGAGTCTTTGCATAGGTCAAACCAGTCGTTTCAAGAATAAATATTCATTAAGATAGATTTGGAGCCTGACTGCAAACTGGAATGCAGTGGGAGTTTGGGCTTTTTCCAAAAAGTATTCCGACCACAGACCTTGTAAATCTATGATGAAATCACTAGGCGCTGAGAGCTCTGTTCGCTTAATTGTAATTAAATGTTCAGAGGCAACGAGAATCCTAAGCTATATTCATTAACTCAGGTCTTGTGTCCTCCATTCTGCCATTGTGTGCTGTGAACGTGGATAAATAGACCGTGGCACCTTGGTGTGGACCCTAATGTATTTTCATTGGTTCCGATGTAGTTTACCGTATTAAGAGCCCCCGGAAAACATTTTCTTCCGTCCGTACAGATCTGGGGAAAACTGCTCATTGCGACCCTCGGCCGTGGCTCCTGATCTCAAGGCCAGCAACTTGGCACAAAACGCCTCAGACCTCAAAGATCCTTTATTGGTCGGGAATGCTCACACCCTCTTCAAGCCCGCGAAACCCCACAGAGTGTTGGAGGTCATTTTTCATTTGCACTTCTTGTCTGAACTTACTATAGCCTGCTGGTGTGCTATGTAGAGGCGATAGTAACATCCAGCAATGAAAGGAAACACTAACGCAAATATGGCCCAATTTGGTTGCCCATTTGTGTTGGTTTGAGCCGCGGTGGCACTGCTGCCTCGGGTGTCAAGAAATCTTGGATTTTACATGTTTTTCATTGCTGTGCCAAAAGGTCAAACCGTTTGAGCTTTAGCCATGTACATAACAAGGCGGTGGAGCCACACAGGGATCTACATCTTTGCTATTGCTCAGGAGATATGTGAAATGGATTTTTCTGAGAAAAATCTTAATGGAGCACAGTAACTAGGGCACAGAAGCACAACAGGGGTGTTTAAAGTGGAGCTGGGGTCTAGCATAGAATAGGACAACTGAAAAAAATCTCTCAAAAAAGGATTGCAAGACCTTGGAAGTTCAGAGGCAACCCTTTTAAGCCGTCCTCTAGAAATAGTACAGCACAATCTGGCCCGCACAGTGTTCTAGTTTATTTAAAGGAAATGATAAATAAACAGTGTGTTAATATGTGTACAATTAAGAAATATTATGTGATCTAGTGATAAAGACCGGTTGAAATGATCAAAAGGCCCAGAACAGCTACTAAATTTGTCCTTGAGATGATATTGTTTCGTCAAGTGCTGTATCCAAGGTCAGGGGTGAGCTTTCAGATTTGAACAGCTACTATTTCCATGACAACTGGGCAAACTCCTTCTGATGATAAAGACGATGTGATATGATCAAAAGCTCCAGAAAGGTTGTTGAACGGAGCTTGGGCTGAGGTTGTTTGGTCTACTACTGTTAAAAAAAAAAAATGCGCATTGTTTGGTCATAATCATACAGGCCATTATTGTTATTTGTAGTAGTCGTCGTGGTCGTAGTAGAAATCAACAAGAAAGCCGGAGAAAATAATTCGGAGTGACACCTCTCGCTGAGCGCGGGCAGTCTCTGGCGTCGGCGGACTCCGTGATTGGCCGAAACGCCGCCCCCTGGTCCTGGTATGACGTCAGTGCGGGGAGCGAGCCGTGTGGCGGTAGAGGAAGCGCGCCGGCCGGAGGAGAGGCAGAGGCTGGAGGACCGAGGACGGCGCCGCACTCGTCGGAGAGCAGTGGCGCCGGCTCTCTACGAGGGGGCCCGACGGAGAGGGCAGGAGGATGCACCCTGGAAGAAACTCACCGCGAGCCGAAGTTGAGGACGCGTGCCCCCCAGAGTCTGCGTCGCCCCCGACAGAGGTAAGGAAGGCGTCTGGGAGTAGGCAGGATCTGCACGGACAGCGATGCATTTTTTTTTTTTTTTTTTTTTTTTTACCTGCTTTGAATCTCTTCTCATGCCAATGTCCATGTGTCTTATGCAGAGGAATGGGGGACACAGAAGATGCGCGTGCAGTTCACCTCTGAGTTTATTTTTCACGCGAGGAAACATATTATTTAACCGACAGAAACGCCCCTGCGTTTAATTTAAAACGAAGGGGGAGCGTGTGTAGGTGTTTGGTCCCTAAACGGACAAAAAAAAAAAACCTTGTTCCATAAAGTGCCAGAACAATATACCGCGCTCCTCGGCCTAATACCATGACTATAGAACAAATTGGTTCCCGAAATAGCATATGCGGATAATCCTTGTGATGTGAATAGTCTCGTTTTAGAAGAAGTAGGCCAATCACAACTCTCATTAAAAGTAGGGATTCGTTGGCCCCAGGATCCCCGAAGAGCCAAGAACAAATTAAAGCATCTTTAAACCCAGCTCAATTTAGATGTAGTAGATTTAAAAAAAAAAAAAAGAGAGAGAGAGAGAGAGAAGAACAGGAAGAAAGAGTCAGCTGTTGATCTCGGAGCATCATTTAACCTGCTGCATTAAAGAGTCGTTTCTTTATCTAACGCCGTCTCGGGTTCACGGTCATGGTCATGCTTTCAGGCCGCCCTGCTTTGGTCAACACGGGATTTATGTTCATCCAGTGAGGGGGGAAAAAGGGGCTCTTATGGAAATGGGGCTTTTTGATACTATACCAACTTCCATGTATCTTTATGATTTTACAACGATGCCCCCCCCTCCCAACCGTTGTCAAATACCCCCCCCCGTCGTTCATCGTGACTGTTAAGGTGTCATTAACTGCATAAAACCACGGGGCAGGTCAGCACTCGGTCCAAATGTGGCCCCCTAAATGACAAATGCATCATGTGGAAGGGGAAGGTCCTGCACATGATCCGCGTCAAGTGTGTTAACTAATGTCTTCCGAGCGCGCGCGCGCGCGTGTGTGTGTGTGTGTGTGTGTGTGTGTGCAGGTGGATGTTTTTGAAGGCAGCCCATCACGTGCGGTGTGACTGGCCCGTGAGATATTTCACATGTGCCACTTCGGACTAGATTTTCAAAGTCTCTCCGGAACGTTTGGCACCTCTGGCTTTGTCAGTTACGTAATAGTGCCCCCGTTCTTGTAGAAATACAGTCGGATTTTAATGGCAAGAGATGCTAATGTAAGCTAGCCCCCCCCAAAAAAAAATCCAAAAACAACTCACACAAACATATATAGGCTATTTACCTATAAATACAAAATATTGTTTTTATTTTCTGACAGTAATCATCTTTTTGAAGGAGGCTTTTTAATATGACATGTTCAGAAATAGGTCAACACCGAGCTCGGCCCCTCAACCGGACACCTTTATATATCACGAACTGAATATCTGACGGCTAAACGCCTCATTCGTCGCTTCTCCAACCGACACAATGCGAGGTCGCCCAGCTCTCGACACATTTGACACGCTCGACTCTCGCCCTCGGTCGTTTGGCTGTGATTAAGAAAAACACTGCGAACGAGGTGCTGGGATTGTATTTTGTTTTTTTTTTCTTTTTCTCAAATCTCACAGGCCCTCTGCTCACGTTGTCCTCACCTCGATCCAGACCGCGCCGGGGCCGCCGGCACCGGAGTGTGAGAGGAGGTGTGTTTCTGTCTTTGGTTATCTAGCTGTATGAGTGTTAAATACCTGTCATAAAGCTAGATAACCGAAAGTAGGAACGACTTCCGTAACGCCGTGTGCTTCCCCGTGAGAGAGAGAGAGAGAGAGAGAGAGAGCTTGTGCTCCTCAGGCTTTGAACTCACCAAGGCGGATTTGGACCCCCCCCCCAAAAAAAAGGTAAGAGTACTGTTTCGCTTTATGGTTTTTCCCAAGGTTTGTTAAGAAAATTATCCCACAGATAATCCCACAATTGGCTCGTACAAAAACTAGGGTGTAGGCCTGCAAACGTGGTGTAAAAAAAAAAAAATAATAATAATAATAATGTGGGGGTTTGATAAAGCATTTCGTTCTTTCCTCTTACAGTCGACTCAAACTTTTAGCATATAGCAGATTTATAAGCACTTTTAATAGTTTGCAGAGTTTTTTCTTGGCAGAAAAATGGGATTCTGTTAATTGCATACATCACGTGTTTCCCCCGATATGTAGTCATGTGATAATGGGGTCTTTTTTTTTAATGAAAACAAAAATGTCTCTCAGATAATATATGTGGATTTTTATTTCTTTTTTTTTTTTAACTTTTTCATGGAGGAAAGACAACGTACGTTCCCATTTATCACTGTGTTTACAGAGTTTTTTTTAGGCCCAGATGTCTTTGCTATTTGCTCTTTTAATCCCACTTCAGTTGATTCGGAGGATTCAGTATATGAACTGTAGTAGTTGCCTAAGGGTCCACATTGAGCAACTGGCCCTGTTTTTAGCGTGGTGAGGTTTTGCTGTCCATTGAGGTCCTCTGCAACATGGTGCTGAATGTTAAACAGGTTGCCCAGTGGGTGGAGGAAAACCGTATTGTACAAAACAAGAACTCCCAAACTTTTTCCATTTCACGGGCTCCTAAATGGATATGCATGAGACCCGAGATTTCGAAACATCGTCGGAGAAGAATTTTGTTTTTATTGTGTGAAAAAAATCTAATAATGTAGGCGGGGAGGTAATATCGGGTAGGTCGCAAAAGGCCTTTTTCACAGCAGACAGTTTGACTTGTCACAGTGGAAAACATTAACGATTGCTTCGTTTTATTAAAGTGTCCCAATAAGCCATGACGGTGAGGCAGCGTGCACAATACCAGAGCCCTGAAACTGAGGCAGCTAAATGGATTTCAGACGTCATTTATTTTATTTTTTACTTAGTGTGACATGTCAAAATATCTTTTGTTAAAAAGGCCTAAATCACACCTTAGGGTGTTTAGTCTGATCCCTCCCGCTCACATTTAAGAAGTGAAATAGTAGTTTAGCTAAAGAATTCCTTATTTTCTCAAGGTCCTCCAGGCTTTCTCTAAAGGATCCCCGGAGGTACCTGCTTTGTGACACACTCGCGTGTTGCCCTGCCAGTCTAGTCAAAGCAGATGCTCTTGATTTATCTTTTGCTTTTTAAAGCCTACTGTTTATTCCATTTACCTTTTTCTTTTGGAAGGGTATTTTCTATGTGTTTGAAAAATGCGAACAGATTTTAGATTTCACTGGTGAGACTTTGTTTATAGATGAAAGAAAAGCGAGGCTAACGCTTTGTCCAGGCACTAATGTCTCGGGGACTGCTAATAATGCAGTTGAGTGGTGTAGCACCCTACACACACAGGGTTAAAAAAAACACTTGGCGTCTGTGTTTAAAGCTGTACCGAGTCTTGGAGCCTTTGGGAAACATTGTGTGTTGGCTCAATGAGAAGGCCAGGGCCATCCTGTAGACAGGAGCTGAACCTTTCAACCTGGTACTTCAGCGCTGCGCGCTGCATACGCTCAGCCTAGAGAATGCCACTAAAGCCTAAAGAGCACCAAAGTGAGAAGAGTTTTCATTCACTCTGTTAACTACCTATTGCAGTAGAGCTTGCTGTCAAACTGGGCTAATTGCTTCGTTTCACAGCGAGATATTGGATATGTGAAAAGGCCGAGGTCCAAGTCTTTTCCTGAGCTTCCCCTGTTATAGGTAGCGTGTGAACATGGCGTGCCTCCTTAATGAATGGGAATAAAAACACTTGAGGCTTTATTAATGGGATGGTCCAAGGCATCCTTGTTTCAACCTTGTGTATATCTATAATGCTTCATCTTGTGCTTTTATTGTAGCGGAAATACACACACACACACACACACACACACACACACAAAATGTGCACAAAAAGGACGAAGGGAATGTAAAGCTGGCCAAAGCTTTCACAGTTTTGATAACTAGCTGATTTTTAACAACAACTGAATCAATTGTTTAGTTAAGAAACCCCCAATCACAAGGCTGTGTTTAACTGTAATGAAAACTAAAAGTCCAAAATGTTCTTTTAATGTTTTATTCCTCTGTTTTCTCTCTTTTTCGTCGACTGTTTTAACAGGTTTTCGATTATCAGCGCTGAATGATCGGGAATTCCTGCAAAGAGGGTAGAATCATCAGTAAAAGCAAACGAGGAGAGAGAGGGGGAAACGCGGTCAGTCCAGAATGGCAGCCTCCTCCCCTCTCTCCCCCTCACCCCTTTTACCCCGCAGCCTCTAATGCCATCTGTACTGCCAACGGGGGTACACTTTGCCCGTGCCAGGAGGCGCACAAAGACCCTGCCGGATCCCTGCAGTATGGGTGCGCTCAGAGGAGCCATCTTGGGAGATGTTGCCGCGACACCTAAAATGGCTGGGCTGGCATATGAGGTGAGCTGCATCGTGGTTTTCTGTTGGGTACCAGTGGTAATGGTGGTGGTGGGCAGGAGGTGGGGGAGTGTGTTTAAGTGTATGTGACTGTGTGTGTGTGTGTGTGTGTGTGTGTGTGTGTGTGTGTGTGTGTGTGTGTGTGTGAGATTGGGGGGGGGGTGAGGGAAAGAAGAAGAGTTTCCCATTTCCTCCCCAGTCACACATGGCCTCTCCCTTTTCTCTATTTTCTGCTCCTGCTAATTAGCAGTTAAGGGGTGATTTGAGGGGGGGGGGTGCGTGAGGAAGGGTGGTTGGTGGTTTCGGGGAGGGGAGGGGGGGGGACAGGGTCGCAAACAAAATTAATGAGCTGGCACTGGTTGAGGGAAACCTGCTATCCTCTCATGTCATGGTGCTTCTTTACTCCCTGATGCACACCAGGCAGTGGTGTACGTCGTGTTTCCACCTGACAAACCTCGTAGATTAATTCGTGCAAAACCGCTTTTGTTATGAAACTCACATTACGATATTTGTACAGTATCTTAAGGATTTTAATGTGCTGATCTCCTTAGGTGAATTTTTTTGAGAGCTGACCGCTAATACTCAGATAATTTCCCATTTGGGGAATAACGTTATTGTTTTTAATTTAATTTACTGTATGGAAAAAAAGATATTTTGACTTACAAAGCAGTTCATTATGTGTAA
This sequence comes from Xiphias gladius, assembly GCF_016859285.1. Taxonomy (NCBI): domain Eukaryota; kingdom Metazoa; phylum Chordata; class Actinopteri; order Istiophoriformes; family Xiphiidae; genus Xiphias; species Xiphias gladius. The sequence goes on along the minus strand of NC_053407.1, from coordinate 13,220,826 downwards.
TAATATCAGCACTGAACATTAGCATTTTTTGAAAACATATATATAAGGGTGTTCAACAGAACGTTTGAAGTATTACAGTAACGTCTTTGCGTTTGTGTGCGTCTGTGGATCAGAGGTGCCACAGTAAATCAATTTACAATTGTTAAAGCTACTTAACTGCACACAAATTGATTTCATGCCGGATCACATCTTTTTAGCCATTGGTCTCAGCAATTTAATATTGATCATTACTCTCTGCAATGTAATTGTGCGGGTACCAACGGCACGAGCGATTACAAACTGTATTTGGCACACACAGACTAAAAATGTCAGACGGCACTAACTTAAAAATGTCACAGTCTGCCAAACTCTGAGAGCAGCAAACAGAGTCCACCAAATATCGAGGCTCCAGAGCTTTACCAGCTCCATCCCTCTAACCTCACACACACACACACACACACACACACACACAGATCCTGAGCATGCTCCCTCTCATGGCGTGGAGCGGCCCTGTACCCCTGGTGTCTCTGGCAGCAACCTGAAGCAGAAAAAGAGAGACACGTGAGCATGTGTGTCCAGGGCCAACATGTGCAGCTGCAGTGCTTGTGTGTTAATGAACAGCACTGTGCGTTTTCACATTATCATTCAGCCCCTCTCGCTCTCTCTCTCTCTCTCTCTCTCTCTCTCTCTCTCTCTCTCTCTCACTCTTACTCCCCCCACCCTCCACCCCCTCAATAGCTGTTCACCCCCCCCCCCGAAAAAGCAAAAAGCCCCCTTTCCCACCATTGTGGGTGCTGGTGCTGGGACGGGCCTGAGCTGGGGGGCAGGGTGGGAAAGACCCTCCAGACTAGACATGAGCAGATGCCTGAGACATTAGACTGTCGTGCAGATCACCGGGGTCGGGCGAGCCGCTGAGTTATAATGTGTGTGCAAGTGTATGTGCGTTTGATATGTGTGTGATGGGGGTGTAGTCCAGGCCCTGGAGTGCCACCTGACCGTTCATTAGTCTATTCAGCCTCCTCTGCATGTCTGAAAGGCATGGAGATGCTGTTTCTTTCTGCTAAATGAGAGGGATTTCACCGGCATTAGAGATGCATTCATACATGATATGCAGATAGACGCAAAGGCTCAGGCCTACACCCTGTCACACAGTAGATGACGGTTTGCCATTGGATTGTACCAGAGGTGTAATGCAATGTTATTTCAACACCCCAAAGATGCATTTTCACATTTTTAAAAAAAAAAACTGATAATCTGATTTTATTTGCGATTTAAACCTTTGCAACGTGCACTCCTTTATCTTTGCTCAGCTTACTAGCTGGATGCAATTTGTCCTTCATGCAGACAGATCCTACACATTTGCATCGCTCTCAGGTTGGAAAAAGACAGACATCATGAAAATCTCTCAAGACAGTTGGTGGCACGGTGTATCACTGCGAGTGACTCAGCTAAGGCGATGGGTGTGCCTAACAAGCTGAATGATGTAACCCGCGGATAATGATTATTAATGAGCTTTATACTGTATGTGTGCCTCCATAAGATGTGTAAGGCATGTGCAGCCCCACATGTCAAAAGATTATTCCCTCTCTTTATTCATATAAAAGACTCAGAGCTGTCTTTATAATTGCATCTGCGCTGCTCATCTGTGATATACAGCGCATTGCTTCGGGCAGATTTGACAGAAGAGAGAGAGCGAGGTGAAGGCGAGAAATTAATCTTGGAGATACTGTAGCTTGCTCCATGCTACATCTCTGTTGCTGATCTCCATGGTTAGAGTTGGAAAAAAAAACAGACTAGCAATGGGGGAAATTATGTAATTGTTGCTTTCAAAAAGTAAAACTAAACATTGGCTTATCAAGAAGTGGAGACAAATGTATACACGTATGTAAAGGAGGCAAGAGAGGCAGGTGTAGGGAAGCCATGTTTGAGCCCCCAGTGTTACCTCTGCATTTGCTGATGAAGTTAGCTTGTGTTAGCTTGTGCATTGCCATGCTAAAGCAATTTGCGGCCACGAGGAACTGGGCACATAGGACTCTGTGTGTACGTGTGTGTGTGTGTGTGTGTGTTTGAAAAGAATAAGGAGGGAGGTCGGTCTGCAACCGTATGTGAGAGCTGCAGCAGTCGACAGAGACAGCGTGGTCAAAAAGAGGCGGTGACTGAGGCAAATTTGTCAGGAAAATGTATTCATCCTTGCAGGAGAGTCTGAAGAGCAATCGCACTCGGTGATATCTGCAGCAGGTAAAAATGAGTGACGCATACATGCACAAATGCACACAGATTATTTTTTCGTCTCATGATTACTGAGATCTGTAATTCTCACTTTTTGCAATATGGCGGGGGAAAAAACATGAAATGATCACAAATTAGCGAAAGGAGGTAGACGCAGAATTAAAATACACTGTCAAGGGGAGCTCATCTTGATTTCGATGTGTGGTGTCTAAAAAAAAACGCTGTGAACCTGCTCGAGAGTCCGGTTGTAATCTGCTCTGGAACAAAGAGAGTTTTTGGTCAAGATTGTCGGTAACCAGAGCGGCTGGACAGTGAGGTCAGCAGCTTTGACACCGTGTCAGCAGGATTTAGAATCTGAACCTGCCTGAATCCCTCTCCGCACATTGTGGATACAGTGACTTGAATATTCATCCTTCATCCTTCATTCTTCAGTCGCTTCTTCTTGTACATAACTTAAAATTTGACAGAAAAAATGTATTTCCCCTCCAGGAAATGCCAGAATAGAGATGATTACTGTTCCCTTTCTTTCTTCTCTCTTTCCTGTGTTATTCATTATTAACTATGTATTGCTTTTGCTATGTGGGATTTTCGGAGCAAGGAAATTATAATGTGTGACATGATGAAGTGACAGTAACCAGCGCTCCCTTCCCATTCTGTGTGGGTGCAGCAGCGTAGCCATAGTAGCGATAAAATGTTAATACCATATAGCTCCTGGGTTACCTCTTTGGATTCTCCCCACTATGTGTGGACACTATTAATGTTTTAACAGCTCTGCTGTGATATATATAAAGCCCAGCTCACGGGCCGCCAATAGTCTTGGATGAGGTCCAATGTGGGTCAAGCGAGGCTCATCGGGGCTCTTTAATGCAACTTTGGCCGAGACTAATCTAGCACAAAGCCCGATGTTAAGTATCTTAGAGGAAGATGGAGAGAAGTTTCTACATCCCAGGCTTTTCAGATTACGTCTGTTGGCTGTGCTTCCCTGAGTAGGGGTCCTGTATGCTACAATGAAAGTAGAGGAGAATTAGGTGACTGAGCCTTTAATACAGTGGCCCTTTGTAATCATATCAGGAGGAGATGAGGTTCTACGCTGAGGAGAATAAGGGAGAATCCTTGGTGTGACCTCTTTTTTCTTTTTTTCTTTTTTTTGTGCACGTTATTTTATTCTATGGTATGGTACATGACTTCAGTAGCACGGTGTAAAGGGTGAAAGAGGGAGTAAAAGAGGAAATGTACATGAAAATTATATTCTAATCCCTATGACACCACTCTGGCATCAGATGGATGTACGACTCCATCACTCAGTCAAGTTCAAGTTCATGGGTGCAGCCACTCTGTCTGCGACTGGTCAAGGAGTTAAGAGAGTCTGTGGCCACCCTGGAGTACAAGAGAAGGAGGTGGTGGTGGTGGTGGTGGTGGTGGTGGTGGGTGGAGGGGTGGATGGGGGGTACATAGCCTTTGACCTCTGTTAGGGTTGCTATGGGAAAGAGGCCGGTTGGCTCAGTAATGTACAACTGAAAAGGCCGAACTGTCAGAGCTGTCCAGCACACATCAACCCCCCACCACACACACACACACTCTCACACACACACACACTCACAAACGGTAACTCCAACCCATTCACACATACTCACAGATGGCACGGGCCATCTTGGGAATGTTAGCTACGAGAGCTGCGCTTTATATTCATCAGACGATGTTATAATTCATCCGACCTTTAGAGTTACACAGTCTACATCTCTTCCTCAGTGCAATCTTTTGAACCTCTCCCGCCTCATTTTTCAGCCTCATCCTACACGTCTGAACGCCCATTGTTTGTGTGCGTATTGTGGCCTTATGGGCTTTTAAGCCACTAAACATAGCATTACCGTGGCGAAACAGCACTCGTCAGAAAAGAACGTAACTTTGCAAGCATTGCAGACAAAAATATATATATATAAATAAAGGACATTTTGCCAAAAAGTGTATCCCTTAAAATCATCATATGGAGATCACTAAAACATAAAATGGCTAGTCTTCAACCTCAGTGAAATTACAGAAAAAACAAAGGCTTTCCTCTGGTTAATTGTGGTGTACTGGATGTATCTGTGCACATAAGGATCTTTTAAGATAAAGAGCTTCACGTAAGCTTCTACACTAAGCTTTTTTTAAAAATATCTTTTCTGTCATCAAGCTATTTGGATAAATGACCTGTAGAGACATATAGTCAAAATAATCTTCTGTGCCTACTCATTTTAAAATGGTCAGTGTTCGAAGCTTGAGTGACTGCGTGTCAGAGCGGGCATGCAAATCCACTGATTGTAATATGTGCATGTTTCCATGCCCCCTCTGTAAATGTGTGAAAGTGTGGCCTCATTTAAGGTTGCATTCATTCAGGGGAGGGGTCTAAGGAATAAAAGAGTGTGTATTTGCATACGCTGCATGCCGTCTGCAGAGAGGGAGCAGTCAAAAAAAGATATCAGAGGTGGACAAAGAGAACGAGGACAAATCCTTCATTGTGGGGTTGGTGGGAGAAAGGGCCTGTCTGAATTGGGGAGTGGGTGAAAATTGACAGAGAAAGAGTTTGGGTTGGTTCCCTGTGGGGATAAAAGCCTCAAGATCCCTCCATGCATACAGCCTGAAAATGGGAGAGAAGAACAACACGCAGAGCACAGGGGCCTATTTTTACAGGGCGTGAAAAGGAAGTTTGTTTTTCTTAAATAGTGCCTACAATTTCTGGTGTACAAAACTAAAATCCAGGCACAACAGCAAATTCAGTGTTGTCAAAACATACTCATCAACATTTGAAATACCCGAAGAGCTTTGGTTTGCGGAATTATCTGTGCCTTTTATATTCTTTTTTCTCAAAACGTAGACTTGCTTTTGACATTCCTTTTATGTGGGGAGTTCATTTACGTCTTTTATGTGTTCTTTTACCCTGCGGCCCTTTGGTTTTTGTTTTAATCTCTTTCATTGCAAGTGTTTGCTGTTTTTATTGACTGCTAAGCAGTTTGTAAGCTTTATGAATAGAGCTTTTATTTATTATTAATTTCTTGATAAAACTAATTTACTTTTATCGTCTAATCCTTGAGAAAGCTTTTTTCTTTCTATCTTTCTATCTTTCTTTCTTTCTTTCTTTCTTTCTTTCTTTCTTTCTTTTTGCCCAGAAATGTGAAATATTATTACTTTCCGTGCAGAGTTGGAGCCAAGTTTGATTCTCATGCTAATGTCTGCCTCCATTATTTTTCCTCAGGACGGGACAGGGTCTGGGAGTCTCTCTGCACTGATCTCTGCACTGACTGAACAATATGCCGTCATCAGATTGTTGAGGCTCTCACCAGAGCATGAACTCAAGAGATTACCAGTCAAATGAACACTACAAGAAGAGTGCTATGTAGACACAAAATATATGTGTAAATCTGAAATGTATAGCTGAAGATGTCTGTGATCCTTGGAAATACCAAGTTTATTTTAAGATACTGTATTAATGAGAGAGTGTTTAATTAGACACATTTACACAATTATATTCTTTAAAAAACTGCAAATAAAAAAAGCCTTATTTCACACTCAGTGCTTTATATGTATTTTCATAGCTAATGTATGTTTTAATTATTGAATAAAATTTTTTTTCCATGTGTAAAGTGAAATATTTGTCAGTATGGTATTAATGCATTAAAGTATTTCAAATTTACTGATGTCAGGGACACTTCTTTGAAATGAAAATCATGAAAATATTATCATCTTTGTGTTAAACCCTTGTTATTGAGCAATAGGGTGTTTTATTTTGGTAATCTACTAGACAAGGAAACATCAAATATTTTTATACATTCTTAACATTTTGTTTTTAATTTTCAAAAAAAGAAATTATAAGGGAGTTGACAATAAACAAGTGCCAAAATAATTAGAAATCAGAGTCTACAGTTTTTTTATTTATTTATTTTTTAGATTCACATGGTAGAGAGAGAGAGAGAGTGTGTGTGTGTGTGTGTGTGTGTGTGTGTGAGAGAGAGAGAGGATGGTGTGAGAAAGTAGTTGAATGACCCCGCATTAAGTTTTAATTAGAAGGAGCAGACAGAGGGACGTGTGTTGAATCATTGTAGCAAAGAAAAAGTTCATCAGCCACAAAAGTCTGGACAGAATGACCCTGCCTGCTATTAAAATATATAATAAGGTTTGGTTCATTGCCTTCATATTTTATTTATCAGGGAAACGAAAAACAGATTTTTATTTTTATTTTACAACCACATATTGCAGATTTTCTGCTGCACTTCACAAAAAGAAAAAAAAAGCCTAGGCCTAAACTGTAATGAAATAAAAAGAAATTTTTTTTTTTTTTTTTTTTTTAATCTGGATAAAAGATGTGTAAATTTCAATGTGTTGTTTACTTTAAATCCAAATGTATTACTCCACATCAGGGCCCAGTTTTAACGATTAATCAGGTTTTGGGATTACAGGCTGTCCTGGTATCAGTTGGACCTCAATCAGTGTCCGACTGATCTGTGTCCGGAGTCAAACAACAGATGGACATGCGCAGGGTCAACAGGGGATTATTTCTCTCTATGTGGAAACAGAAAAAACGTAGACATGTCCATTAGTTACAACCAGCATTTTTTTTAAATAAGGTAGAGAGGAAAATGTTGTGACAGGTGAAAGCCCTGTGTTTTCACTTTATATTAAGTTGTTCATTTATTATATTTAAGAGTTGTAATATGTTTTTAAAACAATGAAACAATTTTAATAATTAAAACACAATATGGCAAAAACCCTATGGTCTTCCAGAAGAGGCAGGCTATTACCTCATTAGAGTGTATGAGTATGTATGAGTTTTACCTTCTTATCTACATATGTATATGTGTGCGTGTGTGTGTATATATATATATATATATATATATATATATATATATATATATATATATATATATATATAATATATGTATGTATGTATATATAGAAAGGAAGTTGCATTAAAAAGTGCAGTAATTAAATAAGTCACTTAAGTGTGAACAGCATGTAAAACAACTCTTTTTTCCATTTACCTAAATCTAAAATCATACTCATACGCGGTGGAGATCTCACTCATGGAGGCCAATTCAGGAGTCAGCATGTTTTCAATCCATCCCAACACTACAGAGGCTGATTTTGGCGATTAGTTCCCCTCTCTGGATGAATGGAAACCAATTAGTGAAATCAGCCTCTGTAGAGCCTGGGTGGAACGAAAGCCAAAATGTTCAAATGATTCTGTAAAAACTGTTACACTGGCACGATTTTCATCATTAAAAAAATGTTTCATATTCTGTTGGATTTACCCTATATGCTCTGCAGATGTGGGCTTTATGTTTCTCTCTGCAAATAAATTTTGGAAAGCTCCAGGAATAATCCTGACAGCTTCAGTATCCCCTCATCCTTCTGCAGAGGTAATTGCCTGAATAAGTCTCCTTAGTTAAATACTGCTTTTTGATGAGTGTGTTGTGAGGCGGGGCAGCTGGTCAGGGACCTGTTGGTGAAGTCCCTACAGGTCAGCAGGGATCAGGGGTCATGATCTGGACAGTCCCCCGGAGGACAATAAACAGGCCAGAGAGATGCCGGGGTCAGGAGCTGCCTGAGCCAGAGCCAAAGGTCAAGGGCCGCTAATTAAGTGGCTATTTCCTACTATTCCCCAATGACCACTGGACTCGGAGATGGACAGGGAAATGCATGGAGAAGTCTATATATAGGAGGTTAATAAATCCTGGTTACTAGGAAAAAAATTAGTGACTGGAACAGCAGATAATTTAAAGGGAAAACAACAGCAGCTTCACCTCATAGGAGGTTTTTACGGGAGGAAATTCAAAATAAAATCTACTTTCAATATAATAGCTATGATATACCTATAATTAGGAGTGGACTAAACTAATGCAGTATACAGTATGTCTTCTCTTCAGCAACATTTTTTTAGCGTTATTTAGACTTTGCTACAAGAGTTTAGATGTAAATATAGATTGATGGGAGACAATCAGATAAATAGTCTCACATAAAAACCAATTTCCACATCAGAAGCTAGAAGAGGGAGAAACAAAGAGGCAGGACCTCACAGCTCAAGTTGAGGAATCCAAACATTTTGGAGGGAAAGTCGGTAGGAGCTGTTTATGCCTTTCCACTCACTGAAGGAGCCTATGTGTATGATCCCTTAGCATAAGAATGGAGCTGGGGCCTGTGAACTCCTCTGACACTGACCTTTCTCCCAGGATGGGAATAGTATCACTCAAGAGCCGCCCGGCAGCCTTTCAGTCCGACCTGAGCCTTGCCCTCGCCTAAACTCCCCATCAGGCTGATTTAATTTATCCTACGAGCCCTTCCTCACCACCCAAACCCCACTTCTGCTTCAGGAGAGTCACTCTGCAGCCACACTCTCCACACGGCCCTGTCGCATTGGCCCCTGCACTCAGCGCAGGTTAGAGGAGCGGGTTTGAAACAACAGGGGGGCCCTTTCTCCTTCCAGAGAGTCTGAGTCTCTTTATAATCAATTTGTTCCTCCTGCAAGGAGCTGATGCTTAATCCAAACCAGTTTGGATTTCTCAGATTGTCAAAGTTTAGAATGTGGAAAATATGGAAAAGAAAAAAAATCTACGTATTCACACTTCAAAACACTTCAACAATGTATGTCATATATTTTTCATTTTATTTTATTTTTTGCTAAAGGCTTGAATTGTAGTGTCTATTAAAAACAACATACATAAAAATAATTTAACTAACACTGCATACTAAATCATCTTACTGTATTACAATAAACAGTAATATAAACATAGTGCAGTAACATGTACATAATATCCTGTCATTGTTACACCTAAGTGGGTTAATTCATGCTGCACGTGAATTATGTACATAATAACTACATGTTTACGTTTGCTTATATTTATTTTTTAGCCTGATATCTTTGTTTAGCTGTAAGTGTCTGCCTTTATTATCATGTAAATGTGCCCCATGCACTGTCTTTATGTTTACCGAGAGCTAATGCAAAATGTGAAGAAAAATAAACTTCCGATTTTGAATTCAGTTCCCAGGTGTGAAGTCATTTTGGAGCTGAGGCCCAGCAGTAAGAAGCGTGCAGTGCTGAGGAGACAGCGCCAAGCCCAAACTGATCCCCCAAGCAAAGTAACCAAACAAAATAAATAAATAAATAAAATAAAATGCCCAACAAACTCAAAAGTACGACTATGTAAAAATGAAAGTTTACACACCTTTCCTGAACAGAAAACAAGCATCATGTAAAATCACTAATTTTCCTATAATGATCCTGTAAAGGTTTTAGTGGCTCTTCGGTTTTGGCGTTTGGCCTATTTAAATATGATTATAGGAAAGTGAGTAATACTGGTTCACTATATCTAGATAATTACGTACAAAAAGCTTCACGCATCGCCACCCCAGGAGATTTGCTGTACCTGATGGCAAATCAATCAACTTTTAAACTCAAAAAACTGTATATTGTTCATTTTGAAGAAGTAAATATGACTTAGAGTAAGTTTTTTTTTTTTTTTTTATAAAGAAAAGAAGAAAAAAAAAACCCTCCATGAATTTTTCGTTTTTGTTTTTGTCACCTCCTAATTGGCTGGAGGTGCGCTCACACCTTGTCACTGGCCGCCGCACACCGAGTGCTTGCAGCTGCAGTGCGTCCCTTGATTGGCGCGCGATGCCATCAGTGCCGCGTGTCCCGCCTCTCGCTGCGGCTCACTCCCGGGCGGTAACAACAGTTAAAGGGGTGGCCGCTGCACTGCAGCCCACCGTGGCAACCCCCCCCCCAACGCGAACCAGCTCCGTGTAATCTATGGCCTTCTACTACAGGAGCGATCATGGCACGGAAATGACTGTCAACTGGGATTTGAAATGGCAGGTGTTAACATTTGGTAAAGAGGTGCTCTTTTATAAAGTTTATTATTATTATTATTATTATTATTATTATTTTTGAAGGCGTGGCATGTAGAGAAGACGGGCTGAGTGGATTGGAATAGCTATTAATGCAAAATAATGCGAAAACCACTTATGTGTATGATCCTTGATCCATGTATTAACCAGATACTCCCGGGTACGAAAAAAAAATCGACTCTTGTTTTTTTTGTCAGACAGGCCCGTTTGTGTGCGCGCACGCGCACAATTTTTTTTTTCATTTTTCTTTTGTTCCAACCGTTCTGGGGGGGGGGGGGGGGGGTGAGAAGCTCTTTTTTCTTATTACCGATATTGTCTTAATTGGCTTTTCGTGATTTGTCATAACGAAGATGAACGTAGACCGGGCGTGACCTTGTAAAGTGTAAACGCTGTCAGGACCCAGGACAACGCCAGTGGCAGCCGTTCCTGACGTGACTGACACAGGCATGTCAGCTGTCACAGAGGCCAACAGAAAGAGGAAAGTTGCAACTTAACATATAATTCAGTTAAAATGAACCAGTACCATATTTTGTCATTTTCCTAACTTTACTTATCCTTAACCTTTTGTGCTTATTGCTCTGCTTTAATATCTATGTTGCTTATTGCTAATTCAAAAAAAAAAAAAAAAAGTTACATCCAGAATGTAATTTCTACACCCAAATCCGGCACAGCCTTTTAAGAAGCTTCTCCCTTGTCAGACAAGGGGTTAAAAAGCAGCTGGCAGGAGTTATATGGTTGAGGTTTTGTGCTTGGTGCTGCACAGGCAACGGAACTTGGTATTTGGACTACTGGTGGTATTTACTTGCTTGGTCTTTGTCCAGCATGAAACTAAACCGGTCCCCCTCCAGGGTGTGTGAATAAGGAGAGAGAGCTTTTATGTGTTCACATGTACACATCACTGTCCATGTCTGCCGTGTATGTGGAGACAACATTCAATGTCAGATCAACCCACTGCTGCGACTGCCGACTTTGCCCTGCCCAGCGGTGCTGCACATCACTCTTGACTGTGGTGCAGATTTTAAAAAAAATGTCAGACACTATGGGAAGTGTCCTGTTACCCTGCAAAATGTCTTGCGAAGAAATTAGCTAACTCACAAATTTACCTCCAAGCAGAGTGGGATTGATGGGGGATCTCAGTGAGACTAACTAAGAATATTTGGTTTGATAAAGAAAAGAGAAATGCACTTTTTGACAGAGACAAAAGACAGAGGAGACAGGAGGGAAGGAATAAAATGAGTGATAGTATGTGAGAGACAGAGAGCAGAGCCCACACTGAGACACAATCAGCGCTGTGCGCATGCTCACATGAGACGCGGAAAGGCTCATCAGAGCTGCACACTGTGTGGGTTGGCATTTTTCAAAAAGCCACGTGAGGCCGCAGCCGTTCCCCTTCCCTCACAAATCTGTTATAACCTGCTGGTTGCTCGGCTGTGATTGGCTGAGGACGGTGTGAATCAGCAGTCAAAGATGAAAGGTGAAATGTAGCATGGCTGCTTGGAAATGGTACTTGATGCGCCCAGAAGCTGACTGTCTTTATTAATGAAGTAAAAGTAGATTTGTTTTTTTTAACCACTGTTTAACTATTGACAAAAATATATGCCTGGACTGTACATTTTATCTCATGTTTACATTGAATCCATATTCCTGCAGGATGAGACCGGGAGAAGCAATAAAATCTTACCATTTGTTTTTATAATCTTTCTATCTAGTCGTAGTAATTTGGGGTCCCTGAGGTCTTTGGGTCCATCTTTGCAGGAATTCAAAGCCACATTCCAACAGGCTGATATTAGGGTGATTTACCATTCAGCATTTATACGGACACAGGGGACTCGAACCGTGTCTGATGTGTGGCTGCTGTGTTAGCCTTTGACCCCAGACTGTCTGGAGGGCCACAGTGGCGGAGAGTCAAGGTCGGGATTGGGAGGCGGGGGGTCGAGCAGCATCTGACGGGTGGAAGGGCTCCCTGTCTGGGAGTGCAGAACCCAGACGGTCCCAGACGACTATCTGAGGGGAGACGATGTTGTGTGCGAACCCCTTTAGATCCCCACATCCTCCCATGTCTGCTCCCACTCACCTCTGTGGCCTTGGAGGAGGAAACTGGGACCGCTGATGTCTAGAGACTGACGGTGGTGATAGTTCCCACAGTGCTGGAGCGGGAGAGACCCAAATCTGAATATCACTAGTCCTTTAGATGAAGATTAAAAAAAAACCCACAGCCTTAAATTACCCATATAATATAAGATACACTCTCTCTGTGCCTCATTTACACCAAAACTTTTATCTTCACTTCTGACAGTAACACGTCAGGCTCTTCTTTCTCCTTCAAACTGAGACTAACTGTTCATGTACATTTTATGACAGTCGTTATATGACTTTTTTAACCTGGGTAATCTGTTCATTCAATAATGTTTATTGCCCACTTCTACTTTCAAACCATAACCACAGTTTGGTATTTTTTATTTAAAATTATCCAGTATCTCATGCTTGAGCTCTAGAGTATACAAGCTTGTATATAACATTCTATATATTATTATGTGTATATATTGATTTGCTAGTTATTTACAATTCTTATTCTCACTCTATCTAGTATAAACTTTATCGATAAAAATACTGTACGTTTTTAAGATAAATTTAGAATTTAGGCATATAGAGGCACATTGACAACCTTATGAAATACAATATATTGTTAAATATTAAACCAGTGGCTCTCAAATTTTGGGCTATTGACCCCTTACCAAAAAAAAAAATCGTTTTTACCGCGGTGCCTTATCATATTTCTATTAGTTGTTAGCAGTGCCACCAAGAGTGAATATTCCTTTTCTGAACTTTTTAAAATGATCCATAATTTCACACACACAAAAAAAAGCAAAGATCCCTCAAAATCACATCAAGATCCTTCAGATTTATTTTGTAACCCGTTGCAGACCCATTAGACTACAGTACACTAGCCATCAGCATATAAAGTAGTTAAAACTGGCTCAACCAACAACAACAGTAAAATGCTGCTTCTGCAATTACGTATCAGTAGAATCTAATAATCCCATATAGATTAGCAGTCATAGAGACTTTTTCTCATGAGATTTGAAGTAGGATTTTGAAAGTATATACACGTTGCCGCAACGTTACTTTTACCTCAGTAAAGCATCTGGGTATTTTCTTACGCCACTGCCAGCCAGGCGCACAGGGAAACACACCAACACAGTGGATTATTACAGGGTGATTGAACATCTATTTGAAGCAGAAGCAGCTCCCTCTGCAGGTAATGAACGGTGCCACTTTCATAGTGGCAGAAACCTTGTGTAGGCTCTATGCCCCCAACCCCCCTGTTCACCCTGCCAACCAACATAACCTGCCACAGACACACACACACACACACACACACGGTCACAGATATAAGGCCCCCCAGACCTCCCGGGTGATCCGCAGTGGAGCGTGTAGCCACCTGTCAATCACCAGATCTCAGCCGCCTTAAGAGAGACATTTCGTCTGGGACAACGGCAGCCCGTCCCTCCCCATACATTCTGCCGCCCCTAGCAACCATGGCCGGATGACTGAGAGGCTTTGTCCCCTCACAACGGGAGTCCGCCATTGAACCCAGAAGCCCGTAGCAACCAGAATTAGAGGGTGCCAGAAAAGGGGTCTTTTCTGTGAAATGGGGGTGAAAGCTCTGTTCTTGTCCCTACGTCTGGGATTCATATCACGGGCCTGAATGGCGTCCCCTCCTCCTTTTAAATGCTGGTGTAACGGAGCGTATGAAGGGGCTAGCGCTGAGCAGATAGGATCATGGTTAATCTGCTGTTCCTCTCCACTGTGGTCTGACAGAGACACTTAAGCAGCCTCTGTGGACAGTTAGTGGCGTGGGGAGGCCTGGGGATACCTGGGTTGGCCAGAGCTGGAAGGGCGGTTCATCGACAGGTTGGAAACAGAACTAGACGGGCAGTGGTGGAAGAAGTAGCCCACTCAGATCATTTACTCAAGTTAAAGTGCCGTCCATCCATCCATCCATCCATCCATCCATCCATTCATCCATTAGCTACACCACTTATCCTTTGACGTTCGCAGGGGTGGCAGAGCCGATCCCAGCTGACATTGGGCGAGAGCAGGGTACACTCTGGACAGTCTATCACAGGGCTAGTAAAAGCACCAGTAGAACAATATAAAAATACTCCACTACAAGTATAAGTTCTCCATATTAATATTATCGGCAAAATTAAGGTACCAAAGGTTAAGGTACTGGTTCTGCAGGAAAATGGCCTCTGTAACTGATCTGACATTATTAGATTGTTAGTTGGTGCCTAAGAAGCATTTTGCTGGTGTAGTTGGTAAAGGTGGAGCTGATTTCAACTACTTTATATAGGCACACAGTTAAGACTTTTAATCTAGGGCTTCCTCAACTTAATTGAACGTAACCGTACCACATCATAGAAATACTCCTTTTCAACTGGAAGCTCTGCATTCAAAATGCAATTTAAGCAAAAATACATAAGTATTAACCACAAAATGTACTGAAGTTTCAAAAGTAAAAGTACTCATAATGCAGAATGCTCACAATACAACAGTGTTGTATTGTTATAACTGATGCATTAACATGTATACAGGGTTTCAGTGTTGCAGCTGGTTGAGGTAGAGCTTTTTACAGCTTTATTTACTGTTGGGCAGCTTTATCTACAACAATGCATCATGTTTCAGGAACGGATTAGATCTTTTTCAGTAACCTGTAAATTAACTTTTAAATAAGGCTGTGAAATAAATGCAGTAAGTAAAAGGTACATATTCCCCTCTGATATGCAATAGTAGAAGTATGAAGTAGCTTAAAATAGTAATGCTCAAGTAAAGTACAAGTACATCAGATTTGTATTTAAGCACAGAGATTGTGTAAAGGTACATGAGTGAGTCACAAAATAAATCTGAGGGGTTGTGAGATGAATAGAGAAGAAATCAGAAAAAAAAACATTCTGCTATACAAATTCATATTATTTTATTTATCCATTTTTTAACTTTTCTCTAATCTTTGCTTTTATTTATGAAATAATGGATAATTTTACCCCCTTTGGCCTCGGAAGGAGAGTTTAAATGAAACTATATGAGAAGTTTCAGAGGGGAAATCACTCTGGTGGAACTACTCATCATCAATGGAGCAGCTCATCATTTTCAGACATCTGAAATGTGGCAAGGGGCCCCAACTGAACACTGTTTTTCCGTAATGGGTCACATGACTGAAAGATTGGGAGCCACTGGTTTAATATTTAAAAACTAGAATGTACTGTAGAAGCTTATTGTACATGTAAAATCATCAGCTGTCGAGTAACTGGGTATCTGTGAAATAAAGATGGAGTGGAATATAAAGTAGCTGGAAATTGAAAAACTCAAGAAAAGTGCAAGTAACTCAAAAACTGTACTTAAGTATGGTTGTTGAGTAAATTTTACTTAGTTACTTTCCACCACTGGTGACGGGGACAGGACTGATGGTAGGAAATCCGGTATATGTGCTTTATGGCACTTGGTAAGTGCTGGGATTGGGCATAAAAAACGCAGTCCAGAGCCAAACAGCCACAACAGTTTGAAAATCAGATGCACCTGCCGAGAAGTACCTTTAGGGAACATTGAAGCTGCACAAAACGTGAGCAGATTAGGTATAGAGAGAAAAGAGTAAGGGCTTGAGGAGTTTATGAACAGTTTTATGGACCTTCGGATGCTTTCAATAGGGGCTTTTACATCTCTCTTTATAGGGGAGTGAACATGGGTCCCTGAATACTTCTCCAACCGCTGCACCTCGTAACTGTAAAGTGAATTCAGTGGGGGTTTTACCACAGAGTGACTGACACGTATCAGCAAACTGCAAGATTAAAATAATCAGATGAATAGGCACGCCTGCAACATAATCCCAATTAGACATATTACATTGTTTTGTTAGAATAATGATGAAAAATAAAAGAACAAAAAGCCAAATAGCCCCAACCAGGTGCTCTAACACAACCTCCCACGTTGTATTTAGCCCTGTTGTGTTCTGTTCATTTTACATCGCCACGTATAGAAGATTACAAACTAATCTCAACCTACAAACAACATCGCTGGCATGCAGAGAAAACATGCTTTTCCTGGTATGTTCTTTATTATTAATGAGCGTCTCTGTGGCCCCCTGTATGGGAGTATGTTTTGTGCGGCTACCATTCTAAGCTCTCTTCCTGCACCCTCTTTCCCACCCTCTCCTCGACCCGTCAATCAAAGATCATGATTGAGCCCGTATGGCAGGCAGTCAGTCATCAGCAGTGAAAGTGAGGCCTCATTCTCTATCCATCCAGCCCCCTATTCATGCCCCCTTGCCTCCTCAAGTTCTTCCATCTCACTTTCTCTCGGTTTCCCTCCTCCCCTACCATCCCTGTACAGTTTGTGTTTTCCCTTGTGGAAGTCACATCTGTGGTCAGCTTCTGCTCAGAGGAGGGTAAACTTCTTCAAACATGGCTGTCATGATGCCATAAGGCCTGGCTCCCTCAGCTTCGGAAGGGGAAGGCCCGGTATAATTTAAAAATAAGTCTGATTTAGTTTTAACAGGCCTCCGCATTTGCCTTTTAAGTGGCTGATGAATAAACATGAGTAGAGTTGGGGCGGGAATTGCATGGGGGTAGGATGAGAAGAGGCCCAGTTTGTGTGTGTATATGTGTGTGTGTATGTACTGTGGGGGGGGGGTCTTTCTTCCCAGCAGGGCTGCATCTCGTTTAATTGGAGCACTTGTGGCACCATTACCTCCTTTACTCAAACACGTTACTGATGACAAAAGAAAACAGCACTAAGCCTGCCTTTGTTAGCAAGGGGACTGGAAGAAGAGATGGCTTCCTCGCTCCTGCACATGTGTGGGAATCATCCCAACTCCCACCATGGGCTCCTGCTGCTTTCGGCCAATGAAATGCCACGGCCAAGTGGACAGGAGACAGAGCACATGGAAATTACAGCTGTCATCAAAAAAAGGCGGACGGAAAGGCTTTTTTATCAGATTCAGAAATAAACTGCGTGGTGAAATTATCTTGAGCATTTATAGAAAAACAAGGCATCATCTATTGGAAGATCGTTTCTACTCCTTCACATTTCCACCCATCCTTATGCAAAAATAGCCCCAGTATTCACTGTATGAATCTACAGGAATCAGTTTAAAATGATTGCCTCCAGCATATGTGTGCAGCCCTGTCAGTGACCTTGCTCTTTTGTTACCCTTTGACCCGAGGTCATGATGACGAGGCTGGTCTCTGGTTTGTTTGAGGTCACCACAGCATCCCCAGAGAGCAATAAGGGTGTGACCTTAAACCTCAGTCTGACCCCACCAGAGAGGGGACGCTAGAGGGCTCTTAAATGAGGGAAATACACTTCCTCTTCAGCTTTTGATTAGTAAATCTTTGTATTTTTACAGTGGTAAATATTCTTGATTCGTCAAAATCAAATAAAGTAGGTACTACTTTTATATGCGATTACGAAGGTTTATTATTAATGCTTTATTAATTTTCAGAATGACATTACCATGAACAAACTTTTCAGTTTTACAAACAGCATGACATAAACACTCTACTGTGTACAATGTCTGAATGTACAAATATCAGCTTTTGACAAAATCATTAATATTCAGATTGATAACATGGCTAATACCCCCCATGTGCATTTATAAGCAGTATATAAACATTTTATACATTGTTTTAACATTAGAATGCATGTGTAATATTTAAGTGTCCTGTAGAAGTTGTAATTGTTGACAAATACTGTTAATTAATGAACACTTAAAAATGTCTTTACATGTGCCTACGTCTACATAATAGTGTGTTATAAACCACTATTAAATGTTTATATAGTGCTTATATATGCTAAATGGTGTGTGTGTGTGTGGGGGGGGGTTCCTCACAAATATCAGAGCTCTTAATTTTAAAATCCATACTCAGTGACATGATACAAAGCTCTCATGACATCTCAGTGTAAAAGTTTTCGATAAAGGCACACAAAAGTAAGTTCTATTTGAATGCATCTCACGGCAGCAAGGAGAACACACAACTATGCAACCAAACATGTGTCAAAGTAAGCTGTCAGCATAAGCTCGCCTGTCTGTATTCACTTTAAATCTCACCTGCACTCCGTTATGTCACTCAGACGGAAACAATTTAAATCAGGACAAACTAAGATGCGAAAGCTCCAGGGGAAAATCCTTAAAGTGCAACCCCAAGTGGGTCTGAGGCAAACGTGTTACGAAACATGGCCTCAAATATTTCTCTCACAAGCACTGAAAGGAACCATGGTTCAGAGTCATGTTTTTAGTCCAGCACTGAGCTGTTACATCCTGTTTTATGTCAAACAGGAGAAAAATGCAGCAGTTTTCTCAGTAAATTTACTTGATTCTCAATGTTGAAATGAGGAAAAATATTCCACCAGAACCAAGATAATGTCGCTCATTTAATGTAATATTTAATACAAATATTTGTATATTTACTCATTGAATATTTGTGGATTTAAACTGAAAGTAAATGTCTTTTGGAAAAAGAAAAGCTCTTATCCCTCTGACAGATTTTTTTTGCACTTCAAACAAACCAACAAAAAGAAAGATAACTTTTGAACAGTCATATATTCACTGTGTGTAAATAACTGGTTTTTGCTGGTGAGGGTCCAGCAGGAGAATAAAAGGAACAAACGGTCAAAAGGTAAAGAGAGATCCATCAGGATCGAGGCCTAGCGTCAGTTCTGCTCCATGGTGAAATTTGACTCAGCTCTGGAAAAGAAAAAAAAAAGCGTTACATAATGTGTGAAAAAACTGTGACTTCATAGAAAAGTTTGTAGCTCAGTGTGTACATGTAAATATTATCAAATAAAGCATTTCTTAAATAAACAGAGTTTATTTATGTTTCACGGTTTGATACTTTTACTTTCTTCCATGGCCTGCAATAAAAACCCCTTTTCATTCCCTGAGATTTGGCTTGTACATGATCCTGTGCTCATAATTAGCTGAGCCGAGGAGGTTGTTTTCATCCGTGTCTGTTTGTTTGTTTGTTGGTTGGTTGTTGGGGGACATCTGGATCATTAACTAACTGAATTTGAACTTTTTTCTCTGAAGTCTGGTGTATGTTGCTTGACAGTGGCCTGCCATTCCAGTTCTATATGATATCCCTCTACTGGGCAGATTATACTGTAGTTATAAAACCTTACAGAATCCGTGCTTCTGTTTTTTTGTGTTTAAATTTCCTTTTAATTTTCCGCAGTTGACACGACTTCTGTTGCACAACTTCAAGGTCACTTTGAAGAGCTGCACGTGCAGCGCTGTGCTGTGAAGAACCCCTATCACCAAAAAGTACAGGTGAGCTTCACCTGGAAGCGCAGAGCACGGGGTCTGCGTCAGCACTTCATAATCCAGCCCACACTGAGTGGCAGGGACAGTGCAGGCCCGTGTGTCAGCGGTGCCATGCTTTCTACAGCCACATCCTCACTGCGTGTTCATACTGTAGTCAACACTATGAACAGATATTCCCAACAAAGGGCAGGAATTACAATGAGTCACGTGTAGTCTCTGCAAGTTGGGATCTGCTGCCACCAAGAGGACACTGAGTCCAACACAATTCTCAACAAAAAAAGCACTACCTGCATCGCTTGTTTGGTATGGGAATAGCATATTGCCATGACCAGAGCGCTGTTTCAGATAAACTGAACAGACACTTACACGTCTTTGTTCCGCATGTGGTTGTTGTACTGCAAGATTGGTGGGATGCTCTCTTCATCCTCAGGAAGCTGTGAACAGTCAGATAATTCAACAATGTGATTTAAGGGGAAACAATCACCGCACAATCAATTAACAACAAAATGTGTGATTTTATGTGTGCTTGTTAATGTCAGAAAGTGGAAAATTATGAACTGTTTCTTTGTAAACAGAGGTGGTAGAATGATGGCAGCCCATTCAGTAATGGACGTAATGAGTGGAAAAACAGCCTCAGGGCAAGGAACACATTAAAATGTATCTGGTCAATAACAGCATGTAAGCAAAAGAATGTCTAGCCTGTTAAATCAAAGTCGGTTTTCATATATGTAAAATCTAAGATATGTTATCTAGACACTGCTAAAATTCTATTTAGTTTGACTAGATAAATTTAAGAAATTGTTTTTCTTGTGATGCAACACGGTGAGACTTGGCCCTGATTGGCTTCCCATAGTAAAAAAATTACTGAAATTCTTCCTGTCAGATTAGATCGGAGCAGATGAACTGAAAAGCCTCCAATCAGCAGGTTTGAATTTGAGCAGCTGGTGCTGACCAATCAGGTTCAAGCGTTGTGACCATTTTGCCCGAAAGGATGCGTCTCCGAACCCATTCGGTAAGTTGCATTTTAACTGAACTGCATCTCTCAAACAAACATAAAAACCCCACTCAACCAAAATCGTTAAAGCGTTTGTAATCTTTAAGATATCTGGTATTGATCCGTTGCAAATTCACAGTTTTCGTGGGACGAATGACTGACTCAGGTGTGACTTGATATTGATTTTCCTGTTTCAAACTGCGGAAATATCTTAATGGCTGTAGAGATTTCTCTCTCTCACCTCCCAGTAGGGCTCATCGTCAAAGCAATTGTCATCAGCGGGATCTCCCCAGATAGGTAGTCTTAAGATACAACCTAAGAAGAGTACAAATACATCTCAGCATACATGGTCTGTCATACACTGTGTGTAAACACACCCATTTTGCTCAAACACAGTAACGTCAGTTTTTAACACGCACACTCTATATTTTTAGTCATACGGCCAAACTGAAGGACGGATGCAGTGGTTACTCCTTACCGACAAGGATACCTCCGCCTACACCGAAGCAGATAGCCACACAGATGCCCGCAGCCTGGTGACCACCCTGTCGTGTGGGTGTCATGTCTTTGAAAGCATCCTCAAAGTCAAAGGTGTTAATCAGCCTTTAATACAAAAAAGGGGACCTCACAATGTTGTTCTATCAGTTAATAGTCTTTTATCATTTTAATTTAAAAGGGTAAAGCAACCATGACCTCTGGCTGCTGGTTTCCTATTTGTAAGCAAGGATCACTCACCCTTCAGTGCCATAAACCGACTCTGATGCAGCTGCAGCAGTAATGGCTCCCACGATTCCTCCTATGACTCCTGGCATGGCGTGGAGGTTATGGATTCCGCATGTGTCCTGGATCTTCAGGTGCTTTTCCATGAACGGCTGAGAGAGACATATCTATTAGGATTTGCTGAGCTTACTTAAAAAAAAAAAAAAAATCTTAACAGCTTAGTTTGACTTGAGTTTGAGAAAATACAGACTGGGACTTAGGATTAGTAAAAGCAGTAATAAAGGGCAGACAAGTACCATACCGTGAGGTAGATATAACCCAGGGTGGAGATGATACCACAGAAGAATCCTACGATCAGAGATCCGTAGGGCATCAACATGAACTCTGCTGCTGTTCCCACTGCAACGCCTCCAGCGAGAGTAGAGTTCTGGATGTGAACCTGAGAAACAGGTGCAGAAAAAAAATGGATGTATTAGTCACAAAAGAAGAAGATCAGTTTGACTGCACTTCACTGTATCAGGCGAGACAGAATATGCACCCCACCACTTCAAGGTAAAATTAAGCTTAAGTTTGCTCAGTTGGGGCACAAGTCATGCACATCACGTTTGACAATTCAACAAGTTGATCGTTGTCAGCATAACCTGTAGTGTCAGCTTTACAACGATACACACTATTATCATAACCACGTTGCTCATACATAATAGCTCAGGTATTTGACGAGAGTGTTCGTGACTGACATGAGAAAACAAACACTGCTGGTCGTTACCATGTCTAGTTTTCCATGCTTCTGGAAGAGGCTCGAGATGGCCACAGTGGTGAGCACGGTGGCGGCCAAAGCCAGGTAGGTGTTGATGGCTGCTCTGTGCTGCCCGTCCCCGTGGTCTGTGATGGCTGAGTTGAAGCTGGGCCAGAACATCCACAGGAAGAGGGTGCCTGTGCAGAGAGCAGGGAGTTTGCCGGGATAGAGGTGAGATGGCCTCATTAACCACAAATTAAAAGAATGGGAGGTACTGGAATTTTTTTCCTGAGAGCAAAAAATACAAACAGTCAAAAGCTGTAAATCATACCAACCGATCATAGCAAAGACATCTGAGTGGTAGACGGAGCCCTGCAGACGACTGCTCTGGTCCAGATTTGGCCGATAGAGCATCCACGAGATGGAAAGACCATAATAACCTCCAAATGTGTGGATCACCATGGAGCCTCCAGCATCTCTGGCCTTCAAGAAAGAAAATATTAGCATTAGTTGTAGTAGCAGTAGTTAAATTAGTTGGTGCTACGAGAATGTTATGAGGTGTTTGTAGGTGGCTGATCACCAGGGGTGCAAGGGGGCATAAGTTACAAAACATACGCAAACACAACAATGTGCCCATCTGACATCCATAGATGTCAATGGATTCGGGGATATGTTCCCATTTTCAGAATTTGAGGGCAACTGAACCATAAATACACAAATCTGAAAACTACATCCAACCTACTGTTGGTGTGTTTTGTGATACTGTAATAACGTTATCAGCCATACCATTTTCATGATACGGCTGAATACATTTTTTAAAATAAGTTCAAAACAGTACCCAGTGATGGTTCCAACTTACGTGTATGAGATTCAGGATAATATATTCCTCCACAGCAAACAATGTGATCCCAAACAGAGTCAGAACCATCAGCTGGACCGGACTGACTTTACCCAGAACTGCCCCATAGGCAATTAAGCAGCCCGCCACACAGAAGTCAGCATTGATCAGGCTGAGGAGGGAAAACAGACAAAATGTAGCGGACAAGCAATGCAATATGAAATAATTTGTAATCTGGACTGGCCAAATATGAGACAAGATTTATTTTGGCCAAGGGTGCACTTGAGCTGTGAAGCAAATAAGAGTAGAACTACTGAAGATCAATTGTGTGATTTTGAGCACTGATCCAATGGTAAACTTACCGGTTATCACATTCTCTCTTTCACTTTCTCTCCACTTACATAGACAAACAGAGATGCACATATCTGTTGACTCACAGCAACTTGGCTGCACTTCAGCAGTATCATCATTCGTCATTATCCCGAGTTTCTGTTTACCCCCGAAACACTGAGTCCACAAAAGTTTATGTGTGTAATATCTTTATTGGATTTTGTCAGTCAGACTGGTTTCCCAGCCTCACTGTGCATCCCTGTGTCTTTTGTTTATGGAAACTGTGCAGATCAGACAAAAAAATGAAGAAGAGTAAATAGAAGGGATCCTTTTAAACCACTGGGAAGAAAACCAAACACTTACTTTTCAACTCCAATTTTGATCTTTCCATCAGTGTAGTCCAGGGAGTGGAACCAGCCTTGCATCAGCAGCGCCCACTGGAGGCCAAAGGCTGCGATGAGGAAGTTAAAACCCACTGCTCCGAAGCTGTACCGCTTAAGAAATGTCATCAGGAAGCCAAATCCAACGAAGATCATCACATGGACATCCTGGAAGCCTAGGGCGTAGAGAGAAGAAGGGGAAAGATGAAGAGGATGATAAGAATTGGGTTAATGAATTAAAAAAAAAGGGGAGGGAAGGGTGGTAACGAGCTGCATAGGGGTTCAAATGTCAGAATTATTTCCTCACTTCAAAGAAAGACCAGGATTTCAGGTTTCAATGATCTGTACTTGTTGGTGTGGATTTCCTCATGCAGCCTGAAAACATACAAGTCAGGTGTAAGTAAATGCTTCTCTGTCCGGCCCATCCCAGGGCTGACTCACTTCCCAGTGTATGCCAGGATTAGACCCTCTGTGAGCCTGAAAACCAGCAAATTGAAGAGCGAAAATAGCAAATGTGAAGGAGAAGGTGAGAGGAAAGGTTTTTTCACACAGGGACAATTTGCAGTATGTGAGTCCACATCTGATCAAAATTGGAGGAAATAAATTATCAAATTTAAATCATGAAACAGAGATTTGGGGAATTATGCTAGTTTATGAGGCAGATGAAGGTTTCCACACGGTGTCCACGAATCCTTCTCTCTTTAGGTGATGCGATTAGGTTCAGTGTTTGTCATGACAACATTGCTTATTGCATAAGAGTAGATGCAACAGCAAAACCAATATTTCAGAAGATAAATACCGTCTATTCAACGCTTATGGCAAATATAGCCCATATATCTTTTTTTGGAATATATTTTTCTATATGACAGAAAAAACACAGTAAATGTCATGTCATGTCATTAAATCATAACTACATCCAATAGTGTCATTGTTAATTTGGTAATCAGGGTAATAAAACCTATTATATTCTAAATAAATCATACATTAACAGTATGTAATTATGAGTGAACTGATATGCCAGTGGAGACTCTGTATATGGACTGTTTCAGAAAACATCACTCCAGTGCGGGGACACATGAGGGCATATTAGACAAGAAGGGGAAATCACGTGAAGATGATTCAAGGACATCACAGTATGCGCTGAATATCCTGTAACTTGTTGTTTAGATGATGATATTATATGATGATACTGAGCTATATCAAGGTACTTATTCAGGTACTGATCTCTGCGGCTGATATTAAGTGTGAGATGAACTTGTAATATCTGCTATAACTAGCAAACAACAGTACGTGGATACCAGCATAAATACACCAGTATCGTTTACAACATAACACTGTAACCACCCAACGCATCTCAGGGCACACAATAGGTTCCCACTGGACTTTGAAAAATTGTTGCTTGCATAGAGGAATTGGCAACAAACAACCCACTTTGGGAAATGCTACATCAAATATATAACCGACTGGAGATATTTTCAGTTGTTTCAGACTATCCTCCTGTCAACAGGTTCTGTAATTTTAAGATGAGGTCTCAACTGTGTCAGGACATACATTTATCATCTGACATCCAACACCATATCCGAGAATGCTTCATGATAGCCTGACACTGACACCCCGGGTTGCTGGGGTAGTGCACAGCACAACCACACCCATGCAATACACTCACAACACACATCCGAAATTCCAGGCGACCAATACACAGTATATGACCAAAATAAAAGATATTTTAAATCCAGACAAAGATGTAAGTGTTGACATGTCAGCCCATAGTTAAACTGAGAAAATTGCCTTAGGGGAGTCAAACCCCAGGGGAGGTGTGCATCTGTGGGTGTCAGATCCGTGTCAGCAATGCAGGAATAATATTGTAAATCAACGTAATCTCGGAAGTATCATCTTGGTAGCTCAAGGAGAAACATATTTTACTACAATGAAAACAGAAGATTTGCAACCAAAAACAAATAAAATGAAAAAAAAAACCCAAAAAGCTAAATGTGCAGAAATGTGATTAAAAAAATATAGATTTATATAAAGTATAACGGAGGAATAAAAGGGATGAGATATTTGACATTTGGAAAAGAGGGTATATTAGAAAAAGAATAAGAAAATCAAAATAAAGTCACTTACTTGGATATCTGAAGTAGAAGTCATTCTCGATGTCACTCGGTATATTTTTAGCTTTTCTGTGTTCTATCCAGTGTGGATTCGATTCCTCATCGTATCGAATAAAGACCCCAAACAAGATAATCATTGCTGTCTGCCATACAATGCAAACTGCTGGAAGACTGAGACGAACATTAGTATTTTTTGGACGGTCACACAACTCCCTGAAGCTCTGAACACAGCCCATGGTTTTTGGCTGGTTTTGTTATTTTCTAATTTTTTTGTTTCTTTTTCCTTTTTTTTTTTTTTTAATTTTTTTTTTTTTTTTTTTTTTAAAGGTATGAGAGCTGTTGAACACCTCAATTATTCAAGTGAGATGTCAGACACTTTAAAGGCACTGAGCATCACGTTCCAGTGAAGATGAGCAAAGATGGGTGTTTGCTTTAATATGAGGACACTCCTCCCAGTGACTTCCTCCACATTACACGTAGAGTGTACTAGACTCTTCTCAGGTGGGGACACATGTTTAGGTGATCTTTTGGTTCTAAACATCTGTTCTAATTATTATCTTCTGTATTTTAACACTTTGTACAGGTATAAACCACCATACAATGCTGTACCAAATTCTGCTGCTACTAAGGATTTGCGGTGAGGAGAAGCATTTTTCATATCCTGATCAAACGGAAGACAGATGATATTTACTAGGACATTCTGTTAATACAGTATGTTGGTTATACCTGTCTGTTTTGGCTACATAAGTTTGTAATCCAACCAACAATTTATGTACCTTTAAAGTTTCCTTTCAGCACAAACACTATTCACTTGTCAGAGAAAGAGAAACAGTCATTTTTGTACAACATAAGAATCATGTACCTATAGTAAATATGCAGACAAGCTTCTACAGCATCTACAGTTTTTCTTTTCTTACTACTAGTCAGGCAAGCGGGGACGTTTTTGTCTCCTCTGTACAGGGCTGCTCCTGTGAAGCATTAACTGTAAATAATGTGCATCCAAACTGGGCCCCATGAGAAAGATGCATGACAGGTTTGACTCAGTCAACCATCACAGCCTGAGGGTTCAAGGTTGAGACAAGGATCCAGTGTTTTCTCATACTAAGGTCAAAATTTTTTTCTTTGCGCTGTTGTACAGGCAAATTGTAATATGATAAATTTTACTTATACATATGAGCCTTTTCTTGAGTTTAAGTGTTTAGAGAATTCAGAAAGCATGAAACTGTGTAAAACAATGTATTGTATTGCTCTTAAAACTGCAACAAAAAACTGGAGTGGCTAAAACTGTGTTGTTAAAATATGAAAATATACTCCTGTCTATTTCAGAAAACATCACTCCAGTGCAGGGACACATGAGGGCATATTAGACAAGTTGTTTAGATGATGATATTAAATGATGATACTGAGCTATATCAAGGTACTTATACAGGTACTGATCTCTGCGGCTGATATTAAGTGTGAGATGAACTTGTAATATCTGCTATAACTAGAAAACAACAGTACGTGGATACCAGCATAAATACACCAGTATCGTTTACAACATAACACTGTAACCACCCAACGCATCTCAGGGCACATTGAAAATTGAACACCTCAGTTATTCAAGTGAGATGTCAGACACTTTAAAGGCACGAAAATATACTCCTGTCTTTTGTAGGAATTGACGCTAGGGTGGGAAGTTATTGAAAGCCTAGCTGTATACATGTTGTAACTGCTTCAGTATTTTGGACATGGTTATTTGATTCAGATTGAGATGCTAAGCATGATAAAATCACGCAAACCACTGTGATTCATACAGAGAGAGCTGTTTTATATGGGAGAGTGTGATCATCTTCAAAGGAACAGTTCAGTATTTTCAGAAATACGCTTATTCGCTTTCTCGTCAAGAGTGAGATAAGCAGATTGATACCAAATCCATGCTTGTATGGTAAATATGTTCCCGTAGTGAACAGTTGGATAGCTTAGCGTAAAGACAGGGGGAAACAGGTAGCCTGACTCTGTCCGAAGGTAACAAAATCTTACTACCAGCACCTCTGCAGCTCATCAATTTACACGTTATATCTAATTTGTTTAATCCATACGAAAGGGTGAAGGGCCGGACTACAGCTCAGCTGGGAGCAGTTGCTAGGCAACCAGCAGAGACTCTGCTCGGGGTATTAAGTGTAGTTAGTCAGCTTGAGAGGTGTTGGTAGGCCGATTGTTACTTTTCAACAGAGTCAAACTAGCTGTTTCTTTCTGTTTTTTATGCTAAGCGAAGCTAACTGGTTGTTGGCTCCAGCCATAGGAGGGAGACAGGTTTCATTCTTCTCATCTAACTGTCAGCAAGAAAGCAAATAAGTGTATTTCCCAAAATCTGAAACCTATTTTTTAATATGTGAGAACAACTGGAACAAAAGGAATGCTTCTGTGTAAATAATTTCTGTGTGCACATGCGCATATACCATCTGCTGTGAGTATTCCCAGCAGACCAAACTATCATGACATTTCTGTCCCTTTCTCAGTCTTAACTATGGTGATGTAATATACTAGCTAGAGCAAACATACTCAGTTCAGTTTGCCCTATGTAACACTCAAAACAGGAAAAAAAAGTCAATGTATACACACGGACTGCCAAATGTAAATAGTGAGGATCATTCAGACCCACTGTACCTGTGCTGTACTTGTACATTAGGTCAGGGAGGTGAAATGCACATGACTGGAGGGCATACAGCAGCTCCTCAATGTCATGTGGTTGTTCCTCTTCTATCCCCCCATGAAACTTTGTTAGGAAAAGTGGGCAGAACTCCCTCAAACTATCTTAAAGGAAATAAAAATTGTTTTCCATTAAGAATTAGAAAGACAGTTCTGATTTGTAGCTCAAGTGTCATTGTCTTATTTAAAAATACTCCACCAAAAATAAATATAAAGAAAAAATGTATTAAAACATTTTCCAAAACAGAGCTGCATTAGGACTAGGCTGTACGTAGCACTCTCTATGATCCCTCGCACTAAAGGAAAAAGTTGCAAAGGGGGAAAGAGACTCTAATGTCAGTGACTTTCCCAATTTCAACCGACTGAGGTTAAACTGGGAGGTCCTTGTCTTAAGCTTGTCTGAGTGGAATATGAGAAAATGAGGGGAATAGAAAGTTATCTGCTAATTGCAAGATATAACTTACACAAAAAATATTTTATCTGACAGACTCCTACATTACTGTATTATAATAAGTAATGCAAGATGTTAAGAGTTGCATGAAAGATCATATTCCCAGCATTCTGAGTTTAATTGACATATAAGCTATAACAAAGAAATCTTACACATACAGTACATGAGAATATAACGTAGCTGTACGAGTGAACATTTGAATTTTGAGTAATCACTGTAGAGGTCACATTATTTACTCAATAAAAAAAGCACTAAGCAGTATATGCAGGGTTACCCTGGTAGTGACCAGACATGGACCGATTCCAACAAGCCCTGAGGTATGACGGGATGATGGCCATGAAGGTGACTCTCTTTGGACATATTAGCTATTGTAAGAGACATCCTCACTTCTCCCTATTAATTAATACCAAAATTGAAAACCTCTGTGCCAAGAAACATGTCTTCCACCCGCAGAGCACAGGACAGGTAAAACTGACAAGTTTTAAATGTGAGTAAAAATATAAATGGTCAAAGCGACTAAGTTCAAGATCAAGCTTCAAGTTCAAGCTTTTATGGTTGTCATGTTATACATACACGTGTATAAATGAACTATTGTTTCTTGTGGGCTACCAGGTTGTACAAAAAGAAGCTTTTGTAAAGCCTGGCAGAGGAGGTCTTGACACTCTGGTACCTCCGGCCGGATGTTAAGGGGGTGAAGAGGCTGTGGCCGTGTGGGGCGGGGTCGTTCACAGTGCTTCATTCATTTATGTCATGCTGGGGAGAGAAGCACAGATAGTTCGATGCTGTGCTCACTGTTTTCTGTGAGGTCTTGTGGTCCGAAACCTTGCAGTTCCCATACCAGGCAGTGATGCAGGAGGTCAGGATGCTCTCAGTGGTGTCTCTGTGGAACGTGGTGAGGATTGGTAGAGGGAGGCTGCTCCTTTTTCAGTTGACGCAGGAAGTGGAGATGTCTCTGTGTTTTCTCGGAGAGTGCCGTCACCTTTAAGGCCCAGGAGAGCTCTGCTCTGAGCCGGACTCCTGGGAAATTTGTGCTGCTGACCCTCTCCTCAGCGGTGCCACTGACGGCCAGTGGTATATGGTCAGCACGTGTCTTCCTGAAGTTGATGACAACCTCCCCTGTTTTCCCTATGTTGAGGGAGAGGTTGCCGGTCTTACACCACACCGCTTGTAGGTCCACCTCTTCTTTGTAAGCTCTTTCATTATAGCTGCTCATGAGGCCAACCACTGTTGTGTCATCAGAAAACTTAATGATGCAGTTGGAGCTGAAAGATTCAGTGCGGGCCTATGTCAGCAGCACGAACAGGTGTGGGCTGAATACGCGGCCCCCTTGGGAGTGCCAGTGCTCAGTGTGGTGGCGCTGGAGGTGTAGCTGTCGATCTGGACTGACTGCAGCCCACCAGTGAGGAAGTCCAGGACCCCAGTTGCAGAGGGAGCTTCATAAGCAGGTGTTACGGGATGATTGTGTTGAAGGCTAAGCTAAATCAATTAATAGCATCCTGACATAGGCGCTCTTTTTTTCCCCAGACGGGACAGGGCGAAGTATATGGTACAAATGAGCATGAAAATCACATAATGATATAACCAAGATGACATACATATATATTTGTTGCTACTAACTTGCAGTTAGTATTAAAGACAGTTTGAGCTTTTATTGCTGCAGAATTTTTATACGTCACTGTAAAGTGCTAGAAGGAATGTTAGTAATAAACAGTGTATGCATTTTTGTACTCTATCAGTCAAGCATCCTTGACCAGCCACTGTATCAAAGGCTAATGACGTAACAAAACCATACACTTTTGTTCACTGAGGCGGCACAAAATGACTGCTAAAGAAAATATATTGCGTAATCATTATCTCACTGGGAAAAATGAGCATGTCAGCAGCTGAATATATAAATCAACGCACTGGTTTTGTACTCACCAATGAGGAACCTCATTAAAATGAGTGAGCAGGAATCTGTGCTCACTGATCTTATAGGCTTAGCACTGCTGCCTAGGTGATGTAATTCTGGCAGATGATGTGCTCTTCAGGGATAATGTGTAGCACTAATCTCCATTGATCTGAACACGACTTTCAGGCTTGTTGGGGAGACGTTCGTACGTGTTGCATTTGGAGGTGCGTTTCCTGAGCGCAACATGTGGGCTAAGAAGAGTGTAAGAGTGAAGCAAAGCTTTACTAAGGCAACGTGAAGAAAGGGGGTGACTACACTTACACATCCCAGCAAGAATTACCAATGAATTTTCATAATGTGCATACTGAGAGTAATGTGATGTACTCAGTCTTAACAGCCCAGGTTTATAAGACATTTTCACAGCTGCCATTTTGACTTGTTATAGTAGTAAGAGCACAGGTTTCCTTTACTGCCATAAACCATGACATTGAGACCGTGAGCCAGCACCCTGAATCCAAAGCTGCTAAATGGAATTCAGCCAGTATTAACTTTATTATTTACACTTGTGTTTTTCCTACTGTGACATTTTGAAATGTTTCCTGCGAAAAATAATTATTATGTCTATAAGTAACTTCTAGAAATTCTTGCTTGGCCCTGACACCACCATAGTGCACCAAGCCACATGGGTGTTACCAACAGACTAGGCAGAAAATAGGGAGCTATTTTGGACACCAAAACAAATGCCTTGAATTATTTTATTTTATTTTTTTACTTTAGCTCCAAGGAGTCATGCTCAGTATCACACGCACTGTTGACAGCATCATCAGCGATATTCAGTTTACACAACTTTTCCATTAAATGATCTCACCCTTGTGACTTTCGCTTTTCTACAAGAGAAAAACAACACATTTTGTTTCATTTCAATTTTTCAAGGAGCTGCCTCTATTTATACGTGAACTGACTTCATCGGGACACTGTTCTAGTTGTCGTCCTGAAAGGACCCAGCTCTACGTCAACATCATCATTGCCTGGGAAAGTTGAACCTCCGTGTTCCTTCTGTTACTTTATTAATAAACATTACATTGTGCATCTTCATAGCAGATATTCTGACCGGTCTTCAGAAGAAAAGCAAAAGTGTAAAAAGTAACATTTACGATGGCTCTGTTTCATTCAAATGTACCAGTAAGCCGTGATGGTGCTGCTGCTTTGACAAGCTGAAATGAGCGATGTGAAAAGGTCAATGACTTACTTAACATACACAACTGAGAACTGGAACTAACAAAAACTAAATGCAAAACATATGTTTTTATATAAAGTGCTTTTGGCATTTTATTCGATACTAGTTTTACTACAACACATCTGTCAGACGATTAAAGCACACTTTTATTTGTAAATATAATAATGATAAATCTAAATATTTGTAATCCTCTTTATGGCTGAGTGGAAGCTTTGAAATGTATTCAGGATAGTGGTCGTGTGCACATCCAATGCTGTATTTAGGCTTTGTGCAGGACAGGTGATTCTGCAGAGCTCCAATGTGAAGATATGTTTTATTTTCTTAATTTATGTCACAGAAAACCTGGAACACTGGAAACTGTGAAATATATGTTGATTTGTAGCTGGAGCACAAGATTTAACAAGGCTTCCGTACATTATGAATCCATTAAATGACAAGTAAGCTGCTGTTCCAACCTGTGAAACTCCCGCTCAGGCAGAAGATACCTGTGAATGATATCTACTACATCTTTCTCAGTAGTGAGCTCATAGTCCTTCTTGCTCTTAAATGGTAAATGTCCAGCCAGCTCACATAGAGCAACGTTGAAGGCAGACTCCTCTTTGGCCCCGAAGCAGGATATTCTGGGCCATACAGCAATGCGAACACCTTTTCTTGAAGAGAGATTCTTTTCGTCCGGTATGCGATCACAGGGCAGACATCCTCTACTCAAGAACAAGTTGTGAGCAATATTACCATCCACAAGAAAGTCTGTGACTTCACAGACGGCTCTGGCAACTTTCTCCACCTCCTCCGATTCTGTGTAAAACAAAAACCCTGCAGGAAAGTCCAACAAGCGATAAAATCCCTTTTCAGGAGCCAATGGCTTGACTGGCATAGATTCTATCTTGAGCTCGTGGTCCAGGTAATAGCCATGTAGGTGTAAATGATTGACGGAGGCAAATGCTCCTAGACTGTTGAAACCCACACGGAAGCCAGGGTCGGAGCTCAGGAGCACAGATTCAATACCGACCTGGATTGCGGACCTGGTCAGAACCTGTGGTAAACAACACGATGGATTTGGAACGAAGAGACAATGTCCAAACTCCAAAGGACTGACATTGACCAGTACAACCATCCTACAGGGTTGATGCACCGGTCCATTGCCATGAAAAGCTGTGCCTCTCTCTGTATCTTTTATCATCTCAAATATGATTTCCTCTGGATTGATTCTGTTAAAATTAAACTGCCTGGCATCGAAGTCCTGCTGAATGCTCAGTATTTCCTGAGGCTTTCTTCTCTCTACTCCTCTTTGAATGTTCAACTGGGCCACATAGCCATGCGAACCCGGCAGGATACGTGTTTGTAAGTCACCCAGATGGTAGCGAAAAAGTCCCCTCTCCATTCTGTCCCTCCAGCCGGCTTGGATGGTTGTGTCAAACTTTGCTAGCGGCGATGCCATCCCGGGACTGTTCCCACTGCTCCGACGCACATCTGTGACAAAGTCCTGGTAGGTATACACAAACTGGAGCGGCATGGTTGGATCTGCTGGTGAGGCAGAGAGGTATGAGTTTGGCAATAAAGCTCATTGTCGTAGGTCAGTTAGGGGTCATCTTGCTGAATCATCAGAGAGACTGGTCACTCCGAGACAAGTGGACAGCATGGCTGCAACTTCTGATTATTCTGAATTATTGAATTATTAAAATGTCAGAAATCAGAACAAAGAAAAAGCCCATCACAATTTTCCAAAGCCCAGGTTGGCATTTTCTGATAGCTTGTCTTGTCCAACCAACGGCCAAAAACCCAATACTAGTAATATTTACTATCATTGACACAAAGAAAACCAGAAAGCATTCACATCTGAGAAGCTGGAAACAGACTGTCGCTCATACATTTTCTGTCACTACTTGATTAATCGACAAACTGGCAGTTCTACAATCGGGACTGTAGCGTAAGTGGAGGACAGAAACATTCATACTGACAAATGCTAGTGACAGACACAGACAGACGACTCTAGATCATACAAAACAAGCGGTCTAAAGCAGGGATACGCTGATACATAGAGACATCTGCCTCTCTCATTCATTGTTTTCCCATGACACATGCATGAGTTCATTTGTTAGTGAGCTCACCTTTTAAGTTTGACATCGTCTTGAAACAAACAGCAGATTAACGGCTTTTTTTAAAAAGCCACAACTAACACCTATTCATATTCGCACAATTTTATTCGACATTTTGCCCATATTTTTTCTTAAACCCGCTTTGCTAAGCTACCTAGCTTCCATAGTCGAACATGTTCTTCCTCGTCGGTGTTTTTAGGCTTATTTCCGGTCGATTTTTTCAGAACAAATGTTTCTGTAAAAGTATTTATCGCATAATCGCGCTGTAACCGTATTAAAATCGAGTCGATTTATTTTTACATTAGAGTAGTTACATTTTTCAAATGGCTTTATTTATGCATTTGTGTGCATTTTCATTGGTTAGTATTGAGAATAATAGTAAGGACAGAATCCCAATGGACATATATGATCAAATGAAAACAGGAGACATAGGCTACAATCGCAACATATTGACAAACAAGATAATGTTACATACACATTGCACACATGTATCTAACATTATACGATAAAAACATGGAGAAATGTATTTTCAAGATATCTGAACAGTAAAGCCATGTGGTAAACCCCCTATTACTGGAATAGTATGTGTACAATATTTAACTGTTGAGCAAGTTGCCAGTTTTTCCTTGCTGACCTATGTAGGCTCAACTAACTTTGAGAGCTTGAGCAGCGGGCCAATCAGGCATCACGGCTATTTTAGCCACTGCATGCTTTTGGAGATAAAGCAGGCAGTGATTGGCAGAGCTGTGTATGTCTGCCGCAGAGTTTTTAAGGATCACCACTGCCGAACAATTGCAACTGAACTAGCTGGATTTTAAATCACTATTACAATTTTTCATACATAAATAAGGGACAAGTAAGAGAAAGGATGGAAGCAAGCAACAGTGAAGTAAGTATAGTTGTGTTTGAAATTTTAATATTTGCAAGGAATATCTTAAAGGTTATTGAAATAGTACAGACAGAGTTGAGGGCACCTCAGAATTACTTTTTGTCTAGTGTTTTTTCCAAATTGTGTTTCTTACTTAAGTGAAATGGTTTAAACCTTATGAGAGCTGTAAATTTAGCTTATAATAGAGTTTTATCTGAAAAGATGGCAGTCTGCTCTGCCATGCCTGTTGTTATTTTTAACACCATCAAGAGTTTGTTACCAACACATCACACTCACTACAGTAAGACAGCCCACATGCTAGCTTGTTTAAAACACTAATGTTAGTGTTGTCACAATCCTATTATAATGACATTTTATAGCAGTTTTTTTTTAATGTTGTCATAAAGCCGTAGTCCACTTACAAACATCCAAACATTCCAGTCTCAGATAAAAGGGGAAAAAAGAGATGTATCACAGTGTGTGTTTGCATCACTTTCATTTCATTTTCTCTGACAGTTTTGTACCATTCTCTTTTGTAGATGGGAAAGAAAGCAGAAGATAAAGCTCATGCTCTAAATATAAATATGACACCGGACACTGATGCAGAGCTCACAGGAGGGACTTCCCATTCACCCTCCACACTCATTGTCCAAGGTATGTCAAGTATTCAGCCTATCACTTTGTAACCTACATAGTGTATATTCATACTTTGCTTTAAAATTTAAATAAAAACATAGTTTAAACCTATA
This sequence comes from Xiphias gladius, assembly GCF_016859285.1. Taxonomy (NCBI): domain Eukaryota; kingdom Metazoa; phylum Chordata; class Actinopteri; order Istiophoriformes; family Xiphiidae; genus Xiphias; species Xiphias gladius. The sequence goes on along the minus strand of NC_053407.1, from coordinate 13,185,332 downwards.
TCTATAATTTACAAAATATTTTTTAATATATTAAACAAACAGGATAAGACTCATAGGTAAAGTGTAACAAAATAATCTAAGTTCAAACATCCACTTACCAACTTTCTGGAGCTTTTAACTTCTCCTAACAGTGTTATTTATGTAAGATACAGTTGGAGACTCTAAGAAGGTAGTATTTAGACCTTCAAGCTTCGATTATATTGTTACCTATATTGTTACCAAAGGTCTAGAGTAAAATTTCATGCCCAGATAGGCCTATATTAAAAGTAGTTCAAGCAGTAGTTTCATGACATTCTTTAATAGTGTCAAAACGGTATTTAAAAATGTCCTCACACATATCTTGAAGTAATATACAGTTTTTTTTTTTTTTTCAGAATACACAAATTATTATCATTATATGCAAACCAAATTATCCATATTTTGATATGGATTCAATCAACAGATTGTTGTGTTTACTCAAAAGCATTTTCAAAAGTAATATAGATTGATTTGGCTTATCAAGAACCATATGGATTTTGCATTATTAATAATAATTATTTAACACTTATTCGATCTTCACACCAGGTTCGTCTTACACTTCTACAGAGACCGGACAAGACAACCCGAGGGTCCCACCTGGCCCTATCGCAGATAAGGAAAATGCTATTAAGCCAACACTCCAGATAACTTTTAACACATTCACTGTCAAGAATGGAGAAGATCTGAAAGTAGAGATCCCAGTGGTTGGGCACCCAGCGCCAAAGATTGAATGGAAAAGAAATGGTCAGGCAGTTAAAGAGACATCAAGGCTAGAGGTTTCAGCTACACCCTCATTAACAGTTCTTCATATCAGACATGCTGCCAGGGAGCACTCTGGCAAATACTCAATCACAGCAAGCAATTGTGCAGGGAAAGTTACAGGAGAAATCAGTGTGGTTGTTCTTGAAAAGCCGGACCCACCCACAGGGCCTGTGAGGATTGATGAGGTCAGTTCTGACTATGTTACCATCTCCTGGGAGCCACCCGAATACATGGGAGGCTGTCAGCTAGACAACTACATAGTGGAGAAACGTGAAATTACAAGTACAGAGTGGCAGACTGTGTCAGCAACGACAGTAAGAACTACAGTCAAAGTCACTAAGCTGAAGACAGGAAGTGAATACCAGTTCAGAGTGTTTGCAGAAAATCGGTACGGAAAGAGTACTGCAGTCACCTCTCCTATTGTAATTGCACAATATCCATTCAGTGTCCCCGCTCCTCCTGGCCCCCCATTTGTATCCACGGTTACAAAGTACAGTATGGTTGTTGAATGGGAGCCTCCAGCCAAAGATGGAGGCAGCCCCATCGTCGGCTATCACCTTGAACGCAAAGAGAAGAACAGCATTTTATGGACCAAGCTGAACAAGCTTGTTCTACCTGATGCTCGCTTCAAAACAAGTGGATTGGAGGAAGGCATTGAGTATGAATTCAGAGTATTTGCTGAGAATATTGCTGGACTCAGTTCATCTAGCAAGATATCTGAATGTTATGTGGCAAGAGACCCCTGTGATCCTCCTGGTAAGCCTGAAGCTGTTGTTATTACTAGAGAGAACATCACACTTCAGTGGGCAAAACCTAGGTATGATGGGGGAAGCACCATTACAGGCTATGTTGTTGAAAAGAAGGAGCTCCCGGCTGGCAGATGGATGAAGGCAAACTTCAACAATGTTATTGAGAATCAGTTCACAGTCACAGGTCTGACAGGAGGCCACAGTTATGAGTTTAGAGTTACTGCCAAGAATGGTGCCGGTGTTTGGAGCACACCTTCAGAAAGTGTAACCATCATCGCTCAGGATGTTATTGAAGGACCCACAGCATTCATTGATCCTAAGTTTAAGAGTACTATTGTTGTTCAGGCTGGTGGGACATTCGTTATTGATGCTGATTACTTTGGGAAGCCCCTTCCTGAAGTAGTTTGGCTCAAAGACGGAAAAGAAATTGACAAAGCCACACCGAGAATGGAGGTCAGAAACACCCTCACTCACACAACTCTGACTGTCAGGGACTGTACACGAGTGGATGGGGGCCACTTTGTATTGAGCTTGAGTAACATTGGTGGAACTACATCTATGCCAGTTAATGTGAAGGTCCTGGATAGGCCTGGTCCTCCTGATGGACATCTGAAGGTGAAAGTTGTCAGTGCAGAAAAGTGTAATCTTCACTGGAACCCCCCTTTAAATGATGGCGGTGCCTGTGTTTCCCACTACATAATTGAAAAAAGGGAGACCAGCCGTGTTACATGGACAGGGGTTGAAACTCATGTTGAAGCTGTCAGTTACAAAGTGACAAAACTGATGCCTGGCAAAGAATATATATTCAGAATCGCTGCAGTGAATAAATTTGGTGTTGGTGAATTTTTGGAATCAGACCCATTCATTGCACAAAACCCTTTTACAACACCTAGTGCACCTTCTACCCCTAAAGCCAGCGCTGTGACGGGTGACTCTATAGTGCTAACATGGGAAAGGCCAGAGAATGATGGAGGCTCAGACATTGATGGCTACATCCTGGAGAAACGTGACAAAGAAGGTGTCAGGTGGACTAAATGCAACAAGCGAAGACTTAATGATTTGCGTTTCCGATGCCCAGGGCTCACTGAGGGACATTACTATCAGTTTAGAGTACTGGCAGAGAATGCTGCTGGTGTGGGTGCACCCAGTGAGCCAAGTGACTTTATAAAAGTCTGTGAAGCTATATACCCACCTGGCCCCCCAACCAATCCTAAAGTGACAGACTACTCCAGCAGTACTGTGTCTCTGACCTGGTCAAAGCCCATCTATGACGGCGGAGCAGCCATCAGTGGATTTGTAGTTGAGATGAAAGAAACAGTAGAGGATGAGTGGATTACATGCACACCGGGCACAGGTGTAGCAGAAACAAACTTCACTGTGAAGAGATTGAGAGAAAATACAGACTACAATTTTCGTATACGTGCAATGAATGCTGCTGGAGTTGGAGAGCATGTGGATCTACCTGGCTCCATGAAAGCAGCTGAAAAATTGGAGGCACCTGAGATTGAGTTGGACGCTGCCTTGAGGAAGATCGTGACCGTTCGAGCCTGTTCTGCATTACGTCTCTTTGTCACCATTAAAGGAAGGCCAGAGCCTGAGATTAAATGGTCAAAGGAAGGTGGTATTCTCAGTGAGCATGCTCAAATTGAGGTAACAAGCTCCTACACAGTGCTATTGATTGAGAACGTGAATAGAAATGACACAGGAAAGTATGTGTTGACTGCTGAGAACTACAGTGGGTCTAAATCAGCATTCATCAGTGTGAGAGTACTGGACTCTCCTAGTGCACCAACAAACCTAGAGGTGAAGGATGTGAAGAGAGACTCAGTGTCCATCTCCTGGGAGGCACCTCTCATTGATGGAGGAGCAAAGATTTCACACTACATCATAGAGAAGAGAGAGGAGGGTAGAAAGGCATTCACAAGTGTCTGTAGCAGCTGTGTGAGAAACTCATACAAGATTGACAATCTCCAGGAAGGACACTTTTATTATTTCCGTGTCCTGGCTGTGAACGAGTTTGGGGCTGGACTTCCAGCAGAGACTGCTGAGGCCATTAAAGTGTCTGAGGCTCCTCTGCCTCCTGGCAAAATCACAGTCAGTGATGTCACTTGCAATAGTGTGAGACTCTCTTGGGAGAAGCCTGACCACGATGGAGGAAGCAAAATCACATGTTATATTGTAGAAATGCAAGCTAATGGAGATGACACATGGGTTATATGTTCAGAGAATAAAGCACTGGAAGTCACTATTAATGGACTGACAATTAGAAAGGAGTACTTCTTTAGAGTGAGAGCTGTGAATGAAAAGGGAAAGAGTGAACCAAAGTCTGTGTTGGCACCTGTTACCGTAAAGGATAACAGTGCTGAGCCCATTATTAATTTGCTGTCCAACACATTCAGTGTGAAGGCAGGGAACGATTTAAAGATTGATGTTCCATTCAAGGGTGAACCACCACCAACAGTAGCCTGGAAAAAAGATGGCAACATGCTGAAGGAGACAAGCAGGGTAAATGTGCACACATCTGACATATCATCTCAGATCATTATCAAAGATGCAACCAGGATAGACGTCGGTGTGTATGAGGTCACTCTGACCAACTCTGTAGGAAGCACATCTGCTGAGATTTTTGTTAATGTTTTTGAAAGACCTGGACCACCAAGTGACCTCAGAGTGGATGAAGTGAGCGCTGACTTTGTGTCTTTGTCATGGCAGCCCCCACATTATACTGGCGGATCTCAAATCAGTAATTATGTTGTTAAGAAGAGAGACACAGATAGCACAATATGGCAGACTGTGTCAGCTACAGTTGCAAGAACATCAATCAAAATTTCCCGTCTGACACAGGGTACTGAATATCAGTTTTGTATTGCTGCAGAGAACCGCTATGGCAAGAGCCAATTTGCTGAAACTGAACCTGTTGTTGCCCAGTATCCTTTCAAGCCCCCTGGTCAACCAACTAACCTCCATGTTGTTCAGGCCTCAAAATCTGTAATGGTCATTGCTTGGAGTAAACCGGAGAGTGATGGTGGCAGCACTATCATCGGATATCATATTGAGTGCAAAGATCAAAGCAGTATTCTGTGGACAAAGTTAAATAAAAGCTTGGTGACTGAGGACCAGTTCAAGGTAACAAGTGTTGAAGAGGGCCTAGTATATGAGTTCCGGGTCTGTGCTGAGAATATGGCAGGTGTTGGACCCTGCAGTAGGGCATCTGATCCTGTAGCAGCAAGAGACCAGTGTGATCCCCCGCGCAACCTAATAGTCACCAATATAACTAACAGCTCAGTTTCCATCTCATGGGATAAACCAGAGTATGATGGTGGAGCTAAAATAACTGGTTACATTGTTGAGCGTAAAGAGCTGCCAGGTAGTTGTTGGCTTAAGTGCAACTTCACCAACTTACTGGACACCTTCTTAGAAGTGACTGGCCTCACTGAGGGTGAACAGTATGATTTTCGTGTGATTGCAAAGAATTCAGCTGAACTCTTCAGTGCACCATCTGAATCCACAGGACCTGTTACTGTACGGCATGATGTAGAGCCACCCACAATTACCTTGGAGGACAAACTCAAACAGGTGGTGATTGTCAAAGCAGGAGACCTCCTAAGAATAGATGCTGACATCTCTGGTCGCCCCAACCCTACAGTTTTTTGGTTGAAGAATGGTAGAAATATTGGCACCAAGGGAAGGATTGAGATAACTGCAACAAATACGCATACCTCTCTACTTATCAGAGAAAGTGTTAGGAAAGACTCTGGACAGTATACTCTGACCCTACAGAACACAGGTGGCACCACGTCTAAAGCTATCACTTGCAAGGTCCTGGACAGGCCCGGCTCACCTGCTGGACCTTTGGAAGTGTCTGGACTCTCAGCAGAGAAATGCACCTTGTCATGGGGACCCCCTCACGAGACTGGTGGTGCTGAGATCATGCACTACATTGTTGAGAAGTGTGAAACCAGCCGTGTAGCCTGGACTCTTGTGTACGGTAACATGATGGCAACTACTTGTAAGATAACCAAGCTGCTCAAAGGAAATGAATACCTGTTTAGAGTGAGGGCAGTGAACAAATATGGGGAGGGTGAGACTTTGGAAAGTGAGCCCATCAGGGCCATGGATCCCTTTACTACTGCATCTTCTCCGACAGATGTTGAGGTCACAAGTGCAACCAGCGAGGCCATGACTATCTGCTGGAAGAGACCTGCCTCAGATGGTGGTAGCCGTATCAGTGGTTACATCATTGAGAAAAGGGAAAAGCAGGGTGTTCGCTGGGTGAGAGTCAATAAAAAGCCAGTCTATGACCTGAGAGTCAAAGCCTCTGGTCTGCACGAGGGATGTGAGTATGAATTCAGAGTCTTTGCTGAGAACGCCGCAGGGCTAAGTGAACCCAGTCTTCCGTGCCCACTCACCCTGGCAGAGGATCCAAAGTTTCTACCTTCCCCTCCAGCAAAGCCCACCATAGTTGATTCATCCAGGTCTTCAATCGCTCTGTCATGGAACAAGCCATTGTTTGACGGTGGAGCAACAGTTACAGGGTATAAAGTTGAATTCAGAAAATTAACAGAAGAAGAGTGGACTGTTGGTGTTCATAATACCGATAAAACAGAGTATACAGTAACTGGACTCACATCGGGGACAGAATATTTATTTACTGTCAGATCCATAAATAAGATTGGCATCAGTGAGCCTAGTCCTGAAACAGATCCTCAAGTAGCCACTGATAGAGAGGAGGAGCCCAGATTTGATATTAGCACTGAGATGAGGAAAACCCTACTTGTTAAAAATGACAGCTCCTTCACTTTGACTGTGCCTTTCACAGGCAAACCTGTTCCCAGTGTGTCATGGGACAAAGCAGATGTAGATCTGAGAGTCAGAGGACTCATCAACACCACCAGCTCCTTTACCTCTATCACAGTGGAACGGGCAACACGTGACGACTCTGGCAAATACACAGTCAAACTGCAAAATGTTGCTGGATCTGCCTCCTTGACCCTGAATGTGAGGGTTTTGGATTCCCCGGGTCCACCAACTCATATAACAGTTAAAGATGTGACAAAGAACTCTTCCACAGTTACATGGGACATCCCTGAGAATGAGGGAGGAGCTCCTGTCAAGAACTACCTTGTGGACATACGGGAAATCAGCAGAAAAGGGTGGACAAGACTCACAGACAAATGCCGCCGACTGTCCTATAAGGTATCTGACCTGGAGGAGGGAGGAATCTACTTTTTCAGAGTCACTGGGGAAAATGAGTACGGGATTGGTGTTCCAGCTGAGACCAAGGAGGGAACGAGAATGACAGGTAAAGTCTGAGAATAATAAACACATTTCATATAAATTGTTATATTTATTATAAATTTAAAAAAAACGTAATTAGAGTTATTGGATTGGTGCCTAAGTACAGTAAGATATAAAAGATGTTACAGAATGATTAAATATATTAAGCATTTACATTTATTTCATTGCACATTATTCTACTTGCTGTTTTAAGACTAATTCTGGTTGTATTTTTTTCTTTCAGATACAACAGATTGGGAGACAAATCCAGGAGCTTAGTTTGTCTCTATCCCGGTGCTGAGTTTTTCTTCTCCTGATTTCCCTATCAAGATCCTCATCTATTTCTCCTTTACAGTACATTCATTTTGGTAGAGTAGTTAGTAGTTATGAACATTTTAAGGATTGTGTTCAATTCCCCAAATATCTGTTCAGTTAGGGAATTCTCTGTGAATTTATACATTACCAAAAGCTTCTGTTTTGTAAGTTTTGTCTATTTTGTTTTTTGTAGTCATATATTATATGTAATATTAATGCCTAGAATTTTATTTACATAAGAACTGACATACGGATTTTGATTGTTTCTGCCATATTTGTAGTAAAACTACAATAAAAATTAGGATGATTTGAAAAGTTATTAGGTTTGCTTTGGACTTTTTTTAAATAAAATTCTACATTATACAAGAATAGAAACAGAAAAAATGAATCTATTTAAACAAGCCAAACAGTAAAAACAAAAAAAAAAAACAGAGTGATTAGCTATTGTACTGTAAAATTTTAAGTAGATGACTGGAACATCACTTAAGTATATCCATTTATTATACTGTTCATGCAATCAAATGGTAAGTGACATTAGAGATAGTTGTTACACACTACCTGGGCAGTTTTACTTTTAGTTAAATTCCTAAAAACTTTACTTATATCTTTACTTTTGAGAGAACCCTTTCATATTGTGGTATTCTGAGGTTGTTAAGGGATGGGTGGTGGTTAACAACATATACTGTTACTGCAACATCCCTGGTTCAATTCCATCAAGAAACATTTGTTGTGTGTCAAAACCCCCTCTTTCTCAGCTTGTTTCACTCCTTTGCTGGTACTCTAATAAAGGCACCCCCAGAATACTATTTTATTTTACTATTTTATTTCTTTAAAAGTATTTAAAGAATTTCATCTGTGGAACTCTGACAAGAAAACTGGTAACAAAAACCCTAGTAAGGAGTACCCTTACTTACTACCACTCTTTTTGATTTGTACTCAGATCCCTTATTTAAGTAAAAGTACAAATGCTACAATGTAAAAGTACTCCATTACAAGTAAAAGTCCTGCATTCAAAATCTTACGTAAGTAAGAGGTGGAGCAAGTTTTCACTACTTTATATACAATTAGCTGGTTTAGTTCAGTGGTTCCCAAGCTAGCAGTCGGGCCCCTCCAAAGGGCCTCATGATAAATATCAGGGGTAAAATGATTAATGGGAGTGGAAAGAGGAAAAACAAAGTTCTGATTCACAAAAACAGATTCATTTTTCAGACTTTTCTCTACTTTTGGTGTGAAATACTGGATAATTTTACTCCTGAGGTTTAACTATCTGAAGTAGAGATGGGAAATCACTTCTAATTTTTCTTCCAGAAACATCTTCCTGATCATACATCCTCGCCAAGGCGACCTGACTAGGGCTGATCAGACCCTGGCCTGTGCAGTAGCAGTAGCCCACGGATCAGTTGTCTTTAGCAAGAGCCATCTTGACTCTTTCTCAACTGCCTCTGTGCCGGTAGATGCAGAGCCTTTGTCTCTCTCCTGTGATTCCCAGTGCAGCGTATGCCTTGCAAAGTTACTGGCCTGCAAACCCCCAATATCCGCATGCCGACACTTGGCTCTTCAGCCTCTTCTTTGGCAGTCGTTCTTAAGCTCCTCATACTTTGCTCTTTTCCACTCGTAGGCCTCCTCCACTGGTTCTTCCCATGGTGATCTCAAGCATAAGAACGTGCTTTGACCACAGCACAATATCGGGCTGCAGTGTAGTCTCTGTGATGTGGGAAGGGAACCGCAGCTGCATTCCCAGGTTTGCTTTCAGCTTCCAGTCTTGTGAAGTGAAAAGCTTTCTGGTGTTCTATTGTTGGTCTTTCTTGGCCCTGTCGTCCGGCAGATGTTAAAAGCGATGCAGATGGTCTCTGCAATTGTCTGGAGGACCTGGTCATGCCGCCAACGATAGTGACTGTTGGCAAGAACTCCAGGGCAGCAACTCAGGATATGCTCAAGCATGCTGGTCTTCTCACAGAGGGGGCAAGCTGGTTGTTCTGCAATGCCCCAGCAGTTCAGGTTGGATGGACTTGGAAGGATTTCTTAAGCTGGATGTGTTGTGGATCCACCTTCCACTCCATCACCTGCTCCCATTTGGTCCAGGCACCTGGCTGTCTCATTGCCACTACTGTGTTGGTCCTCTCCTCCTCCACAGTTGCCTCAATTTCCTCCTGGATCAGTTCTTGTCGCTCTTTCCCTCGCGCTTTGTCAAAACCAGGGAATGTTCATTGCCAGGGCGAAAAGTTAAAAAAATATTATTGTGAAATACTGGATTTGGATAAAATATTGGATAACTTTACCCCTTCTGAGGTTTAACCAACTGACATAGAGGTGGAAAATCATTTCTAACAACTCATATACCTCTTAAACATGATTAGAAGCCCCTGCAGGACAATAATTTTTTTTTAAGCGCTAAAAAACCAAAAAGGTTGGAAAGCACGGGTTTAATCTTAAACTATGTATTGTATGTTATAAGGTTGTCATATGAATTTTAATGTAAAATCTGAAAAGAAGCTAGGAAGTATAGCTGTAAAATAACTGTAGTGGAGTAAAAAGTACAATGTTGCCCTCTGACATGTAATGGAGTAGAAGTATAAAGCAACATAAAATGGAAATACTCAAATAAAGTACAACTACTTCAAATAGTACTTAAGTACAGTACTTGAGTAAATGTAACAAGTTACTCTATTGGTCACAATATTTCACCAGTTGGTTGTCTAACTTTTGTCAGGATAACAGCTGTTTGCATGTACGTCACTATAGAAACCGTTACGTCGCTAAATACAGGAAAGAGAATGCGATAACCAGAAACCGGAAGTAAGCGTTGTAAAAACAACTAGTTGTTTAGTAGGTCGGTGAGTAACTATTTACAACAAGAAGTAAATCTGCGATTCGAAAGTTTCAATATGGGAATTACAGCAAGTCAACTTGGGAAGGATTTGCTCTCAGAATATCAAGTAAGTGCCCCGAACAAAGTCCACAAAAGCCGATATTATATCGTTATCGACGTTAATCGAGTGGCTAAAGTTGAGAGCAGTTGTTTTCACGCTGTAAAGTAACTATGGAGGAAAAAGGAAACTATTAAAGCCTTGTCATTAGAACGACAGGATGACTTATTTGCGGTTTGTAGTTGTAGTATTTTCCTATAAATTAAACATAACGTTAATGTCAGAGGAAGCTAATGCTGCTAATGTCAGATAGTCAAACCATGGACGTATTTTTTTTTTTTGGGGGGGGGGGGGGGGGGGGGGGCTGTTTCAGGATTCAGGTGTGACTGTTATCATTCTAATAATGCTTACTTTCCCTTTTAGGAACTGACATTCCTGACGAAACAAGAAATTCTTCTGTAAGAGATCAACTGCATGCTAGACTACAGCCATGTTACCAATAAGAAAATCCTTTTAACCTACCATTGCTTGTTGCAATACACAATTAAGTTGTGGCTTTCTTTTTTGTCCAGCGCTCACAAGAGATTCACGGAACTGCTCACTAAAGATGAGAAAGATCTCCCAAATACAAGAGTACCAATGGAGAGGATTCTTACTCTGCCAGAACTCAAGGTAGAGTTAAATTTAAGGGTTCAACGGAGGGAATGTGGAATTATGTCGGCTTGCTAAGTGGTTGTTTTCAGTGTTCAACTAGGATTGTCCTATGCTTTGTGCATTCTGAAGTGCTTCAAGTACTGATAAACTGTACTGACCAGTATGAAAACTGTACTTGTTCCTGTCCCAGTCCAACCCTTTCAGGAAAAGAATCTGCCATGTATTCTCAACATCTGAACTAAAAGATGGAAGCCTCACATTTGAGGACTTTCTGGATCTTTTGAGTGCCTTCAGTGACTCTGCGACTCTGGAAATCAAATCCCACTATGCATTCCGTATATTTGGTAAATAAGATGATTACAAATGGAGCGGGTTATTAATAATACATGTGAGGCTTTCAATCCGTGTAGTGAACATATTGATATTTTTTTAGACTTTGACGATGATGGAACCCTTGATGGTGGTGATCTGGAGAAGCTGGTTAACTGTCTGACCGGGGAGACTGATGACACGAGGCTAACTACAGAGGAAATGCGACAGCTCATCAGCAATGTGAGTTCACTAAGGCTTCTCCTCGTTGAAGTTGTATGGAAGAACACTAGATGGTTATAAAAAAAATAGCCAGTGGATTCAGCTCCGTACACTGATGTGTCACTGGGCCTAACAGTTCTTTCTTTTGTATGTTTTTTAGATTCTTGAAGAGTCGGACATTGACAAAGATGGAACTGTGAACCTCTCAGAGTTTCAGCATGTCATTTCAAGATCACCAGATTTTGTCAGGTAAGCAAAAATCCGATTGTTATTACCGTTATGTATTTTACTCAACACAGTTTTGTTAACTTTAACTGCAACTTCATATGTTCATTTCTCCACAGTTCTTTCAAGATTGTGCTGTGAAGACCTCCAGTGGGCTGTGGAAGTGCATCAACCTTTAATTCTCATACTGTGGTGTTTAATTTTCAATTATTCGATTTTCGATATTCTTAAATTATATTAACCTGTGGATTTTATCACCTTAGATGTATAATATTAGCAATTTAAAACCCCTATGTTTTTTTTTATATCTGTAAAGCAAATTTTAAAAGTTTACAAAAAGTACTGAATTACAGATTTTTCTTTTTTTTATAGACATACAAAAAATTAACTTATCTTCATTACAATATATATTTAATCCAAAGTCTCCATATATTTATTGTGACAATTTACACTTCTGATATGTTATCTAAAGTCCACTGTTTATCACTGGGATTCTATTGTATTTTTAAGAGCAAGCTACTTCCTCCTTGACGACGGCAGCAAAAGTGTTCCACGTCCCGCACACTACATCAACTACACACATCTGCTGCTCCCTAAAGAATTCCACACGCTGGGGCTCATCTGAACTGGTTAAAGTCTGGTGTCCAAGTTGGCCGTATTCACCTGAAATGATAATAGAAGGAAAGGTGCACAGGGGAAGTTCAACATATACTGACATATCTGACCATATGTCCTTTCATTACATTGTTATTTGATTGGTGCTGCTACAGAGAGTGTTTTTATCTAAATGTAACATATTTGTGTAAAATGGACTTAGGTGTCAGCTCCGAATTCAAACTCACCCCAGCCCCAAGTGTAGAGGTCACCTGTTGCTGAAATTAGAAAACATGAGATGAATTTGACAATGACACTCACTTGTCAAGAAATGTGAATCAATATTATACACCCATTTTTAAGAGAGATTCCTTACTTGTTACAGCAGCTGTGTGGCGGGAGCCACAGCTAACTGTCCTGATTTCACATGACGGAGTGACATCCAGCAGAGCCGGGAATGCCTGGATCGATATAAATACCTCTTCATGTTCCTCTCCCTTTTGTGGCTCGTCACCAGGAGATTCGTTGGCATCTTGGCACAATGCTCCTGTTCAGTACAGTAAATGTAACTGAGCTTTTACTGCTGATGATATTACTTTTAAGTGGCTACTACAAGCAACATACATGATATTATACTAGAATTACAGGGATGGTTCATCCATGGATGCTAAAGCCTCTCCCGTACCTGACATGCTATACATTTCAACAGTCTGTATTCTTGCAAAGGAGGTGAGATATCAGCTGTGGCTCATCCCAATACAGTGAAACTTGATGGCTTTCAGTTTATGCTTCTCAAAGTGCCAAAAGATACATTTGAAAAACTCAAAAGTGACGTCGAATATTATGAATCCACTGGTTTCAACCGCTTTTTCCTGTTCAGAGGTAACCAATTGACAAGCATCATTTGAGTTTTGTAACTATTAAACATGCCACACAGAAAACAATGCCACTGGACGTTGTGGTGAAGTACACCTCAGCAGATCGGACAGCAATCTATGGATTGATAGTTAGCACTGTAGGTAAGAAGAAATATAAGATAGATTGTGCTTGGGATTGAAATGTCCCTTTACCGTATTTCTCGAACCATGCACATTCCTTGAGGTAAAGGACGAACCTGCTTGTTGGCTCCTTTGCTGCTGCGGCGCTTTCCTCAGACCTCGTGATGGAAGTCCAAGCTGGCCACTCTCATTCCAGCCCCACACATAAAGGTCACCCCCATCTGTGAAGCAAAGGCCATTTAAGGTTTTTTTTCCCTTTCAAGTTGAGGGGGGTAACCCTTTTCACTGCCAACATCTTTGCATAATGTTTACCACTAACGCAGACGGAGTGCCAGCCTCCTGTAGCAACACAGCTCATTGGCATCCCCCAGAGTGCCTCCACCGCCGTGGGCTCCTCCTCAGAGGTGAGGCCTCCGTGCCCCAACTGACCATGACTGTCAACAACAAACACGAGTGCACAAAAGATGAAAATACGCATTAGGGTGCTATTGCTCAGCTTCCCAATAAGGGACAGATGTGTGAGTATTAGCTCTACCTGCCCAGTCCCCAGGTGTACACAGCTCCTGTGGCACAGAGAAGGATGGCGTGCTCTGCTCCCAGGGCCAGACTCTTGGCTCTCAGGTGTGGGGATAAGGAGCGGTAGAGGGGAGGTTTGGTGGCTATGTAACCCCCAGGTACCAATGGGAGATTCAGAAGGGGTCCTGGAGTAAGAAAGCAGTCGGAAGTATACTGTTGAGCCTCTGACAAACCATGCAACATACTTCCGATGTCTGTCAGCAGTACCAGATATTAAAATACACATAACCAGAGCTCTCCGATTGGGCTTTTATCTCCATGCTCCATGAAGGAGTCTTCTCTCTCCCCTGGAGGTCCCAGGACTCGATCCTGTCCGGGAAAGCGAGGGTCAAGAACAATTCACTGATGACGGCATCTTTACACCCGCGGCTCTCTCCCACCGAAACACCACAGGACTCATTGGCGATGACTGCCCCGAAACCCGCCAGGCACACGCAGCTGTCACCTGACAAACGGGGAGCAAAACGACACATGGCTTAACATCTATATTGAGAGTGCGGTACAACAGACGCTTTCTGTTTGTGTTCTAGTTAGCGTGTCCAAACGGGGCTCGCAGGGCTGATGGTGAACGGACTCACCAACCAAATGCAAAGATGCTCTTCGACTCCAGCTCGCTCTGATCTGACTGGTCTCCAAGCAGCAGCCCCCGGTGAGCTCTGTGGGACTGACCACTTTGACTTCCCCGGCGACGTCGCTACCGGCCCCGTCAATCGGTTTCTCGCGGACACATATCTGGCCGAATGCGTTGAAGCCGAACCCGAACCACCGCATTGAAAACGCCTCGCCTCTGCCCCTCTCTCGCAGAAACGCTGCCGAGCCGCGCCGCGCCGCGCAGTTGTCCGCGAAGTTTGAACACTCGTGAATGTAGCACCGGGATGGGCCGAGCTGCGCATGCGCTCCCGTAATGCTGCAAAAACGACCCGACTCTTGAACGCGCGTGCTTGGAGACAGTTCTGGTACCACATCTGTCACTAAGAATGAGTGTACTCCGCAGAGAGGTGACCATGACTTTTTTATTTAACGCAATTAAAGCACCGGGAATGTAGTGAGGTCGTGACACACGCACGCACACAAAATACTGCAGGTGACTCAGGTCAGACATAATTAAAAAATAAAAAATAAAATAGTGTGAACACTGTCAAACGAAGCAAAAATTATATTCGTGGAATAACAATTACAAGTAAAAATTACAATCTTTAGTAAAGAATGTATAAAATGGACTTCCTTATTGGTCTTCAAGCTGATTATACACGTTTAGTGGATGTGCATGAATGAACAGAAAATGAAGATGCATACAATCAGTGGAAAAGTCACGTGACACAGCAGTCAAACCTCATGTGGAACAGTACACGTCTACGAGAATCTGCTTGTTTTTTAATTATACCTTTTTTTCCCCCAATAGATTCCTTATTGCTTTTAACTGTCTTTTGGTTAAGACACACGAGGCTTTTAGGATCAGCGTTTATCCCTTCAGACCAATAAACTGATCTCCTGCAAAAGTGAAATGACTTCACTGGTCCCACATTATACTCGAAGCACTTTAACATTGCCAGGAGGCACATCCACACACAACAGCTGTGTTTTCAGGGTTCAGTTCCTTTGCCCTTTTCCCTCCCTTCTCTGCTTCTGATGATGCCATAATCCACGGCCTTGTCCAGACAGTTCAGAGCTATCTTGGATACCGGCTCTGGCGTGTCCTCTCCTCCCTTCGCCAGGACAGACAAGATCTCCAGAGCTTCACTCTCCATGAGCGTCTCAGCCAGGCTCTTCTCTGCTTGCATCATGTTCTGAACAATGACCACTCCACGATGACGTAAGTCGGATATTTCACTGAGCAGCAGCGCCTGTATGATCTCTAGCCAGTGGGTTGTCTGAGAAGAGACGGCAACAGGGAGTCATGTGAGCCAAAAGCCAAAGCCTTTGTAGTAGGTGACAGTGCTGACTTGATCAAGGTGTGGGGACAGTGAGCTGCTGCAGTGGTGGACTTACTGTTCCAGGGATGCGGGCGCAGAGCTCAGGCTGCTCAGCGGTCAGCATGGCCAGAGTTCCTGCAGCAGCTTTCCGCAGCCTCTCATCCTCCTCTCCGCTATAGAGCACGAGCAGCTTCAGCCGATCGTTCCCTGTTGCCAAGTACAGCTTCTGCACCTGAGGACACACCAAAAAGCCATTACTCTTAGGTCAAGTTTTTGATAAATTTCTGCCAAATAATCAGTGATTAATAATGTGTGTCTTACCTCTGTGCTTAAAACCAAATTACACATGCACTCTGTGGCAGAAGCTCGGACCAGGTCGTGCTCCTCAAACATGTAGCCTTCAATTTTTGGCAAAGCCTTCTCTTTTATGATCTTTTGTCTGTGAAACAATATACTTATCAATACAGGCAGATACTCTAAACATGAATATAAAATTGTGATGTCAGAATAAGAGAAACATTATGAAATAAAGTAAAAGCTTCGAGACTTGAAAGTTTTGAGCTGATAAAAATCCAGGAACAATAAAAAAAAAAGGAATGTGGTAGCAACAGGCAGGTCTTGCATAGTCACATACCTAAAATATTTAATTACTATGTGAATACATTAAAATAAAAAGCTTTCAGCATTCAGAGGCATTAAAGACTTTCATCTTGACTTGCAATTTGCTTGTAAAAAATTTTTACTGGACTGAAAAAGCAGAGGCATGACTAGGTCTTTCCCCGGAAGACCTGAAATCAGCTCTGGTAAGAATATTTTGATAGCAATTCTATTCATGGGAGCCAAACCAGAATCCTGTGTGTTTATGAGTTAAAATGGCAAATTTGCTAAATTGTTGAAAAAGAATTCAACTGAGGTTTGGATTTGCAAATATTTCTGTTATCATGCTCCCATTACAACTGACTGTGTGTTCTGTACATGTATTCTTAGGAGAGACTTCCCCCTAGTGGCCAACCTGAGTCTATCATTGATGCCGGCCAGGTTGGTCAGAGCCATGATTGCCTCGAAGTTCTGCAGCATGGTGCATTCAAGACTTAAAAGACTGACAAGTGGGCGCACCACCTCATAGATCTAAAAAGATAAAAGAGACAAGGTTAAAGAAGACTTTTTACATTTTTAACACTGAAGAGGCTGATTACAGATTCTCCTTACCCTTTCTCCTGGAAAGGCAATCTCTGGGTTAGATGTGATGGTTATTTTTGCCAGGGCTTGTGCTGCTTTGATTTTCCCTACATCTGTGTTGTCGGATGCCAGTGGGATCAGAGCCTGTGGAGGAGAACAGTAAACGCACATCATGTAAAACTCCGAAAGCCGGTTCTTCAGATAAGTGCGCAGTCTAAACTAAGGATATTTATCTTGGCGCTCTACCTTTCCTCCACCCTGTGCCACCACTGTGCCTCTGTCTTCCTGTCGCTCCACCGAAGCCAAGAACACCCTGCCATGAGAAATGGCATTAAGAGAAAATCTACAGAGAGAAAAGCGAGTGAAAAAGACTTACTGCCATTTTCTAACCTGGCGATACACTCTCTACAAGCCTCAGTGAGGGCTGGACTCTCCTGTTTCACCATACACACCAACGCAGACACCACGCCAGCCTCCAGCAGCTTCGCCAGCCTTTTCTCCACATAAGAGGGTGCATCCTGACACACGAAAAGACCGTCAGGTTCATGTAAAACAGGCACTCCTTTCAGAAAAACTATACCTGTAACTTAAATTTTAAGAACAGCTAAAGAAACAGGATGAAGTTAGAGTGGTAGAGCTCCTGTGCAACATTAAAGGATTATTGTGTGGTGTTAGTTCTACATGAAGAAAAAAAAAAAAAAGGTACCTTGGGGTGCTCCTCAGGCACATGCTGCTTTGCATATTTGGCCAGCTCCACTAGCTGAGGATCTGGCTTGTCCACTTCATAGCTGTTGGTGCAATTCACTAATGTGGAGCCGACAGCAAAGAGCACCGTCTTATCCTCAGACTGCAGGAAAACAGAGAAGAACAAGGTTGTCAATGCTATTCCCAGTTAACACAAGTTGACTGTCACGCTGATGATTTCAAATACTACATAAAAATAAATGTCACAGTAACCGCTAAGACCCTGTTCTGAGAGGAATCTGACTTTATAATTGCCTTCTATTGTCCATGTGTCACAAGTATTAAAACAAGTTCTACCATTACAATCCTGAATCCAACCTTTGCTAGTTCAAACATGGCCAGCAGAGCGCTCTTATCTTCCACTAAGTCCTCCTTCACATCAGCATCAAAGGTGAGGTAGGCGAGGCCTTCTATGGACCACCGGCGGGAGGCTTGGGGCAGAGACTCATTACACAGCCACCTAACAGAGAAAGATATATGGCTTGTTTCTTATTTCAAATCCAAGAATCCACTCGGTATCTGTCGTTTTTAGTCATGTTACGCAACAATGCAGACCATGCCTGTCACATTTCTCTTAATCTACACCCACGTTCCAAATTGAACGCAAACAGACATACTTCCTGCACTGCTTGGCAAGTTTCAGCGTGGATCCCTCTGCAAACTGCTTCATGCTGAAATCAGTCCCTCCTGCTGATCCAAGCTTGCACAGACCCTGTGTAATAACCCACGGGATAGAGTTACTTTTATCTTTATTTAGAGATGTTCTTTTCTCCAACTGTCTGCAGTACTTACCACTAGGGCTCTCACACGTATCCTGTCATTCTCGCTCTTCTTGTAGAGGTCCTTCAGTAGTGTCACTCCGTTGGCTGTGATAAAGGAGGCTCTCTTGGCCTTGCCTGCAGCATGGATAAGAGCCTCCACTGCTACCTGCTGGTGAGTTACATCTTCGGAGGCACACAGAGAGATCACTGCGTCCATCATTCCTGACATCTCCAGAGTTCTGTTACCCACGTCGCTCGGTCCTTGGAGGAGCACCGATACTGTCTGGATGGCTCGCAGCTTGGCATCTAGGCCCGGTCGGCTAAAGTGTTGCCTAACCAAACAAACATCAGATTAGGACAATTTCTCACAGAATACACTTTTTTTGGCTTATGGTCTGTAATAATGATTTTAAATGTTTGCATTATTGCAGTGCTAAGCATCTCTAGTAACAGACACTTTGGAAGTTAGTAACTCAAGCTTTGGTGGTCAACTCACTGAACATATTCTTCACATAGTTTGTTGAAGTTCTCCCTCTCTTTGTCACTCTTTAGGTCATCGTAGAGTTTGCTAAGCAAGACAGAGCAGCTCATGTGGGAGTTGTCTGTCAGAGGTGGTCCTTGTGAGAGCTCAGGGACTGTCCCAGCCACCTCCAGGATTTTCTTCAGTCCTGCAGGAGGACAAGGACTTCATTAATCTAGCTGCAGTGGTGCCAGATAAAACTGGTGTCTGAATGTCTGAAATGCGCTTGGAGTAGCGGAAGCCATAGCCAAATTTCACTTGACATTTGTAAGAATAGAATATATACTTCTACCCCTTCTTATGGTAATGCAGCCATACTGTAAAAACTGAAAGGGGTATGTCTGGTGGAGGGTCTACGGCTGTTTTGTTTTTATCAAAGCATAAGGGTGAAAGATTATTTGATTACATGCAGTTGTGTTTCATACCCTGGTCTATCACCCATAACGTGAGGGAGTTGTCAGGGTTTTTCAAAGACTTGCGGGGTACTTGTTTGACCAGGAGGTTGATGGCGCTGTCTCTGCCCGGCCCTGACACATTAGATGCTGGCATCATTCCCAACAGATGCCGCAGCATTGAGCGTAGCTCCTTGGAGGGTTCTGTGTCAAATTCGCACAATCAATTACCGTTGAAAGCACAGGACAGGCAGCCGATACACAGAAAAACGTATTTGTTATACTGTAGGTAAACTTTCATGTGTAGCTAGCTCCAAATATAAACATGATCATAGTCCAAACTCACCAGGAAGTATGGCTTCATCTTTCCCTCTGATCTCTCTTTTCATGCCCTCCGTCAAAGCCTCAAACATCACCTGCAGCAGGTGGCAGGCAGCCAGAGACACAGTGGAGGCTCCTGATCCCATTACTGAGCACAGCTGCTCCATTCCTAGCTCATTCACTATAGCCATAGTCTGGGAATAACATAGAATACATCAATTTCAGCAGTAAAAGGAAGAAATTGGTAGGTGTTACTGGCATTGGGGGATACAGTCTCCTGACAGACATGGATGAGGATATATATCAACATCTGCTGAGAAACTGTGCCAAAGCAGATTAACCATGAATGGAAACAGAAATGCAGCAAAATTAAAAGGAATAAAAGTACAACTAAGAGCAGCATCACTATGGATACACCTCCTGTTTTATCTGTGTATTCCAAGGAAGAAAATACAAGTTTACGTCCCTGTTAATAAATGAATTTAAAGATGATGCAATGAATAACTTAAGAAGAAATTATTACACTTACTCTGGACTGATGCCCTGTGCACAAACCAACCAGAGTCCTCAGAGCAGAAAGGACCACCTCCTCCTGCTTTGAGAGTAGTAGTTTCTGAATCAGCTTCACTCCATCGTTACGGAAAATCTGCTCAGCTCCAGCCTCTTCTCGAGATAACACCACTAGATTCTGAGCAGCCTGAAATTGATTAATGGACTATATTATTTTGGTCTACTACAGCTTTACAGATGGATCAAGATAAATAAGGAAAAATCAAAAAAAAGCGAGAATAACAGAAGTTTGTCTAATGAGCCATCCTTACCTTCTGTCGATCAGAGTCTTTTGCAGAGGCATCTAAGAGGAGGGAGAACATCTGCTGCACACGTGCATCTGTGGAGTTTACTTGTGCCGACTACAGGATTCAGAGAAAAGACCCTAATTAGCAACTGTTCCTTCAGGGTCCACTTTCAAATACAAGAACCCCATGACCCTTCATCCACTTTATTAAAAAAAAAACATTACATCACCTTCTGATGGATCTGTGCCCCTAGCTGTCTGAGCAGATCCTGGAAGGCTTTGTTTTTGGGCTCCAGCTGAGCACACCTCTGAGCATCCAGAAAGGCCTGGTCAAGTCGACCAAGTTTCTGAAAAGCCTGAGCTCTCCGGAACCTGGCCTTCACATCACCCGGGTCAGTATCCAGAGCTGAAAAGAGTGGCAAACATGACATTAGTGTGTACATACATAAATCCTCAGCAAGTTAAACGGACAGTTCATGCAACAATACCCAGAACTGTAGTAAGATCTATTATCTCTTAACTACAGACATACAGTAGTTGGAAATAGTTTATTTCATAAAAGATAGGACAGTTATTGGATATACCTCTGTATAAAGTGTTTCTCAGTGTAAGTGATTACACCTGAGTGTGTATTATCATGAGTATCTCTGAGTATCATATTTGCCAACGGCTTCTTTAGGTGTAGCTTTCTAATATTCCCCTCTTTGGCACTTAAAGCACCACAAACCAATTCAGGATCCCTGTCTGGAGCGAGTTTCAGACCACAGCATGTCCAAACCTTAGCAAGTCACAGTGAAACTATCTGAATGAACGGACTGCAATCCAGATACAAGTAGGCTTAAGTGCGTGCTTAGGTGCACTGTCCCTTCACTTTTTTCTGCGGTCCATCATGAAAAAATGTGTGTTTTTACTCATTAACCTTCTGAACTCTCCACTACACTCCCCGCTGCAGTGATGCGTCCCACCTTTGGAGGCATCAGCCTCTGCCTTGCTGTACTCCTCCAGCTTGAGGTAGCAGGCGGAGCGGTTGCGGTACAGCACAGCGCTCTCTGCCTGGCTGTCACTCAGCTTTAGCGCTTTGGTGTAACAGCAGACAGCGCCCTGCACGTCTCCTGCCTTGAAAAGGGTGTTCCCCTCCTCCTTCAGGTCTGCAGGGTCCTGGGTTAAAGAGAAGAAGCTGGCAACAAGGGCTCAGGATGACAGAGAAAAAATGCTTCGATCATATGTATCTGGATGAAATCTGCTAAGCTAAATATGCAAAGCAGCTAACTGTTGCTACCTTACCTTTTCTTTTTCATTCACACTCATTTTCGGGATGCTACAGACAATAAAGCGCTACTTAGAATCGTGAATAGGTAGTTTAATTTTCCTCTACTTGGTCACAAACACCGCCAACTTTAGCCAAACATGTTAGATTTTGCGGCGCTTCCGGGTGTCCGGAGCACGTTGAGGACGTTTACGTACCAGCCCCGCCCCCTCCCTCACGCTCCATTACCATAAAAGGAAGAGAGGAGCAGCGCATCTCTGTCTCCATCTCTGCTTTATTTGGTTACGTTTTCATTGTGTGCTACTCTTCAGTTCACACAGACACAGAGGGTTTTATCAAGATACTCATGCAATAAAAGAAGAGGGGTTCTGAAAGCCGGCAATGAAAGGTTTTAATGCATTCAGCTGTAAGGCGTATTTTAATGTTTTAGGAGGTCTAAATGCTTAGTGATTGATGAATTTAAACCTCTGCAAGGCATATTTTATCAGCATATCTGTTAAGTATGTTTTTTATTTATAGAAAAAAATAAAACAACTATCACAACAGGTCTGTAGCCAGCCTTTGAGCTTCTGAGGTCAAACTCCCCCACTCGCCAAAGAAACGTTTGAACACCAAGAAAACCTATAGCATCTAAATTTTTTGCACTTGACATTTTTTCATTTAACTCTTAAGTTATATCTTCTGTAAATGTATCTTTCTGCAAAGCAGGGTTCTTCTGTGAAAAAGCATAGGCCTCTTTCACAGAAAATATTTTGACATGTCACAGCAGCAAAAGTACAAGGGTAAAAAAATAGAATTAATGATGGTTGAATTACATTTAGCTGCTTCAGTTTCAGGGACCTGGTATTGTTAGTGCTGGCTCACTGTCACACTGTCATGGCTCACTGGGGCACTTGAATGGAACAGAATCATTGTTAATGTTTTTAGTAACACCTGTGCTTTTCCTATTACGACAATGTCAAAATGCCCCTCGTTTAAGAAGGCTTCTTTCCGGAGGGGAAGTCTTGCACAGTGTTGAAAATGCTGCTTCAAAGAATTCGGCAAGCTGCCAGGAATATATTTAGGGCGAAAAATACTAATTCCACTCATTTATTTAAATTTAATTTAACTGTTTTGCTTAACAGTTGCATTTAAAAACATTACCTGTAAAGAATATCACAATCAGCCTTCAAAAGCCCACCAAGTCTGATTTCTCTGTAATAGTAGAATTGAAGCTCGTCTTCAGGTTACTACATTTTTCAAGTTTCTAGAAATAATACAGATAAATTTAAAGTGGTTTGCTCAGCTGTAGCAAACCAAAAATGCTTTCATTTCTGTTGTTCTTTGGGTCAAAGGTAAAAATTTAGTGCTCTGGATATATAGTATATATTATATTATATATTATATACCCAGGACTACCACTTTGTGCCTGCATTGGAGTGTCCCTCACAGATGAAAACCACTAAAGGAAGCATTCTGGTATGATATTTCCTGCATCAGTCCCCCTGGGGACTCTCGTTTACCTGGACAGCCTAACACCATTGTTGTGTGTCCTCTGTTGCCGGGGAGACAAGGTGCTTCCCTTTGGGCCTCAGGTTCACCTGTTAAGACTCACATTACCACGGCAGCTCTCCGCCTTTGGAAGAATATCCAGCATGGACAATTGGCGTGTATCTCCTGAAGGCTGGGCTTGCTGTGAGAAATCATACAAAACAGATCCACAGGAGATCGACAAAGCTCAGTTCCAGCACCAGGGACCCGAAGAGAAGAGCCCCAGTCTATAATCAAAATGAAAAGCAGCTGTGTAAACATTTGTTCTTTGTCATGACTTTTTGTGAGAGATTGTGCTTTCAGAACAGGATTCTGTCATTGCTGGTGTATCTTATGGTACCAAAACTATTTTTCAACGTGGAAATAACACTCTGAATCACCACCGTCGTACACATCGTTTTGAACGGTTTTGTTGATGCCGGGGAAAGTTATCAGTCTCTTCCAGCCAGCACAAAACCAAAACAATAGTTCAATAGGTATCTGTTCCTGTCATGTCCCACACGGTCTGCTGATTAATTATTGAGGTGCCGGCTAAGATCCTGTTTCGATAAACACGTAAGCAGTTCCTGAATGATCTATCAAAAGAACTCGCCTGTAAAGCATCATCACATTTTCCACACTGGGCTCCTCAGGTGTCGTTTATCTGCCCGGTGGTTGTCACTCAATTAGGCTGGCGTTTAGGCTTTGGTGACAGAGGGGACAGCACAGTTTGAGCCCCTCTGGCTACAGGCGCGTGGCTCAGACACGGCGGTAGCCAGTACAGTGGTCCCTCTGCAGCAGCATTATAAAAGTTGCATGGTGACACAACAACATTTACCTTAGAAAACAGCCCCTACTCTCAACTTTTAAAGCTCTGTAGCGATTACACCAAACACAAGTGGTGCCTTAGAGAGACCTCCACCAAGGTTCAAAGTAGTTATTATCCTACTTGTCTTTGACTACTGGAGATCTCTATTATACCGTCCTTTGGGGGCACAATTTTTTTTTGGTTTGTTTCTTTAAATTATTTTTTCCTAAATTACAGCAAATCGTTTCACTGAAAGGCTGCCACTGCCACGGCCCGCTGATTGCACAAGAGGTGAGAAGTGGGCTATTCTTTTCTGGATTCCTCAGTCTCCTACACAGCGATAAGAAAGCTCTTTATTTCAAAAGGTATATGATTAGTTGCTATTCCAGCATGCCACTTTTGAGTAGTTTCAGTTTTTTTTATTTTTGGGAAAAGTTTCGACTTGCTAACAGGGCTTGTATAGGTCTTCATTTCAAATCAAGTTATTCAAGTGTGACTTCCATTATCCATTATTCCGTGTGGATTAGAAACAAGGTGTATCAAAGCACATGATTAAACAACTATCACTATGTGATTCTTCTTACTTATAGGCTGTTAATTCTGCAATGGAAAACAACGTCAGTCAGCCACATATAATATCTCGATCAGTAGAGAAAGTTTCCAGTGTGTCTTTCCAGATACAATGTACCCGTTCTTCAGGACAAGATACAGACCTAGCTGTAAATAATTCATAAGAACCATGTCTTTTGTGGAATCGAAGCCCTTGTATGAACATTAATATGATTCATGACAGTCTGACACTATTCTGTCTCTGAACTGCTGAGTGGATTGTTCTACAATAATTAATTAGCACTAACTATTATGGGTAACTGGGTCATGTTAGGCGTAACACCAGTTGGCGACAGTGTTGTAAATGGCGCTGAGGACACGGGCTTTACGCGGGTTGCTTCCACTCTTGGTACACGTGTCTTATGTGACTGTGGGTGCTTGGGTAAACATTCATAGTTTTATATTCACCGTGCTTTTGTCATCCGTTGCATTGTTCACCTCGAGGCGGATGCTCTGGCTGACTGAGGCCACCCCTGTGCGTTAAGTCCTTATATTCATGCGATCATCATTTAGGTACTTTGTGAGCTCATGCTGTGTTGCAGACATCCACGTACGCCCACTGCATCCAATCGTCTGGAAATTAAAGGTTGGTGCATTTGTTTTAAAACCTGCTGAAGCTGCTGGCCAATCATTGACTGATGCGCAGCTCCTCTCTTCCCATAAGCCTTTGCAGGAGCTCAGCGGTCCTAGCTGCTAGGCTAGCTGCTGGTTCAGATGGTAATCCTGTCAGCCTGGCGCTGGAAGCGAACACACACACACCGCTGCGCACTACACTCTCCCGGATTACTCTCTTTCGATGGGTAACGTCCGTTTTTGTTATTTTGCCCCCCCCCATTTTGTTCACAAAGAGACAGGGTCCCGAGATCGGGCATGGATGTTAGCCGAGGTTTACATGGGAAGTGAATGGTAAGCCAGGAATGTCGGACACGTATTGTCTTAATGTTAGTAAAGCAATACTTGCTATCGCCTGTAACGTTAGACATAGATGTGCCGTACAGGCAGCACGGGCTTTTTCACGGGTGCAGACAGACAGACAGCCGTGACCGCTGTTCGCCTAGATTTACCAGCAGATGACAAACCTTTTACCAACGTTCACTAACCAGCATCTGAGTCTTGAATCTAGCTCGCAAACCAGTCGAGTTGATGTGGTAACTGGCACGTCTGGGTAGCTAGTGCTAGCTTGCTTATTAGCATATTCGTGATATCTCGGTAACGTTAAAGTAACCCGGATAGTTAAAGTTTACACGGTCCCTTAGTGTGGCTAATGGGATAAGCAGCTAGGCTCGTTAACTAGCTGTCGTGTATCCGAGCTTACGTAGGGTCATGTGTAAATGCGGGTGTTTTAGTGCTATTAGTGCTAGCAGCTCAGCGATAGCTGACTAAAAGTCATTCAAGTTAAACCTTAACAGAGGTGCCACCCCTCAGTAAGTAACCCAAAGTAAGCTGGGCAGGGAAATTTAATAGTTTAAATAAGGAATTATGAATATGTAAGAATGTCCCCCCCTCCCTCCCCCGATGGTCACATGCCATCATGTGAGCATCTAGGGACCTGTTCTATATTTACATTTTGTCACATAAATGCACAGGTCTAGTCGCCAGTTAGCTCTGTCAGGCACCCTAATTTACAAAGGCTCTCATGGCGGAAATATTCTTCACCTGGCCCAGATGATCTGAGAAAGAGTCGCCTTCCTGTTGACCCCGGGGCTACTTTTCACTTAGTCAAAGCAAACGTAAATGCCAGATTATTAACCCAGCTCCCCGAGGTAATGCTGAGGGTAGTCCAAGCCTGAGAAGTGAGCGGATTATGATTGTGCTGGATTTGCACACAGAGGGAAACCGGAGCACTTATTAGTGCTGTGAGGAAACGCAGGCCAGTCTTCTCAGCTTGACACCCCCCCCCACCATTTGTCAGATTAAAAAAAAAAAAAAAATCTCTCACTCTCCCACAGAGCCCCCTTCACTTCTGCTTCTTGTCAGTGACAGTCCTGCTCTTGAAAAGGCAGGCTGAATACTTATTTTTGCACGCTCCATTAATCTGAGATTTTTCTAACAGCTGAAGAAGACCCTCTGATGTGATTTCAACTTGGCGCTTGTGATCAAGGACAGACGCGCTTGCCCATGCTGCCACAGTAGATATGCAATTACCATGCTACTGAGAGAAGAATGACATTTGTCTCATTTTAATTCCTGGAGCTGCTTCGGGCGGAGTTGAGACTTGATTAAAAAGCTGCTGCTCTGAGCCAAGTTGGTCTTTTTCTCAGACTATTTCTTTGCACTGCCACAGCATAGTGTGCAAACTGTTGTGGCACTGGAGGCCAACTGAGCAAAAGGGGACTCCGGCTGTACTGGAGGATTAGAGTCTGCTGTGGGAGTGGGGACTGGACCAGGAGAGCAGGCCCACAGCAACACACATCATGCTGCAGGGACACTAGACTCCCTGTTTAAGCCCCATTTCTGTGTGGCGCTTGTTTTTTTTTTTTTTTTTCTCTTTTCCTGCAATCTCATCGGTTTGGATGGTTGAGCACAAGGGCTACTTTGAAGGAGCCCACCGGTGGCTGTGGTTTGGCCAAAGCTAACAGACCTTTCGCCAGCCATTACCAATTTAGTATCCTTCTCCACTGCTCCCACTGCTGAAGTCCCCTTCACTGTGGTCTCCAGTATGGTGAGCGGAGGCTGGAAGCATTGCAGGAGTGAAACTGAACCATTAATACTGGTGTAGCTGGTTACTTACCATCATTTCGTTTTCGCACTGTGAAGGATTGATTTCCAGTTTTCAAGGACTTTTTTTTCCCCTCTCTGCTGGAAAACAACACCTCTGTCAAGGTCATTTTTCAAATCTAAACCCCGGAGAGAAGACTCCGCTCCAGAGGAGGATGAAGCTGAGGAAACAGGTGACAGTGTGTGGAGGGGCCATATTCTGTGTAGCTGTATTCTCGCTCTATCTGATGTTGGATCGCGTCCAACATGACCCTGCAAGGCGACAGAATGGCGGGAACTTTCCACGGGTAAGAATAATTGCTATAGTGGTGGTGCATGTATTGTGTGTAAACCTCCTTTCTGTAGTTAAATTTGTAGCACTTTTTTTGCATGTTTTTTTTTGCGATGCACTAGGAGCTGCATCAAAGCAGACACAAACACTTCTCCAAGGCCCAATTACTGATGTTTACATAAGTCTGGATTTTTTTTGAATGTTCAAATGTAAAAAGTCACATTCACTGGCTAATTTCAAGTCTTAAAACTACAGTTTGTTCAGTGTAACAGAGGTGAAGAATATGGGTGTGATGAACAGATGTTTTATGATGATATACTGATATGTGATTTATTATTTTTGTGTGTGTTTTAGAGCCAAATATCAGTTCTGCAGAACCGGATAGAGCAGCTGGAGCAGCTCCTGGAGGAAAACCACCAAATCATCAGTCACATAAAGGACTCTGTGATGGAGCTCACAGACACAGGAGCTGTGTCTCCCAGCGGCCACCTGCCATTCAGAAGTGCCAATGGGTCCTGGGTGCTACCATTTGATGGTCGCCCCACTTTCCTCGCTGTCAAACCCCAGGATTGCCAGTTTGCTGGAGGCAGCCGTGGTCAAGCAGACGTTCAGGTGCGCGACCTGCACTCCCCCAGATGATATGCTAAGTGGCCAAAACATACATGTTGTTGTTGCTACATTGTAGGTGTTACTTTGTGCTTCTTTTTGGCCTCTTACGTGCAAGCAAATGATGAGTTTGTGTTTCATTTTAGATGCTGGATGTGTATTCCCTCCTGAAGTTTGACAACCCTGATGGAGGCGTATGGAAACAGGGCTTTGACATTACTTATGACCCTGATGAGTGGGACAATGAACCGCTCCAAGTGTTTGTGGTCCCTCACTCCCACAATGATCCAGGTGAGTTGCGAGGGCGTCACACACACACGGCGCAACTTTTGTTGAACGTAGAACATGTCTCAGTGCTATGGTGAAAGTCTTTTTGTTCAAACTGTTTCTCGAGAAGCAGCCTAAGAGCTTTTTCCCAAGGGGTTAAAAATAGTGCCTTGTTTGTATAGAAAGAGACAAACCTGCTGTCACGCCTTACCTGAATGGGAGGCTAGTGATAGGGGCGAAGAAATCATTCAAAATTAGATTCTTGCGTACTCATTAGCATAATGCTGACATGATTGATAGCTTAGCCACAAACAATGGAATTAGAAAGATATTGGCATTGGAAAACTGTAGCTATTTATAGGTGGTGTTGGCTCAGATTTTATTTTAGACTGACATTTCCATTAAACTTGTTTACCAGCCCGCCACATGCTTGCTTACCTGACAGTTATTGATCTGTTGACAGGCTGTAGAGACCTACAAATTTTGCCCTTCAACGGTGGGAATAGACTTAATCTGGAGCTAAATAATAGTTCAACTGTGTTGAAATTGTCTCGTTAAGTTATTTTTTTCCAATGAAGCAGTGTCCAGTGTTTACTGTAACCAGTAATCATATTGTCAGCTCACACTGAGGACGCGTGAAATCAGGTTTGCTGGTAATCGGCTCATTTCTCTAAATGCAGAGGAGGGATTTTAAGTGTTTTAGTCAAATACAGGCAAGCAGGTCAAACAATGAGCATGTTTAAAAAAAGCTGCAATAAATAGGCCTGCCCCTCACTGCTGAGTAGAAGCTCTGGTTCACTTCACTATCACCCTCTGAAACACACTGATAATGATTCTGCGTAAGTCCAGAGTCATGTGGAACTTTGATCTCTAAAAAAAAATATATTAGCATACAATAAGTGAGATAAGTATTGGACTGGATGTTTATAGGCTGTGATACTCAATATTGTTGCACACTAAAAGTGTATAGAAAGTGCTTTTTAGTCACTTGGCTTGAAACCACTCTGCTAAATAGCTTTCTGATGGGAACAACTCTACTTGAATTAAATATGAGTTTTATTTTTGATCTGTTGCTGCACTTTTTCCACAGTGTTGAATCTCGTCTCCTGCCCTGTCTTCTTATCTTTATATCAGCCAGCTAGATGGGGGGGGGGTGTTATGTCAGACACTCCAAGTTGTAGGGGACAGTCTGTTTGCCAACTGTTGTGCAGATTTTTTTTTTTTTTCCTTTTTTCTTTCTTTCTTTTTTTTTTTTTTTTTTTTTAGATTTATCTTCTTGTCTTGTTAGGGTGGATCAAGACTTTTGACAAGTACTTCACAGACCAGACGCAGCATATTTTAAACAACATGGTAGTCAAATTGGCTGAGGATCCTCGCAGGAAATTCATCTGGTCTGAGATTTCCTTCTTCTCAAAGTGGTGGGAGACTGCCGACATACACAAACAGGAGGCCGTGCGCAAGTGAGTCACAGCTTAGCGAAGCACACAGTTTTGCCTTTCATTTATTCTCCACAATCTGAGAATTAGTTGAGATTTCTTTGATGCCTATTGGCCGTTAAGTACAGTATTTTACTCACTGCACAGTATGTGCTGGCAGACTGTTGATACTCTAAAAATAGCCTGTTATCTGGTTAATGTGACTCTCCCTCTTTAGGGCTGGATTATCCTCACCTAGGTTTCTTAATCCTCTCTCCTCAACAGATTGATCCTTGGAGGGCAGCTAGAGATTGTGACAGGAGGCTGGGTGATGACGGATGAAGCCAACGTTCACTACTTTGCCATGATAGACCAGCTCATTGAAGGACATCAGTGGCTGGAGAGAAATCTGGGTACAGAAATCCAGCGGAAATGATTCCTCTTCATTTACATTTAGGATAGTGATGCTTAAACGTTTAAGAAGCTTCTTTCTGTCTGTTAAATTTTAGGACTTTTGCCTTCACCCCAACTCTTTTCACTACTTATAACTCTAAACTTAAAATGCTCCCGCACTTCTCTTTGCTTGACAGAGAAATCTGAGATTGTCATCCCGCATGCAGCAGGTGTAGCCTCTCACTAAGTGGGTGATAAAATACCTTGTGCTTCTTTCAGTGCTTGCTGCTGAGGAGAATGATTTCCTGAAAGATGTATTCCCTGCTTTTGTCTTAATGTAAAGCTGAAATACTTGCTTCTTCCTCGCCGTCATAGGTGTAACTCCTCGCAGTGGGTGGGCGGTAGACCCTTTTGGTCACAGCGCTACTATGGCATACCTGCTGAAGAGGGCCAACCTGACCAGCATGCTCATTCAGAGGGTCCACTACTCCATCAAAAAGCACTTTGCCTCCACTCGCAGCCTGGAATTTATGTGGAGGCAGGCCTGGGGTGAGTTGACCGGAGCTAGCGATGTGATCTGAGTCATGTGCTCATCTGTGCTAAGCTCCTTGCAGAATGATTCGGGCCACTTGTCATGACCTTCCAAAGCTAGGGAAATATTGGAAGGACAACCAGTGCCTAATAGCTTCAGTGGAACTATTTCCATTACTATTTCTTAATGAATGAGATGTCTGCAGAAGATTGACTGTCCATTTGTTCTTTAATGGAAAATCTTCAAATGTTAGATAATATCAATTTCCTGCTTTACCCCGAGTCTCCAGAGAACATTGTAGGTGTGAGCTTAAATTGCCAACGCGTTTCTGAGAACTGGTGTGTCTATGATCATAAATAGCACCCTTACACAGAGCAAAACATGCCTTAGCAGGGTATTTCATTCTGGTGTTTTGAGGCCAAGGTCAACAATGAATGTTCCTCAAGCCAGTACTTTCTTCCTTTTTTATTTTTATTTTTATATTTTCTTTCTTTACTTGACTGCTTTGACAGACACTGGATCAAGCACAGACATCTTTTGCCACATGATGCCATTCTACAGCTACGACGTGCCTCACACTTGTGGGCCTGATCCGAAAATCTGCTGCCAGTTTGACTTCAAGAGGTTACCAGGCGGTCGGATAAACTGTCCGTGGAAAGTGCCACCGAAAACTGTGGTGGAGGCCAACGTAGCAGAGAGGTGAGCCATTTGGGGGTTAGTTGTCCTTTTATTTTGGGAGGTTTTAGGGTGGACATTGCTACTATAGGTCTTATCTTGACAAATTTTAGGGTGTCTGTTAGAGCTAGAGCAATGTATCGGCTGGGCTGATGCGTCAGCCACAATTTTTCCTTATGCAGATAGATTGGTATTGGTGTGTATTAGAGCTGAAACAGTTAGTTAAGGAATTGCTGGTTTTCTTTGTCAGGTGTGATAGAGTAATGAAAAGACACCAGTTAATTGAGAAAATAATCAGATAATTCCGTTACAGCCCCATTGTGTATGTTGGGTATTTAGATAACAATAAATGCCAAAGAGATGTTTGGGATCATTTAGAAACAATGTCTCAGTTTGTCAACAAGAGACCACCAAGTTTATTTTTCAACTGTAAAATGTACAGCTCAGTAAATATCTTTTATGTAAAATATGGCTCCAGCTGCTCAAACATACATGCAGAGCAGTTTGGTCACGGCTGTTGCAACTCTCAGAGTTTTCTTTCCTGCTCCCCTACAAATAAACTAAACTTGAACTTGCGCCAGTGGCAACAGCCAGAGAGGGTGGATGACCGGTGGGAGACAGACACAGAATGTGGATAGAAGTGCAGTCACATTAAGCAGCTTTTAAAGGACCTAAAGACCTTTCCAGAGCACACATTTCAGTGACTGATGGAGA
This sequence comes from Xiphias gladius, assembly GCF_016859285.1. Classification (NCBI taxonomy): domain Eukaryota; kingdom Metazoa; phylum Chordata; class Actinopteri; order Istiophoriformes; family Xiphiidae; genus Xiphias; species Xiphias gladius. The sequence goes on along the minus strand of NC_053407.1, from coordinate 13,153,356 downwards.
AACACCCCGGACTAATCCTCCTCCTTCCAAGGTCATAGTGATTTCCTAGAAAAATGGTGTTTGCAAGGCAGGGGAGTTTGGATGCCAAGAAATGTATTCTGTTCCTCTGTCTCAATTAGGGCACACGTGCTCCTGGATCAGTACCGCAAAAAGTCCAAACTCTACCGCAGCAAGGTGCTTCTTGTCCCGCTGGGTGATGACTTCCGCTACGACAAGGCCCTGGAGTGGGATCAGCAGTACATCAACTACCAGAAGCTGTTTGACTACATGAATTCTCACCCAGAGATGCATGTACAGGTGAGAAAAATCATCTGTCAAGTGTCACAAATTGTGTTGCCAAATATGTATATTGTTTTGCTTGTTTTCATGCGTCTCAGCGTGTGGTGTACAAATTGTATCCATGTGTACAACCTTTCTTGTGATAATGAATCATGCAGTGGTATTTTAACTTGCTGGCAGAACAAAGAATCTGTCATGACTTGCTTTTTGGTTAAGAAGATGTTATGTAAGATGAAAGGCGCATGCATAACAATGAGAGCTTTTTATTTCTTCTGTTCAGCTGTGTTTGAGTTAAGTCTTTTTTTTTTTTTCCCTCGCTCAACATGTCATCTCTCTCCAGGCTCAGTTTGGGACTCTCTCAGACTACTTCAATGCTGTATACAAAGAACACGGAGTGGGCCAGGGATCCAGACCTGCAGACTACCCAGTGCTAAGCGGAGATTTCTTTGCCTACGCTGACCGTGAAGACCACTACTGGACTGGCTATTTCACCTCTCGGCCATTTTACAAGAGCCTGGACCGTGTGATCGAGTCACACCTCAGGTGGGGCCAATAAATCACACATTGCTAATAACTGAGACCCACAGCCAGCGGTTTATTAATTAATAATACTGCTGCTGTTAGTGTGAGTGAGTTCTGCAAAGGACAGAACTTATCTTGCATGGAAAGAAGATGTAGGTGCGGCATCCAAGGTCAAGGCACATACTTGAACCTGCAAGATCCTCTATTCAAACTAAAGGCACAATCCAAATCAAACACAGGAACCTGCTATCACTCCCAAATGGATCGACTTTTAATACAGGAACTAACACTAAACCACACTTAACCTTGAACCGCATCAGAGAAAATATAAATTTTTTTTTTTACTACTAATTTTTTTCATATGTGTAAGTTTTCCAAACACATTGGAAAAACAGGCCTATATTAAAAAAAACAAAACAAAATGCTTGTTTTTTTCATGTATACTTTATGCTAGACTTTTCATTTAGGTATGTGAACAAACCTTTATTTTATATTGTCTTAAAATGTATCGACTGGACATTTAATTCTCATCTGTGTCTGTCCAATTTCTGCTGTTTCTCTCAAAAGAAAGCACAACAGCAGACACTTAAAATGCATGTGAATTACATTAACAAAAAGGTGTTTCCATATAAGCATGTTGCATGAATCCTAGAACTAGATTTCAGAGCAGTTTTCTGGAATATAGCAAATAACACCGTTGAAAGCATATAAACTCTTTGTTTAAATTGAAAAATTAATGTAAAAATGCGCAAAGAAAAGAATCGGCTGTCCTCTTAAAATAGTGTACTGATGTCAACACACCTTTAGCTGACTAAATAAAGCTACCACATCGTAATTTAAAGGGCTTCTCAGTGATAACTGCTTGTCAATGTCTTTCAGGGGGGCAGAGATCCTTTACAGCCTGGCGGTTGCGAATGCTCGACACGCGGGCATGGAAGGACGCTACCCGGTCTCAGATTATGCCCTGCTCGTGGACGCCAGGCGCTCTGTTGGCCTCTTCCAGCATCATGACGCCATCACCGGCACCGCGAAGGAGAATGTTGTCATTGACTACGGCACCAAGTAAGGATCTGGGGTTTAGAGAGGAATTACAGTGTGGATGGCATAAATTAAATTCTTTGAAAAAATAATTGATATGAAATAGGAAACACTGTGCCTCCCCTTTCTAATCCACTGTCTCTCTGGCTATTTTACACTTTCCCATTCAATACTTTGAGGCAAAAATACTGAAAAAACATCTGCTGTGACTTGCTGCAGTAAACCATTGATTGTTCCTCCTCCTCCCTAGATTACTTCGTTCACTCATCGGTCTGAAGAGAGTAATCATCAATGCGGCTCATTTCCTGGTGATGAAGAACAAAGAGTTTTATCGCTTCTACCAGACAGAGCCCTTCCTGGAGACGGTAAGAAGAAACATGGTGTGACACCTCTGCCACCGTATATTAAACTTTTTAAAAACCTGCATATTTGGGCCTTATTTGGTATTTATTATGTTTCCTGTGTTATATTTTTCTTCCATAGGATGATAGGCGTGCTACTCAAGACTCTCTGCCACAGCGCACTCTAATCGAGCTGGACCCAGCAGGACCGAGGTATAATCTGCATCCCCTCGCATCTTTCATCTCCACTGACTCCTCCCGCTGCCACTCCTCCTCCATCCTCTGCTTGTGATTGCGTTTTTCATTCTCTCCGCCAGGTACCTGGTCCTTTTCAACACCATCGAGCAGGAGCGGCTGTGTGTGGTGACTGTGTTGGTCAACACAGTCAGGGTGCGAGTGCTTACCGAGGATGGACAGACCCTCCCAGTGCAGCTGAGTGCTCAGTGGAGCTCTGCTAGTCAAATGAGTGCCGAGGTATTTGAGGTAAGATGCTAAATTCATCAGGCACGGCAGGTTTCCGCCAGGTGAAGCTGGCATATCGCTTGCACAGCAGCGGTGTCTGCAGCAGTCCTCCATCAGCGTCTTCACTGTATCTGTTGAGCCACAGTACTGCTGTGTTCTCAAAAGCATTTTGACTGCGCTAATATCCCAACACAAAGTCATTTTTGTTACAGTATGGGCCTAAGTTGGAAAAAGAACATAGACTTGAAGCCTATAAAGTCACTTCTTGTTGCATTTAATATGTACATGAAGCTGCACTGATACCAAATGCAGCACATGCGTTTGTCAGATGGACACGAGGGCTTCAGATCTAGTGCACAGAGTTCTTGGGGAGCACTATAACTGCATATCTTAAAAAAGTTGTTAAAGTGTTGACTTGTAGAATCGGGGTGGCCGTAGCTCAGGCAGTGGAGAGAGTCGTAGCGTTGGTGGTTTGACCGCCGGCTCCTCACGTCCACATGTCAAGGCCAAATTGCCAACTGGCTTGTGTGCGTACGTGTACTCAGGATAGAATAGAATTAGAAATAAAAAGACTGACTCTGAGATATGAGTGTATATTTTCTCCTCTTTCTTTGGATGTCGACCCGCAAGCCAGCACACTCAGTTCTCGAAAAAAAAAACAAAAAAACAGAAAAAAAAAACAAACCATAAAAAATCCCCACATCAACTGAATCAGCTCAAATCATACATCGATTCTACGGGAATAAAAACATCCCGTTTATTCCACCGCAACTCTGGAGATTAATTTATTTTTCACGAATAAAATTCTCTTCAACCACTGAAATGAATTAAGTTAAATGATAGAGAAAAACAGTCTCATCTCTCATCATATTTTAATAACAGCACGCTGTTGCTAATGTGCAAATGCTTTTAGCTTTTGATGAATGCCTTGAGGTCAACACTTCCTGTTCCGATTTAACAAGGAAAATTAGTTGAAAAAATTCCAGCTTTTTGTGTCTTTAAATGTTGGTGCATTTGACTGCTGTAATTTAGACATATCCAACCATTCGTCCACCCTTTGCCCAGGCAACATTCATGGTGCGTCTGCCACCTCTGGGTCTGGCGGTTTTCCATCTTTACGACTCTCCGGACTCGCCCATGACGCTCCGCTCTGACACCCTACTCAGGCTGTCTGGACGGAGCGCCACTGCCCGGGCCGCGGACCCGCTTCCTGTCCGCTCCCAGCAGTCTGACCCGCAGATGTTCTACATCAGCAGTCAATCTCTCACACTTGGCTTCTCTGGAACCACTGGCCTGCTGGAGGTTTGTGTTTTATCTGCTGTTGCGCGTTGACCTTATATCTGAATTAAGGGTTTTCTCTTGTGTTTTAACTTTGATCTTTTGGAGGAAAAAGCCATGAGCTTGATTTCCCAATAAGCCCTTGCCGGCTGATCAAAGTGAACATCGCATGTCTTGTTGCTACTTAAATATCCTTTCATCTCTTTTCCAATTCTGTTTTTTTTTTTTTTTTTTTTTTTTCCCCCCTCCGCTCTCTCCTCCTCTGTATGGCCTTTCTCATCTGCAGAGTATCAAGCGCAAGGGTGATCCCCAGGAAGTGAAAGTTCAGATGCAGTTCATGGTCTACGGCACTCGCCCCTCCAAAGACAAAAGTGGCGCCTACCTCTTCCTACCGGATGGGAAAGCAAAGGTATTCTCTCAGTTGTTGTGTCTCAGATGTTTACTCACCTCACAGAAAGCTTTGACAGAGTCTCCCTTGTGTACTGCGTGATTGTATCATGCTGGGGAGCTCGGGGCAGGAAGGCAGTGCTGCTTCATCTTTTCTTGATTTTGAAGATCGCCCAATACACGAGTGCAGGGGATTAGTTGTCTTATTGTACCTTATTACTTATTCTGTTGGGGCGCTGCTTTACTTCTCTCTCCATCGTTCTTCCTCTCTTCCTTTTTAGCGCTAATTCTGCTAATGGCTCCACTTTCTCTCCTCCTGCTTTCAGCCCTACAATCAGAAAGAGCCACCTGTGGTGCGTGTCGTGGAGGGGCCTCTCTTCTCCGAGGTGGTGGCACACTACCAGCACTTTCAGCAGACCATTCGCATCCACAATGTGCCAGGTAATAAACACATAAAACTGCAAAATGGAATCAAATGGCCTTTGCTGAAGCTTTAGTTGAAGGCACCAGATGTTAAAATTCAACGAGGGGCAATTTGTTTAACAAAATGACAATTGATAATTCTATTAGGTACTTTTTTCCCCTTTCAGCTTACAGTGTTGCTGCTTTATTTTTTTCCCTTTGAGCAGGCTAATGCTATTTTGAGCATTTGGCCCATGCTTGCAGATCACATGTTTCCACTCACTTGCTTCTTTGGCCCAAGTTCCGTTCTGAATGGCTTGGTTTTGTATTTTCAGGGGTGGATGGGTTGTCTATAGACATCACCACAATGGTGGACATCAGGGATCAGACCAATAAGGAGCTGGCGATGCGAATGGTCACTGACATCCAGAGTGGAGACGTCTTCTACACAGACCTCAACGGTTTCCAGGTTAGTCCCAACCAGGCCAAGAGAGAAGAATAACTTGCACTTCTTATGTACTGCCAGAATAAAACTATATATGCAATATATATTAGTTTGAGCTATTGTGTGGTTCTCTGCATTTGATCTCCACTTGTAGATGCAGCCTCGCCGCCACTACCTAAAGCTTCCCTTGCAGGCCAACTTCTATCCAATGCCGAGCCAGGCGTACATCCAGGACAGCCATCACCGCCTCACCCTGCACACAGCTCAGTCTCTGGGCGTCAGCAGCCTGGAGAGTGGTCTGTATCTTATTGCAATTTATTTGATGTTATGTCCTTTTTCTTTATTTCAGTTTTGTTTTTTTAAATGAAAAATATATCTGAAATGAACTCTCTTTTTCTTTCTGTACTGCCTTTAGCCTTTTATGGAATAGTTATTGAACTTATCTCTCCCTCTTTGCCTTCAATAGGTTTTCAGTTAGAAGAGCAGCTCATATCCTCACATTTCTGTACAGAGCTAATCAGTTTATCGTGGATATGTGAATGATGGGGCTATTTGCGAATGTCGGATAGCTCAAAGTGTTTGTCTGAAAGTTCACTACAGGGGCTTTGTATCCAAGTTGTCTCCTCCTCGTCCCTCAGGCCAGCTCGAAGTCATTATGGACCGGCGGTTGATGCAGGATGATAATCGTGGACTGGGCCAGGGCCTGAAGGACAATAAGAAGACGGCCAACCGCTTCCGACTGCTGCTGGAGAGGAGATCCACGGGCAACAAGGTTAGTAGATATCAGCGGCGTAGGTTACTGAACCTGGGCAAGCTTTCTTGAAATCACATCAGATCGTATCTGTGGTGCTGAATGAGTCTTTGAGCAAGGTTGTTTAATGTAACAGTGTTTTGTCCTTCATTCCGTGTTCATTAACAACTTTCTTCATACCTTTTTTTTTTCCTTTTTTCACCAGTACTCATTACCATCCCATCTGTCTTTTCGTTATCCTCTCCACTCTCTAATATTGTTTTCACTCTCTTCTTTTTCCACTCCATTACCTTCAGTATGATGGCTTCTTTGCCAAACTCTCCTCCTCGTTTCATTCTTTCCTCTCCAAATTCTTCACTGACGGTGTTCAAGAGGTAATGTTTCCGTGGCAACCGTGAGGATGCTTGTTAGCCCGCATTATAGTCTGCGCTGTAGCTCCAGTTCCCTTTTTTTTTTTTTTTTTTGCTTCCCTCCACGTAATAGCCATAGCCAAGGCGGTCCGTCTTCACGACAGCGCCACTGAAAGTAACAAATTATATCGTTTATCAAGTAAATGTAGACATTTTGGCAGAGAAAGGAAGGCATTGGTTGCAGTTTTATCATCCAGCTCTCATAAAACTGCCGACGGTATTTGGGGTCTAGTTGCTCTGGCGTACATCGAACATCATGTTTGAAATATGACATCATAGAGCTTTGGCTGTAGCAAACCCAGTATCATTCGATTAGTACTGTGTCTGGACTAGAATTAGAAATGTACCTCCCACTCTGATAAACTGATTAGGGCTTTCTTCCTCATGTTGTAGCGAGGCATGAGGAACTCTAGAGTCACCGATGTTGTAATTTTTAAACTTAACCACCATGGTTTTAATCTATCTCTGCTCTCGTCCAGATGATGGACAGTGCAGCAACCAGCTTCCCGTCTATACTCAGTCACATGACCAACGCCATCCTAAACCACGAGGTGTTGGCGCTGCCCGTCCTGCCCAAAAGACGTGGCATCCCTCCTCTGCAGACCTTCTCCCCTCTCAAGTCCATCCTTCCCTGCGACTTCCACCTGCTGAACCTGCGCAGCATCCAGAGCCAGGTGACAAGACAGACAGAACAATACACATGCTAGTTTTGGCTTGGGGTATTTTGTGTGTTGACTTTTAAAACTAACGCGTGTGTGTGTGTGTGTGTGTGTGTGTGCGCAGCAGGACCCCCACTCTCCATCTCCATACACCGCCTTAATTCTTCACCGTCTGGCACTGGACTGTGGCCTTGAGACTCAGAACCTGGGTTTCAACTGCACCACCACACAAGGACAGGTCAGAGTAAAAAAACACACACACACACATGCTAAAAGAGAAGTGCAAAAAAAAAAAAGCCGAGATTTGTTTGGTACTGAAAAGGTAGATTTCCTCACATACTGAAACTTTGCTTAGATATTTTGGTTCTATGCTGCTTTATACCTCTACTCCACATTTTAAGAAGGAACAATTGTGCATTTTACTTCACTACGGTGATTTACAAAATGATAGCTACTAGTTAGCTACTAGTTAGTTTTCAACACGTTTGCTTTATGAAATACGATGCAGACCAAACAGTATATAAAGCAGTTAAAATTAGTTCCACCTCGACCAAGTACAGCATTAAAGTACCTCTCATTGTTAATGCAACTATAATAATGATTATATGTAATAATTTTATTTTAATTTAATAATATAAAACCCACAGGGGCCATGGCTGCTCAGGAGTTTTATTAGTATCTGAATATTTTTGAATTGTTTTATGGCTACTTTAACTTTCCAATGTTTTCCTTCCCTTCTCACTCTCTGCAGCTGAGTGTTTCAGGACTGTTCAAGAACCTGGACCTGCAGCTGCTCCAGCCCATGTCCCTGACCCTGATGCACTCCAGCACGCCGCTGGCCAACGACTCCACCATCAGCCTGGATCCCATGGAGATCTCCGCCTTCAAGCTCAAACTACGCTAAGAGCCGTCCAGGACTAAACGAGGCAATAAAAAAACCCAGCAGACTCCTTGGACCAAGAACCAGGCCTGCACCGGGCCACAGACTGGCAACAGAGGGGCCTGGGTCTCTCTGTTTTGTCAAGCAGTACCACAAACACTACAGCTCGGAGAGGAAGGGTCCACTGTAACAGGACTGACTGCACAGCAGGGGGCAGGCGATAGCTGTTACTGTGGATGTCTCCGAGAGCAGCAAAAAACCCGGGTGAACTCGCAGCTGTTCCCGAAAACAATTGAGACTGCCAGAAATCGCTCGTCAGATATCACCCGGTATCTGTTTATCCCTGTAATCGAAAATGAAATCTCATTTAGTTCTGCTTTGTAAGAATTCACGTCTTTTTCTATCTTTGCTCCATCCTGGACTGAACTACTGAATGTAAATATCCTAAAGGACGAGGGCGGTTGTGCCACTTCAGAGTGCAATTTACAAAGCTTTATTTGGTGGATGGGTTTTTAATTTTTTTTTTTTTTTAAATGTACGCAGTGAAGAAGACACATCACAGTGGTTTGTTTTTGTACCTATCAATCTAATGTTGACTGCAGTTTGTTTTTGTTTTTTTTTGTTTTTGTTTTTTTCTTCGACAGACTCGAATGCAGCAAAGAGAATGTGCGGTCTCTCTATCTCAGCTCGACATGAGACCCAAGCTGCGGCTCTTTAAGCTATCGTACGCCTGAGTCCAAGAGTCCCGCCTCATTCACTACGCGATAACAGTGTGATCGTAATCATATCGAATGACTGTTGACCTTCTGTCCGCTGTTTTTGCTTGTAGATAGTCCAAAGACCTTCTTTCCCTCTCGTCTTTTTACCCCTCCCTGAGCTTCCTCTTCGCTGATGAGAAAACTGTGGAAGGTCTGTGCGTTTCAAAGCCCCTGTCCGTCATTCCTGTGCTATACCTCGTATATACCACATGGCAGATGTATCGGTATGTGTGTGACTGCACAATATGTTGATGTGAATACTTGAGGTGTTTTTTGTTGGGGTGGGGTGGGGTGGTGGGATGTTGAGGTTACAGAGTAAACTATCAGGGACCATTCATAGTACTGTCATGTATCACTGATCAGTTTGGGTGTCCGCGTCGAGCAGTGGGTCACAGGAAATTCAGTTTCCTGGAGCCCAGCGTAACATTTTCACACACTTATAACGGAAATGTAGCAAATACTCGTTTGAGAATCTGAAATCAGAGAAAATGTTTTGCTTGGTAAGTGATGCATGACGATAGATGAAATAATTTATGAGTGATTCTTTTGAGCATTTCAACATTATATCTGTCATTATTTCTCCCAACGCAATACAATGGAGAGGAATGGAATTTCATTTTTTTTGTGCTCAATGCATTGAAACTTTTTTCATTTAAAAAAAAAAAAAAATGTGACAGCAACTAGTCTTTCCAGAAAAAACGTCCCTGTCACTCTGGATAATCCGCAGACCTCCCTGTGAAGAGATTTCCCTGGAACTACTCTCTTGTCAGAAATAAATGTCCCACATTCAAACCTCATACTAATTCTAAACAGGTTTTGAGTATGCTGCGAGTTCACGCTGGAACAGTGACCAAATTCTCAAAACTAAACCGTACTCACAGTAGAAAAAAACCCTGATTTTATTTTTATTTTTGGAAGCGTGCTATTGATGTAAACTATTGTACGACAATGCATTGCCCAAAGAAAATGAAGGAGCTGCTCACAGCTGCACAAAATTAACTGTGATGAAACAGCTTTGGGAACATGCCTGGTGGTGGGGAGGGGAGTCGGGGGTCATTCTCAAGTAGCTGGTTGATTGTCTTCACAGGGTGCACCTTGCACTTCATCATTTCCTACTTGTATTAAACACTTAAAGTATGTTGACTTCTTGTTCGCTAAGAAAAACAAACAGTATACGATAAAGATCGGTATATAGTATGTCTAACTAGTATGCATGGGACACAGCAATAGTCTGTGAAAACTTAAGTTTATGGAAAGAGATGATGCTGTTGATTATTTTTGAAAGGTATTTTTTCAATGTTAAAATTTCGGAGATGAATTTCTAAAACAAAAAAAAAAACAACCTCAACATTGTCTGCATGGCTACATTCCACTAGTGTCAAGTAAGAAACTTGTGTAATTTGGGTGAACTGGCCCTTTAAAATAAGTGAGATTAAACCACACACAGGGATCCTTAACACAGAAGAAAATAAGTTTCTTCGAACGAGCTGCATTTGTTTTTTTTGTTTTTTTTTGCTCTTTTAAATTTCCAGCTCTACAGTGCGTCTTATCCCGAGGCTGTGTCCAGGCGCTCCGCCTTCTCTGGTCCACCGTGGAGGATGTTGTCATCTGTGTCCAAAGCTGAGGCCTGGACAGTTCTCACAGCCCACCTGTGTCACACTTTGTACTGCGCTGCCACACTGTGTCCCATCCCTTTAACTGGCCAACTCCATTCTCCACAGGAGGTCTGCTGCTTTGTTGCTCTCCCCCCTCTGGCCTGATGTCCCGCCTGCCATTGCTCACTGCCCCCCCACCCAAGATTCAGTTAACATTTCTGTCAGGCCAGACTTCCCTGCATCTTGAAATGCACTTTCTCCTCTTGTCTTATAGGGTTGTCATAGCCCTCTCCTGCTGTGTCGATGTGCGTCTGAGTCTCGGTATAAATGTCTCTGTTTGTTTTTCTTTTTGTTTTTTTAATGTGACATCAGTTGTAGCGCTGTTTTTGTTTATTCAGAGGTAATATATGACGGCAGAGTCTCTTCTGTATTTGTTTACTCATGATGGATTAAAGCTGCAGTAGAACTACATAAGAGATGGGGAGTGAATAAAAAGCAAAATACAATACAGTTTGTCTTTAACTGACATTAATTTCATTTCTTCAGCCGTTTTAATGCACTTGTGAATCTGGTGTATTGTTGTTGTTATTTTTCATGCCACTCAGTAAATAGCGTGATGAGTTCAGGGTCTGTAGGGGGCAACATTGAGTCGGTGTGAGCAGCCGAGTCCAGCCTGCAGAAGCCGCCGGCCTCTGCCAAGTGTCAGAAATACCACCTCTTCCAGACCGTCCAGTGCCTCCCCCGTCAGTGGCCGTGGAGGAGGAGGAGGAGGAGGAGGCACCACCCCGGGGACACTCCGCCCGGTGCCGCCGGTGTTTCTCCACCTTTCCCGTGCTCCGACAGTCTGCGTTTTCTCCTTGAGCATTGCATTCAGCACAAATAATGTCGGACCCGCAGGAATAACGAGGTTGGAAACTCGAGTGTCCAGTTGATCTGAATGTGACATCCGCTCACGGGGGGGCTGATTTGTGGGTGCTGTTTTAATTAATCCAGTATTTTTTGTTGCCAAAGCCTCGTTAGTGGGCAGCAATGTACAGTTACATGACAGCTCATGAATACGAACCAAAAGGACTCATCAATTCGCACTCATCCATTTTTTTTTTTTTTTTTTTTAAAACTACGTGAGCCCACGTTTACTTTCGCAACGATTATTATGCAAAGCAGGACAGACCCGGGGGGGGGGCGTCGAATAGCGCATCGAGCCGAATGAATGTACCTGCACCCAATGAACCCGGTCACCAGCCTCCGTGGAGGGGCCGTGACAGAGGAGAGCTGCCACTGCCGACCGACCGCCGACACAGGCAGACGCTTTCCTTCACATGAAGTTAAACTTTAAGGGGGGGGCATATTGAGGCTTGAGAAAATCTGTCGTCCCGAAGGCTGCTCGGCGGCGTCCTCACTGTCCCCCCGGGGGGTGGCCCGCTGCTGGAGCCCAGCGCCCGGAGCGCGGGAAACGCGTCTGCGCGGAGAGGCGACGAGCCGTCTGCTCCCTCGGGTGTCGCGGGCTGAATTGCAGATGCATAGAACCCCCCCCGAAAAGTTTTCACATCTGGCAACAGCCAAAGTCCCTTTATTCCAGCCTGGAACGGATCTCCGCGATATTAACATCCATTGTCAGTTAAATTAAAAAAAAAAAAAGAAAAAGGATAGAAAATAACCCTAGAAAAAGTGATACAACATCTCTTTATTTATTTTAAATCAATGCAACCATTCTGGCCTTTCGACTCAGCATGTGTCGTGGCACGTCTGCACCGTTATAGACGGGAAATAAAGCATGTATTTGTGTTTCAGTCGAAAGGGAAAAGGCTTCACCCTGATGAAGACGTTCTGGGAGAGAAGCCCCGAAATCAATATACGCTCTGCGGGGAAAATGAAGAGAGAATCATCTCATTTCTTGCCAGCAGCAACCAAGGAGAAAAATGTTGGAAAGGTCAGCCAAGTGTTTTTTTTTATTTATTTATTTATTTCATTTCATTTCATTTCACTCAACAACAGCGTTACTCCTGCTACAAGTCAATAACATCTCTGACTGATGTATCCGATACTGTAGCACTGTCTGTGCTTCGTGGCATTTTCCCACCGCGGGCGGGTGTTGTGGACGCAGCATCCTCCGCAGCTCGTCCTGCTTAGCAAGCAGCCCGCGGGGATGTTTGCTTGTGCCGTCCCGGTGCGCCGCGGAAAAATCTCCCACTTCGAAAAGTTCCCTCGCGTCCACCGCCCGACCTCCGGCCCGCAATCTGCCGGGACTCGGATACAAACGCAACTAAGCCAATTTATTAGCACTCGGATGGCCGAGGGGTTGTGTTGAGGACACATCAGGTGCCTACTTGATGAGGCGCTGGTTTGAAGGAGCACCCCACCCGTTTTACACGTGGCAGAGACGATTTCCCAGCCCTGTCGGAACAACGGATGATGGCATCGGGGATATTTGGGGATTTATGAGATTATGAGATTTTTTTTTTTCTTTTCAGAAAAGCTGCATTACAAATTGTGGAGTTTGAAGAGAAATGGGAATTTACCAGGCTGGGGGCATCTCATGAAAGATGCTATTGAGGCGCATTGTGGGAAATGTAGGATTCTGTGTCTTTGGGGCTCTACCTCTACTTGAGACTAGACATCTCAGGATATCTCAAGCCCTGCTGCTTTGATTTTGACCATTCTTTTTAATATCTATCTCTTGCAATCCCCCAGCTTTAAGTAGTGAAAGTGCAACACTAGATTGCGTTAAACTGGACAAAATATGGCAAAATTAAAATTAAGTGAAACACTTGAACAACTCCTGAAATTTGTGACGAAGAGTCAAATGCATAATAAATACATCTTACATCAAAATAATCATATAAGGATCAATTTTAAAAAATGTAAATAAATACATGAAAAACAAATAATTGACTCTTTAATGCATCTGAATGCTGATTGGACAGAAAGGCTTGTGTTTTGTTTTTGTCTGAACCTGTGTGATTCTCCGTTCGTGTATCGGCTCCACACAGTCATGTCTAAATGCTGACGACAACCGGGACATCCTGGTGTCAGACAACACAACAGCAGATGCAGGTTCAGCTAGATCGAGCTCTGCGTCTTGATAAAAGCTGTCCTCTCACTGTGACCGTCCACTTCCTCGCTGTCTGATTCAGACTCGTAGGCCATCATGTCCTCATCCCCCCACACAGTGGGGATCCCCTTGTAGCATATCCGTGTCTTCCTCTCCCGTCCTTGGCCGAAGCCAAAACCAAAGCCCAACCGTACCCCCCTCGTCTCTGAGTACACAGATGGGAGTTTGGTCCTCCAGCCCAAAGAAGTGCCACCTGAGCGCATCTGGAGAAGGAGGAAGACCCCGACGAAGGCAGCCAGGATGAAGGCACAACTGAGCACGGCCAAGATGGCAGGCAGCTGAGTGGATGGAGCTACGCTGAGCCCTGGAGGTTCCTCACCGTCTTCGCTGTTGTCGTCTACTGCTGCTGGGATCTCCCCATACGGCTGGGCCCCGTCACCCTGGAGGCCCCCAGCTAGAGGGGACTTGCGCTGGACCTGGTTCTGGTGCAGGCAGGAGGTGAGGACCAGGTGGCTGTGAGGCGGGCAGGACAAGCAGTCTGTAGGTCCAGTGCCAGAGCAGGTGAGGCAGGCGGGGTTGCAGGGCAGGCAGGCTTGGACGGAGGACAAGTCCACCCAGTTCTCCAGGGAGAGGTTGAGGAGCTGCGGCCCGGAGGTGAAGCCCGGCGGACACAACTTCAAACAACCCTGGAGGAAGAGAGAGAAGCCGGGGCTGCACTCTGGATGGAGAGTGGGAGATGACAACAAGCGAGTTTAAGTCCAACACACACACACAAAGTGGTGTCTTCTTTTAATATTTCAGTCTACATTGATGAAATAATTTAAATTAATCTTCTATTGATTGGCTCTATTTCCCTATATTGAGTACCAAATTCCATTAGAGCTGAGACAATTAGTGGATAAATTTGTTGGTTAAAGTATTGACACAGTACACAACACAGTACTGGTCAAAATGATTGAAACTCCTGGATTTCAGGTACATAATTCAGAATATCTTCAGAGATAAATGCAAATGAGACAATTTTGTATATTCATAATATTTTAATAAAATGCAAAAGGTTACTAAACAAAAGAAAAGAAAAACAAAACTTGCCTAATAGTTAAATACTACGAACACAACAATATTTGGTTGCAGAACCTTTGGCAACAATGTCAGCCTCTAAACGTTTCTTGTAGCCACCCGGAAGCTTCTTGAACCTGTCTGCTGGTAGTTTTTACCGCTGTTCCATCGCTTTGCATTCCAGCTCTTTTAGGTTTGCAGGAGTTTTTTTTTTGCAATGGCAGATTTCAGCTCTCTCCAAAGGTTTTCAGTGGGATTTAGGTCAGGACTCATCGCTGGCCAGTTTAAAACGGTCCATCTTTTCCTTTTCCACCAACCATTCTTTTGTGCTGCTGGATGTGTACTTTGGGTCACTAGGTAACACATTTTGCTCTAAAATGCCTTGGTAATCTTCTGATATCGCCATTCCTTTGATACATTCAATTTATTCAGTACCAGATGCAGCACAGCAGCCCCACAGCATGATAAAACCTCCACCATGTTTTACTGTAGGTAGGGTGTTCTTTTCCTATATGGGCTTCATTTTGTTGCCTATAAACAAACTGATGCACTGCATTCCAAAAGAACTCTACTTTGGTTTCATCTGCCCATAAAACATCATCCCAGAAAGACTGTGGATTATCCATGAATATTTTCGCAAATATTAGACTTGACTTTGGTGCCTCTCTATCAATAATGGTGTCCTCCTTGGCGTTCGCCCATGGAGCCCTACTTGGTTTAATGTGCCGAGTATGGTACGGGCTGAAACCCCCACGCCAGATTGCTCCAGATCAGCCCGAAGCTTTTCAGATGTCTTGTGTGGTGTTTTTTCCACAATCCACATCAACCTTTTCTTTAGTAACCTTGGATATTTTATTAAAATATTCTGGTTATACAAAATTGGCTCATTTGCATTTTTCTTTGAAGATATTCTGAATTATGTGTTCGAAATTCCAATAACTTTGACCAGGACTGTAGACAAGACAGTTAATTCATTAAAAGAAGGCCACAAGTAGTAAATGGAAGTGACAGCAAATAAAACAATGTGTCCTTTTCTCTATACATCAATTCATGGTTTTAATGTTGCCGCTGATCGTGTAAGTATCTCCAAATTAGCGTCCTTTCCAGGAACTTTCCAGTTCATTTCTAGGAAGTTATTAGAAAACTGGTGACGGGTATAATAAAGATTTACCAGTAACTACTGAAATGTACATTTGATTTGTAGAAGAAAGTGTCAGTTCTTGGAAGCAGAAATAAGCTTCCAACCTCATCTGCCTTTCTGTGAGGGAGTCATCCTCTTGAGCAGTTGTTGGCAACGTAACACCTCTTGCACTGACGCAGTTTTAATCTCCCCTGCTGCTCCTCCATACGTCCCACACTCTGATTCAAACTAATATGACATATGGCAACATGCATATTCATAGCCCGTGTAAACAGACACACGAGAGGCTGTTAAGTGGGCAATCTGTATTCACAACATTTGCTTTTCAGAAATTAAAATGCCCAACAAAGTCTGACCCACTGCCTGGTTTGTAACAATGACTGTGTGCCAGCGCCAATACAACTGAGCCCATTCAACTTAAGCAGCTCCTGTTCAAAGTTTGCGTGTCAGCGAAAGCCCGAATGATCTCACCGATACAGATCTGCTGGGCATCGAAGGTCTTGCAGCTGTTGTTGGACGGCCGGGGGAAATCAGATAATGAGGGGTTGACGACACTGGGTCCAGTGCCCCACAGGGTGAGAGTGAACTGACTCAACACACCTGAAATTGAAGGGGGGAGAGAGAGAGAGAGGGGGGGGTATTAAGATGTGGAAGAGAATATCAGTTTAACAGAGAAGAGAATAAGGGGGTGGGGGGGTACAGGAGTGGAGGAGATTCAACACCAGTACAGGAAAGACATGCATTCCCATCTCATTTCCCCACGCTGCTCTGAGTAAACAAAGCCACAGAAAAGCTCTAAGACTTAATGAGTTAATTCTTCTTGACAATATGTTGCTGTTTGCCTTTGGAAAGAAAATGCAGACTGATTGTTGGGGGAAAAAAAAAAAAAAAATTCTCTAGATGGAAGTTTTGATCATCAAAGTGGCTGCCAACTGCTTTCTTCCAGAAGATTCCTTCTCTGCCCAGCAGCTGTTAAGTTTTAATCGGGATGTGTTTCTGAGAGCCGCTCCCTCTGGTACCAAAAATGGTACAAATTGTGTCGTTAGAGAAGGAATGGGACAGAAAAAAGGAAGAGCTGAGGAGAGACTATTTAGAGAAGTGTGAAAATATGCAAGAAGACTTGAGTTGATGAGGGGGCAGAGAATGCTGGCATAACTGCAGGTTTGATGGGACAAGACTGAACAGTTAATGATGGTGAGTGGGGTTACCATAGTCACGTCCATTAGCTGCTACATTTTCTATTTCCAGGGTCCATTCCCCTTGAGGATCCTCGTCCCATGAGTGGGTGGTCATAAAGGCCCAGTCGTTGAATCCCTCTGAGGAGAAGTCATTGGGCCTGAAAGGAAAAAGGAGAGGCGATGTGTTTATTTTATTTTTTTTACTGCAAAAAGAGTGTTTTTCCCAGAGAGTAAACTTGTGGGAATATTTGTGCACAAGTAAAACTGAGGTACACACAAATGCACATTGTATTTGTCTGTATGTGTGAGACAAAGAGAGATCTTTATCAGGGCTCGGCTGTTGGCGTGTATCGTGGTGTGTTTTACCGTGTACCTGGGGAACAGTAGGGTGGAGCGTGTGCCCAGTGGGCTGATGAGATGAATGGCCAATTTTCCTCTCTGGTTGTAGGAGAGAGTGAGGCGAGCCTGGACGTGTTCCAGAGAGCTGACATACTCCGGTCGTCCCCAGCAGGCGTCCACGCTCTTACTGAACACCAGCTTGTTTCCTATGTCTCTGCAGGTTTGACAAGCGGAGAGGAGAGTGCTTAATGTTGTGTGGCTGCAGAAATGGACACTTACAATAGTGCTGTGCTACAAATTTACACAACCATCCCAGCTCCGAGGAGAATGCGGTGACCTCTATCAGGCTGAGCGACACAATAGAACAGCAAGTGCTCGTAAGAGACCAAAACTCACTGCAATTTACACACAAATACACACACACAGCTCCTATTCACACTCTTAACCTTGGCTCTGCAAGCATGGTGTGAACACAATGATGCTGTGGCCCCACTGTTGTCCAGTTCTGCGCCAGAGCCACCATAACACCGGCATCCAGGAGCCCATAACCGTACGAATGACTCACTGTGAAAATGGAGGGATAAAGAGAATGGCAGGTTCGTTGGTGGTGGTGATGAGATAACATCACAGAGAGAGAAATATGAATCGATCAACAAACCACTCTTTACACCAATACTATGGCTTTATATTTGTGCCTCAATCCTAGCAATAATCCTACTAGTGATTGGACTGGCACCAAAACCGCCAATGACAAATGACCAATTTTATCCCAAGTTCTGATTGGCTGAAATTGTGGCATACTGTAATGCTCTGTCAGGTTGATTTAGTGCTGTGCAAGCAAAGTATCCAAAGGTTTGGGAGTAACAACAGAGCAGGGAGTTTGAAAGTGAGTGAGAGGTTATTATTGTGTGCTTACAGTGTGTGTATACTACCAAACGGGCAAACAAATTTACTGGGAACAGAATAGATTTTTGTTAACTAAAACTGAATTACTCTTCTGCATGGTAATAATTTATCTACAAAATACTATTGAAGTGCTTACAAAAAATCTTTTTCCATACCCCATCAAGCGCTCAGGATTGACACACAAATATATCACCATACACAGTGGCACAAAAAACTTTGGGCACCCATGGTCAACATTTCTGTTACTGTGAATAGTTAAATTCATCTTCTACTCACTTATCTCCAAAAGGCATAAAGTTAAAGATGAAACGTACTTTTCAACATTTTAAACATTGATTTATGTAATATTTTTGTGTTGTACAAGTTTAGAGTTAAAAAAGAGGAAAGGAGCACCATAGAAAAGTTTGGGCACCCCAAGAGATTTGAGCTCTCAGATAACTTTTACCAAGGTGTCAGACCTCAATTAGCTTGTTAGGGCTGTGGCTTGCTCACACTCATGGTTAGGACAGGCCAAGTGATGCAAATTTCAAAGCTTTATAAATACTCTGACTCCTCAAACCTTGTCCCAACAATTAGCAGCCATGGGTTCCTCTAAGTAGCTGCCTAAAGCTCTGAGAATTAAAATAATTGATGCCCACAAAGCATGAGAAGACTATAAGAAGATAGCAAAGCGTTTCTATGTAGCTGTTTCCTCAGTTAACAATGTAATTAAGAAATGTTGGTTAACAGGAACGGTGGAGATCAAGCCGAGGGTCTGAAAGACCAAGTAAACTTTCAGAGAGAACTCCTCGTAGGATTGCTAGAAAGGCAAATCAAAACCCTGTTTGACTGCAAAAGACCTTCAGGAGGATTTAGCAGACTATGGATTGGTGGTGTACTGTTCTACTGTGCAGTGGCACCTGCACAAATATGACCTTCACGGAAGAGTCATCATAAGAAAACCTTTCCTGCATCCTCACCACAAAATTCAGCGTCAGAAGTTTGCAAAGGAACATCTAAACAAGCCTGATGCATTTTGGAAACAAGTCCTATGGAATGATGAGGTTAAATAGAACTTTTTGACTCCAATTAGCAAAGATATGTTTGGAGAAAAAAAGTTGCAGAATTTCATGAAAAGAACAGCCTTCCAACTGTTAGGCACGGGATGAATCGATCACGATTTAGGCTTATGTTGCAGCCAGTGGAATGGGGCACATTTCAGTAGTACAGGGAAGAATGGATCCAATTAAATACCAGCAAATTCTGGGGGCAAACATCACAACGTCTGTAAAACAAAAGCAGAAGATTAAAAGAGGATGGCTTCTACAACAGGATAATGGTGGACCTGAAAATCCACCATGTACTACCTCAAGAGTTGCATGCTAAAGGCTAGGTGACCTAAACAACATCGCAAAATCTGTGGATAGACCTCAAAAGAGCATTGCATGCAAGACGGACGAAAAATCTCACAAAACTAGAGGCTTTTTGCAAAGAAGAATGGGCGGAAATCCCTCAAACAAGAATTGAAAGACTCTTAGCTGCTACAAAAACTGTTTACAAGCTGGGACACTTGCCAAAGGGGGTGTAACTAAGTACTGACCACGCAGGGTAACCAAACTTTTGTTTTGGGGGCCTTTTTCGTTTTTGTTATTTTGAAACTGTAAAATGGAAGATTACTTTTTGTGGAAATAAAAAAGTAATCTTGCTTAAAGTATTTAAGAAATGTTTCATCTTTATGGCTTTTGGAAATCAGGTCATCTTTTACTCGCTTACAGTAGTAACAGAAATTTGATCAGGGTGCCAAGAGTTTTTCACGCCACTGTAAAACTGTCTGTGTTTGGTTTCAACTAGCTAGTCTCTACCTCTGCGTCCAACTCCATTGGTCTTCCAGTCTCCGGCGCTGAGGTGTCTGGGCCGGGATGTTCTCACCACCAGGTGCTGCATGTCTCTCCATGTCAGGTTCATACTGCTCAAATACAGGAAGGGGAGCTGAATAAGCGTATTGACTTTCTGTCATGTAATAGCTGAAGATATTACTTTCTACATTATACACATTTTAAGGAAAGTCAGGTTTCGCTGACCTCAACTGTACGACAATACAGCAGAGGAAATGCAAGGAGCTACTGGATATAGAAAAGGTCAGGATTTTGTAGACACACTTGAAATATGATCCAGCGGAGCATATATACAAGAGGAGAGTCATAGATTTCTGAACTATTATACTGGGATGTAGAGGATGCCTGGAGGGATATGTCATTCAACCATAACAAAAGGTATGATCTCACACATGGTTTTAAAACAAGCATAAAACACCAGTAATAAAGGTACATCATAACCTATTGTGTTGAAAGGTCAGGGAACACAGTAAAACAGCGGATACAATACCGTGGAGGACCTGTGTCTAGACCTCCATGTAATGAAAGCTTGTGGTCTGGGATTGGGAGATGCGGTCACCTTCTGCACAGCGGAGGCCCAATAAAAAAGTTTTTTTTTTTAATATAGATTTTATTAAGAGGCACAGAGGAGAAGCATTCATCCTGCGCGAGCAGCCTTTGAGTCACCAATGAGGAAAAAACTGCTCAGTGGTTTAAGATAATCAAACCATGAATCACACTGCTTACTGAATGCAAAACCACAGTTTACAGAAATAGAAACACAGATTTGCACTGTGGTGCATCACCTCCGCCACTGTCTGCATCAGCTTTCACATCTCATATCCTCTCATGTGTTATTAATGGACAAGATCCACCCCCCCATCCCATCCCATCCACTCAATGTCACCTCAGCCAAGAGCGACTGAGGGAAAATAATAAAAACACCAGAAAGCTGCTGACAGACAAATACTGACTCTAGTTTAGTGTTGAAAGCGAGGGATAGTCTACATGGTGTAAACATCAGGTCTGTCAGTCACTGCTTTCTCTTCTGATATTCGAGGTGACAGTGCTGAGATAAACTGGAGATGTACACCTGAACTGAAACTGGGGTGTGAGGTAACAATGGATTTGATTTGACACCTGACAGCTAATCGGTAACGTGGAAATGAAGAGAATAATGCAGAGAAGAGGACTGCTGTTTAATAAAAGGACTTAACACACACAAGATACGACTAAAGATACCACCATAATGGTGACCACACCAGGACTGCTGACAAAACCTGGATTCTGACACCCGGAGTCCTGAATGAACCAAAATGAGAGATATTTTCCAGCTGAAAATCTTCATTACTGGTCCTACAGGCATTCAGATGTCTATGTGGGCTGCAGCTGCTGATTTGTCTTGCTAATTAACTGATTATCAAAAGCTTAATTTGCTGAGGAAAGAATTTCGGGGCTGGGATTTATGCCAATGCCATCTCCCAGACGCGTGTGTGTACTTCTAGACGCAAGTGCAGGTGCATACGCACACATAACACCTCCAACAAGCACACAGTGGAGCAATTCAAGTCAAGTGTATGATAAAGTGAAATTAAAATTTTTTTACTATTATGATTTGCTAATGTAGAAACATATTTACTACAAAAATAACTATGGTGGTTATAAGAGGAGGCTGTGTTACTCTCACTCACTTGGCCTCCAGAGCCAGAGCGATGATCCCAGCAGCCAGTGGGGCTGAAGCGGACGTCCCTGTGTGAGAGTCTGTGCATTTTTGCCTTAGGTCTGTGGTCACCTTGGAGACAGGAGAAGAGAGAGAAGTGCAAAGAAATACAGAAGGAGAAAGGAGAACCACAGTTAATCTGACACCCTGAGTTTCCCCCTTTAGCACGAGTGAGGTTCATGGTGAAAGAGGCTGAGTGTTAGGACAGGGGAAGGCCAGGGACAATGGGAGCTCTGCCTGCAGCAATCGGATCTGGAAAAAAGCAGGAGGAGGAGGAATGAATGAGCAGGTAGGTTTGGTCTCAGGCCTGTGGATCTCTGTCAAAGGGTCACGGCCGGGGCACTGAATGCCAGCCAAAAATCAGCCCAGCCAGGCCGGGTAGTGGTGAGACGAAGTATGTTAGCACTCTGGGTATTCCTGTGCTCTCTGTCCCTGCCAGTGCGAGAGAGTTAACGAGGCTCGCCTGGGTCACGATGAGGACACATCAGAAATGATAAAGAAGCCAGAGGGCAAGGCAAGCTGTGAAGGTTAGGGACAGATTCTTAGTTTGAAACTTTTCTGACAGATTGTGGCATTAATGGCCATTATCTGCAGGGAGATGTCTACGTGTCGGAGAAGTAAACGAAAGGAGGGCAGGTGTCTGCACTGGCCAACTGTTAGATCTCAGAAATTGATAAAACAACACTGAAACGCTGTCGTATTTCACTTATTGTTTTAAATCCACTGATTTAGGGCTGAAAAATTTATCTATTAGTCAATGAACAGAAAGTTGAAGCACTTTTAATATTTAAGCTATATGTCATATGTTATTTATCAAGAAAAAAAGTCCAACTATTTGATGGTTCAAACTTCTCCAATGTCAGGGTTTTCTGGTTTCCTCAGTTTTATGAAATTCTTAAAAAAACAAAAGGAAATAAAATAAATTTTTGGGGTTTTGTAATGTAATTGAAGAAACAAAAACAAAATCAATAGATTAGTCAAAAATGAAAAAGAGCTAACACTACACTGATTATTATTTTACCTTTGCAAACATACACCCATCAGCCACAATAGCAAAACCAGTTAATGTGGTGGCTTTTAATTTATTTTACACACACACACACACACACACACACACACACACACACACACACACACACACACACACACACACACACACACACACACACACACACTGCATTCAGAAAGTTTTCAGTACCATCCACTTTTTTCACACTGTAATGTTGCAGCCTTATGCTAAAATGGTTTAAATTAGTTTTATCCTTCATCAATCTACACTCAATACCCCATAATGAAAAAGTGAAAACAGAATTTTAGAATTTAGAAGCAAAAACTGAAATATCAAATTGACATAAGCATTCAGACCCTGTGCTATGACACTAGACATTTAGCTCAGGTGCCTCCCATTACTCTTGATCATCTTTGAGATGTCTCTGCATCTTGATTGGAGCTGACCTGTTTAAAATTCAATTGACTGGACTTGATTTGGAAAGACACACGCTTGTCTATATAAAGGTCTCACAGCTGACAATGAATATTAAAGCAAAAATCAAACCATGAGGTCGAAGGAGCTGCCTAAGAGCTCAGAGACAGGACTGTGTCGAGGCAAAGACCCGGGGAAGGCTACAAAAAAAACCACTCTGCTCTATTCTCAGGAGCACAGAGGCCTCCATAATTCTTTGATGGAAGAAGTCTGGAACAACCAGGACTCTTCCTAGAGCTGGCTGCCCGGCTGAACTGAGCAACCAGAGAAGAAGGGCCTGTTTAAGAGAGGTGACCAAGAACCCAATGGTCACTCTAGTTTAGCTCCAGATAGCCTGTGTGGGGATGGGAGAAAATCCAAAACCCATTCTAGGCGTCGTGTCTAATTTGAATTTCTGTTGTGCTACGATAATAACACTGTATAAATTAACTTGGAAAAACTGTTTATTTTTGCAAAGAGTTACATTTTTTTTTCTTTCGACCAGAGAACACCAGAGAAGTTTAATTACAACACAGAGTGCAGACAATGTCTGGTTAGAGGTAGACGAACTCACTTTTGTTTTCTTTGGGTCTCGTTCGCAAAATCTAAACTCGAGAGATAACAGGTGATCAAATCTGTCCAGTAAATGAGCTACTTGTTAGTCCATGTTGGATTTGTTTAAAAGGCCGGCCTGCCTGTGATTTGACAGTCTAGACAAAAATGTAACAAACACAAAATTCCGACAAAGTGAAGAAGAATAGTAGTTTTGGACCGCATGAACTCACGGATACAACAAATGACAGCCTCTGACTGCTAAAGCAACAATTCATAGCCACTGCTGTGGTATATTTTAAAATGACTGCAATTTCAACCATTTGATGAGTTGTTTGCTTGCCTGCAGCATGCCTCTGGTGTATTTCGGAGGGAATGGCAGATTTATGGTTGTTTAATGTTATTCTAAGTCCCTGAGGCAAGTCTTTCTTCAGCTTACAAGCAGCTTGAAGGAAGCATGTGGCATCTCTCTGTGATTGTCAGCTTTCCTTACTGTATGTTATCCACCAGTCACTCTCATTTTGACAATTTGATGCCTCCTTTTGATTTGAGAGAGACGAGATTAATCTGCATGTACACTCGAAAGGGTTCATTTCGGATGCACCAGCATCAACTTTTAGCTAACTGCCAACACAAAATATGAGAAGTGTACTTATTTGTATAATTCTGACATTTACAGTGTGCTACAGATTTTAAGTGTAAAAACAGTCCTACACAAGATCGGAGATGTTCAAAGTGTGTGCGAGTGTGTGCGTGTACACCCACTATCTGCTTCTCCCCTGGGTTTCCAGAGCTGAAGGTGGAAGCGAAGGTGGAAGAGCAGGGTTCGCTGTACCACGGCACGTTCCCGGACTGTGTGGTGCTGCTGATGGACAGGGTGTAAATGCTGTTAGTGTACCCGTCACAGTTACAGCTGTCCTGCTCCCGGCCACCATTACCAGAGGCCCACACAAAGATGGAGCCCAGTCCGTTGCGTCCCTGTGGTATAGAAACATATACATGTTCATACGGTTGTAATCGTCACAGGTTAAGAGAGAAAGCAAGACAGAAACACTAACAAGAGTTGGATGAAGTGTGAAAAATTGCCTTCGACGCAGGCGTTTGTCTCCCTGCTTAAACGCATTGTCATTTATGCGCTTTCTTCCAGAAATACTGAACTGCTGTAGGCACAGCTCTTATTAATACATCATAATGTCAGGCGACTTATTGCAGCAGAACATCAGATAACAAACAGAAGAAATGTAATTACAAAATCTACTCAAGCTGAATATAATGTCGTGGCCTGATAAATGACAATGTGATATCTGGCGATGAGACTATATGCTCCTAAAATATACCAACTACATGAGACAAACATTTAGTCCAGTTGTGTCTGGACTGCCAACAGGAGGCTAGGGGGGGGGTTATGACTCAGAATAAAATAACAATAAACATTTTTAGCAAAGTAACAAGGGGTGTCATTTGTCAACTCAGGAGGATCGCTAGGATTAGACTGTTCCTTTTGTTTCAAGACACGCAAGCCTTCATGCATTTGTCTCAAGCTGATGAGATTTCTCTAACTCTTTATTCGCTGGAATGCCCCATAAAATTGATCGACTGTCTTCAACTTGTACAAAACACAGCTGCCATGGTACTCACAAGTTGTAGAACATTTGTGCACATTTTGTCAGTTTTGGCCTCCCTGCAGCAGCTACCTAAGACCTTTAGAATCAATTTTTAAGTTTTACTGCTTTCTTTTAAGGCATGACTTGGTCTGTCCTCTTCCTACACTGCTGACCTTCTTTCTCTCACTATGTTGCAGACTGTAGCCTCGGGTCTGCTGACCAGTTGTTGCTGGCTGTCTCGGGGGGCCAGGCTGGAGAAAGAGACAAGAGGCAGCAGGGCATCTGCTTTCAGGGCTTCACAGCTCTTCAGTGTTCTTTTGTTGAAATCTTAGACTTTTTTTTTTAAAATGGCCTTGACTAGTTTTACTACTGCTGCTGTCATGTTTTATTGCGCTTTTCTCCTTATAAACAATATATTTAGCACATTTTATTTTCTTTGTTATACCTTATTGTCTCTTTCTCTTTGATCTGGTCTTCTGGTAAACACAGTGTTTTATGAAAAGTTCCAAATTAATCAAGGTATTTATTAATATAATATACTCACAACTCACATTTCTATTCAGCACTCATCCCACCCATTAATTCAAAATTTAATAAAACAAAGTTGAATTTTTATTAATCAAAGAGTGAAAACAGCAGTGCAGACACTGAAGTTCAGAATAAAACTGAAAGATTTACACTTTTATTCCTCTACCTACAGTTTGAACCAAAGCAGAGGAATAAAATTCCTTTTAGAGAACAAAACAAGGAACTGAGAAATACATATGATGAAGGAAAGAGATAAAAGACAGTCGAGGGACCTCTTTTAAATCCCACATACAAAGCAGGATCAAGAAAAAAGTTGATGGCAATAAAAAAATTAATAAGGTGAAGAAAGAAGAGATATGTACCATTTCACCCACAGATACACAGAGCGAAACAGAAAGTAACATTAAAAACTTGCCATTTTCAGTCAGAGTGTTTGATATAAAAAGCTGCAGGAAAGTTTTGCTTTTCCTTTCGGTAAAGGCTGTGATTGTCTGTCGGTTCTGCTCTTGTCACACCATCAGTTTCTCTATTGGTAGTGTCACAGCCTTGACCAATACAAAGATACCGGAATCTTTATTTCCTTTTTACTGTTGTTGCAACACTGTTTTCTTTGGCATGGTTCAGAGAAATTTTACGCTCACAAGTGTACAAAGGGACCTAAATTTGACCTGAACACAGACTTTAAATGAGCTTGTTCAGAGTGCTTTTAAAAGGATTATCCATTTAATTTTCCTACATCTCCATCGCACAAATGACCTCTGTTAAGATGTTGGGATGAATATGCTTCTACTGGATGCATGGTGCTGTATCTTAACACTAGAGCCTTGAATTTTTTAGTCAGTACTCCTAAACCTTCCAACCCAATTTATGACCCGATGCTGCCTTTGCTGCAGGTTACAGAGGGGCGATGATAACACCTCGGTGCCAAGGGTTATCTTACTGCCAGGAGAAAACATGCTGAATCAGAAAGTTCCTGCTGTGCTGCTGTCAGGCACTTTTTCCTCTCTAACACACCATGATATGTGGAGCTTTTCACATTTTGGGATGCGATTGTTTTCCACCGAAAAATGTGCCGTTTCATTTATTTATACGCCAATTACTGTGGCCTTTGATTCTAACTATTGTTCTGCATCAGTGCATGCTGCTACGTTTCTATTTTCTCCCATCTCACATTTATCATTTAGCTGTTCCGCTGATGTAAGCCTTAGATAACATGTCACACTTCTTTATTTCTTACTCTGTTTAACTCTAAAGGACTAGAGGGCAATTAACAAACTCACCTTGACTTTGTCTTTTCCTACAGTACATCTCAGAGAGATATCCTTCATTAAATATTAAGTATGATTGTACAGGTGGAAAATTTTCACAACAGGCTAATATTGTAAGTAGCTGAATTACAAACTTTTGAACAGCTGCTTTTTTTTTTGCTGACACTACTCTTCATATGGAGTTTAAAGGAATAGTTTAGCATTTTGGGAAATATGCTTTTTTTCCACTTTCTTTCAAAGCGTTAGATGAGAACGTATGTCTCTAAGGTAAATATGAAGCTGGAGCCAGCAGCTGCTTAGTTTAGCTTAACATAGACTGGAAACAAGGGGAAACAGCTTGCCTGGCTCTGTGCACCAAAACCCAAATACCAGCACCTCAAAAGCTCGATGATGAAATTGTCATATCTTAATTTACGGATTAAATTTTCATTTAACAGCAAATTATATGCCTATTTGACTATTTGTTGGCTGGGGCCAGTTGTCAGGCTACCACTGGAGACTCCAGGAAGTGATCTGGTGTTGTGTCTAAATCTGCTTCCGCATCAATTTATGTTTCTCCCTACCTTAACCTTAGCAGAAACTGATCCCTAACCCCAAACAGTTGTGTCTGCGATGGCTAACCATAATCTAACCCACAGACAAACACAAACCGTAGAGGGCAAAGGTATGGGAAACGGTGTTTGAAGGAATAAAACGACTTTGACAGAGTAATGGCGAACACATAGAACTTCCTGTAGAAGCACAACTTGGTATTCTTACAGACTGTTTTTTGTATGCATTAAAACAAACAAGATTTAATATGTTAATTAGTAAGTTTTACAGGGGCTGGTAGGTGGATTTTGTTACCCTTGGACTGAGCCAGACTAGCTGTTTCTCCCAGTTTCCAGTCTCTATGCTAAGACAAGCTAACTGGCTGCTGGCTGTAGCTTTAATCTTCTCATCTAACTCTCTGCAAGAAAGCAAATAAGTATATCTCCTAAAATGTCTAAGTATTCCTTTAAAGAGCTGATGAAAGTTTGATAGTGATACTATAAATAAGAAACAGGGAGAATATTAGAAGATTATAAGTCCAAACTTATGCTCTGACTGACCTTGGTTGTTCCCTGGCGGAAAGCCTCCTTAGCCAGCTTGGCAGGGCCGTCCAGTGACTTGCCATCGTCTTCTGGGCCCCAGCTGGCGCTGTAAATGTGGATGTGCTGAGGATTGAGGCTAAGGGAATGGGCCTCCACCATGTCTGTCACCTCCCCATCCAACATACGAACGCCTGTAAAATGCACACGCAACGCAGTGCAGATTAGCTTACCAAACTAGAGAAGTGAAAAGTCATGGAGAAAGTGTGACATAATGATAGATGGTAAAGAGAAAGTTTGTCTGTGAATTTTAGCCTCAGATGGGTGGAGAGGTGTCAAAACAGCGCAAGATGACAAGAAGAGAAAACTTATCATTAAAAAAAGAAAAAGAAAAAAAAAGGGAATTGGTCGAACTGCAAATTCCCATTTTTATCTTCATTATCTTCAACAAAACAGAAAAAGGAGAAACAAAAGACTTCAGAGTTCCAGTTTTAATGAGAAAGTGTAAAAAGCTTCTCCCACAGATGTGCCTCCTGGTTACCACACTATTTTACCATCGTGTAAACAAAAAAGTCAGCTGGTTGTTAAACCAAGAAAGGCGGTTTCCTGACTGCACCAAACACATAGAAAGGGGAAGCAGACAAATCTAACAGACAGCAGAAGACACACGCACACGCAGACACACACACACACACACACACACACACACACACACACACACACACACACACACACACACACACACACACACACACACACACACACACACACACACACACACACACACAATATAAATCAGCAGAGTTTACAGGGCCTTCACCAGACTGGTGTGTCCACAGGGTAGCACCAAATGTCACCTTTAATCATACCTGAACACAACCCTGCCTTTGAAGTGAGCAGCCTCAGATCACTCCTCTGAATCATCCTTAAATAAGGTCCATTACTGGGAGAGTACCAATGGACCTCAGAGGCAACACTATGACTGACGACATCTACATTAAGACTTCAATAATCCATTCAAGACAACCCGCCTGGCCCTGTAGGCATGAACACATGCCAGTAGGGATGTAGCCAAAGCAGTAATTACTCCGTTGGCCTGGGGATTCACCCAAACACAAGTGTGAATACCGAGTAGCTTGAAAAAAAACTTGAAGTAAATATACGACATAAAGCACAATGTTTGCTCGGTGGTCATTATGCGCGGGCTGGATCGCAGCAGTAATGATCATCACTGTCGTAACAACTCAAATCAACTTCCTGCAGCTTGACGACACACTAAGACACTGCTATGCAAGTCCCCTGCTGCTCCAGCAAGTCAGAGGTAGCAGGTAGAGATGCAGCTATTTGTGTGTGCGTGCGCGCGTGCGTGCGCAGAGGGAAAACAGGTACAGTAGGTGAAAGGAAACACAGAGTGAGCCGAGTAGTGCCAATTACAGGCTTTAAATGCTAATCACTGCTCTGTGAGGATACACACATTTAAGCATCCCCACAAACATAACTGCTTGTGGTCACATGTGCATACCACAGGTATTGGGGAACAAATCACAGCTGTTTATAAACAATCCACTGACCCCACTGACCCCACGACGATTCACAGAGGAGTAATTTATGAGAACAGGGCCAGTGCACGGCTCTGCTGGGAGATGAATGGTAATGAAGACAAAAAAAAAAAAAAGAGTTATGAGTAACATCTGTGAACAGGACCGCTCGGGGCTCAAAAGGCTCCGCTTAGTCTGGTTGACTGCCATCGTGTCACTGACAGATTCTTTGGTGACAAAAGTTACTATAAACCTCCTTGGAATACTTTATCGAGTGCAAAGAGTTTTAGGAGAGAGAGAAATAATCCTTTAAGACTTAATTTTCAATCACAGGTTTGATTTAATAGAATCCCTCTACATACTTCTCTCTTGATGCATATCCGCACATGCTGGCAGCTTTATTATTGTTTAAACTGCCATAACTGTTTTATTTTGACCAGCTTTTTAGGCAAACGATTTACACAGTGGCATGAACAGATGTCCACTGGGTTATGAAGTCATTTTTCTTGGCATCTATATAATATTAAATTTAGGTTGTTCCCTTATCACTAGGGACACAGCTAAATACTTTTTGAGCTTGCTTTTTATCTATTTGGCTGAGGAAAGACTGGAGTGTCAGGCAAAGTGCCAAATAAAAGGAGGGATGAATTATAATGTGCACTGGTTTGAATTAAGATCAGATTCACTGTGTTACAAACCTAGGTGTGAAATACACACACACACACACACACACACACACACACACACACACACACACACACACACACACACACACACACACACACACACACACACACACACACACACACACACTATGAAAAAAAAAAGGCACACACAGTAGTCTTAATGAAGCAATGAGCTATGCTCATTTCTAGAGGAAAACGTGTAGAAAATGATCAAAAGCTGTTCATCTCAGTGGTGATAGATCAAGGACAATTCAACGCGTGCTCTTGCCTGTCTCTGTAGTACACTTTAACTTGTGCATCTGAACAATAGGGGCAGTTGTCAGTTTGTAAAAGATCAGTGCTCAGTGGTCCAGTAAGAGTATCAGCCTTAAAATCCATTACTAGGTCTCCTACAAAATATGGAGACAGTTGATTAAGATTGTAGATTAAAGGGATCCTTGCTGAAAGAAATTCCTTTCTACATTAATTGGTTTGAATTTGAATATTATTGTGCATAATATTTCTAACTGAAAAATTATTAATATTTCATTAATATTATTTCAAGTTAAACACTGTTCTCAATTAAAAATCCCAATAGTATGCTTCACTCACCTCCAATTTTAGCATTATAGGCCACACCTACACCACACACACCATTTTTGGCTGCAGCTGCAACTTCTCCTGCACATCGAGTTCCATGTCTGGGAAGAGAAGAGTGAAAGACACAGTCTGTTAAAGAAAAGCAATGAGAAAAGGAAGACTATTAAAAGAAAATTTACACATCAAGTGGGAGCATGACAATAATTCAAATAACTGTTTACTGTAAAATAAATACATAAATAAATAAAAATAATAATACAATTTTAAAAAATGTTTTGCATTTTTTTGTCACCCCTTGAACTGTGCTGGGCTTTTAAACAATACTGTAGCTGAAGTGTTGCTAAAAATACACCACACATAGAAGAGAAGGATAAACCCAATGGCCCTTTTGTAATTGCAGCAGAATTCTGTTGGAGTTGTAACAGTAAGTGCCAGAAAGCCCGATGTGCCTCTTCACATTTAAGGGCTTTTCATCTAAATCGTTTTAGGATTCAAGACTTATGAGAACACACAGAAGAACAGAAAACAGCGACCTTCATGATAAACATGATCTGTGATGAGAAGGAAAGAGAAGTATCGATTTCTTACAGACAGCACAAAAAGCATCAGCAAGCAAATTCAAGTGTAAAAACTTCACAGCATGTACAAGGTTTGAGTTCTACATACCAGCGAGAAACAGAGACTATAGTGAGTATACGATACTTCCAAACTCCCCTTCTGTTAAATACATCCACTTCAGACAGCCCCTCTTTTACTTTACCTCAATTTCTGAGAAAAAAAAAATATTGCTAATCTTTTCTCCTGTTGCACGGGCTCATCCAATCAAAAATGACCCGTCTACAACTAACTTTACCTTGACAGTCATTGGCCAAAGGACATCCAAATGAGATATGAGATGTTGGCGATGTACATGAATTATTCACAGAGTCCCTCATAAATACCTCCAGCCATTCTTAAATTCAGAGAACAGACAGGTTCCCTATAGAGTGCTGTATAGATGTCAAACATACCAGCACTTCACAAATGAAAACCCGTCCAACCCCATTCGAGCTTCATCAACTACAAATCCAAGACAATGAAAAGTCTAAATTGGAACCTTTACAGCTTTTCATCATTCGCAGGCAAAAAAAATAATTAGTGAAATGGATTTAATTTGTTTCATTGACTACTGGGGTTGAAGCGGTGTGATCAGACTGCAAATGGATGCAATGGAATAAGAATTTGGCATTTAACATAGGTCATTAAGATTGTCTCCCGATTATAGTGCAGATTAGGAAGAGCATAGTTTCGCACCCGTGTCTGGCAAAGTGCTGTGTGAGTGTTATTGGAACAAAAAGAATGACATCCACAGTATTGTTTTGGAAGAGCCAAAAAATTACTTCCTTTTTGAACTCCAATCTTCCCTGATGACGAGGCAGAGGACAAAGTCGTTTCACAGGGTCAGAGCATGGCCCACGCTTCCAGCTGGGATCCTGATTAGACTGTGTAGCTCTGTGCTATATCACCCACCTGCTAATTCTCAGTTTTGTTCACTGTAAAACATTTCAGCAAAGGATCACTGCTTGTTTTCTTCCTCATTTTTCTTGTTTTTTTTCCTTCTCTCTTTTTAAAAATAAATAAATAAATAAAGAAACTAAAAGAACAAAAGACAGAACAAAAAAAGGATGGTGTGGGGAAACCCCCCCCCCAATGTTACAGTTAAATCTTGCTTCCCAACAAATCTTTTATTACATGACCCGGGCTGTCAACAACTACAAAGATTAAAATAATTTTTCTTAAACAAGCAATCAACTGCCCTGACAGGTGTTATTTCTCACTGACAGATATGCCCTTATACAAGAACCTTGGCAAAACATATGGCAGGCTGTAATACATCACAAACGTAATTAAAATGTTATCACTGCCATCAGGAGGTTAAACTACAGTTTTACTGCTAACTAGCTCATTTCATATTGTATTAATGGTGTCAGTCGATGGCGACTTGACGACTCCCTCAAGAACAATGCAAAGCACATGTACTCGGGTTAAACTGGGACTTATTGTAGGGGGGGACTATTTCTTAGCAGCGTTTAAAAAAAAAGGACAGTAATGTAGTGGCAGCAGTTTTTTTGAAAAATGTAACTTCAAATAAAGTAATGACCTAATATGCATTAGAGATTCATTACAATTCACATAAACAAATCAGTTCATTTATCTGATTATTAAAGAAACTTCTAGTGAAAGAAAAAGCTTGAGGCTTAGACCAAGGTCTCAGTTAATCAGATTCCAGATATGTTGATCTCTTTACTGCAGGACATCTGTCTGCATGCTAGGTGGTGAGCAGACCTGTTACTGAGTATTTATTGTTTAATCAGAGCACCAACGAGGCAAGGACCGACCCACTCATTACATTTTAGCTCACCACTGTGCATTTGACAGACGCTTGACTGACTGGCTAAACAAGCTCGTCCACACAAATCAATCATGTTGTTATGTGCTGAAACACTGCAGAGTGGGTGCTGAATGGTGACAGTTATTTCAAGTCAGGAAAAAAAAGTTTAGCTATGAGACCACTAGCCATCCTGTGGGTGACTATACTTTTTTTCCCACACTACAAAAATTTGAGTGAGAACATTTTATGCTTCCGAAGGATATGCCAGGGCATTGATCCATTTAATGACAGAGAGAAAGCTGAGCATCAGTGCTAATAAGGATAGATCAGGCACAGTTTAATTTTTAATGTATCTGATAACATAAAACAAAAACAAACATAGATGAGATCTATATTTGAGGACATACAAGACACTAAGTGCTTCTTCTGTGGTTTAAGGCAGCGGCTGATGTACACCAGCTTTGATCCGGAGGGATCCACTGCAGGTTCCAAATGATGAACAATTTTTCTTGTAAATGAGGATATGTGCAAATGATAGGTTTGTACTTATTTGTTTTAGTTTAAAGTTTAGCTACATATTAAAGTAATTTACAAGTCTCATTTTCTTTTGCAGTGAAACAGTACTGAGTAAACACAGAAAAAGCTCTCATTTCAAATGGGAAAACATTCTTTAACTATCCTTTAATAAACAGGCCAGAGAAGCTGCAACCATTCACACTGGCCAAAAATCAGCAACGTGGCCAGCCACGTAGCTTGGCACAGAATACTACATGTTAGAATTGTGCAGATATTTGCAGTTGAATTGCACTGAAAATAGCCACTGAAAGTGTTGAATTTGCACCTTAGTATTAAAATGTGTTTGGTTTTGCTGTGATTCAACTAGCCAACTACAGTCCAACCTGAATTAAAAAGGTGTGGTATTTCACTCCTTTCAATATATTAATAACTAGCTTCATATGTATGTACATACAGTTATTGTTTCATTCACAGTATCATAAAAAGGCTTTTATGATCCAGAAGCACAGCACATATCATCAGACCAGGGAGCTGTGGCCACAGATGTGATGCCAAGCGGGGGATTAAGCCAAGATGGGCAGAGTGAACAGAGCCAGAGGCCTGCGAAGACATTTATAGAGAGGCTGCACAAATCAAGATGCAGCTGTTTTGAATACTATCTGCATGTGCACATGCATGTGTGTGGATGTGTGCAAATGATTGATTGGCCTGGATTGAATTCAGCTAAAACAGCCAGACTGCTTAATATATCTGGGGAGGCTCAGACGCGCCAGAGCAGACAATGGGGTTTTCTCACGAAGCCACAATTTTATCTGTCAAATGTCCATGAAATAAAACGGTTTCCGAGATACTTTACTGAATGCCTCCATTCCATATCCATTTAAAATAAATTGAAAGAGGTCTGAGACACAATGACTACTGAGGTCAGGCCTAAGTGTGGTTCGAAAAGAATGAGCAACTTAAAGTTTGCACAAGTGATGTGGGAAAACAACAAAACGCTTTAAAAATAGCACAGCCTCATCTCCGAGAAAGACAACAGTGGTATATACATCATTAGTACGTCAGCTGGAGAATGGCAAAAGCAACATGATTTGTCGAAAAAGACAAGCTGTAGAGAAAAGACCCAACAAAGCTTAAACAAAGCTGAGATAAATGGCTGCTGAACTAGAGGTGCTCTATTCAATGAAGCCAATGTGACCTCCCTTATCTTATCAGAAGAAGCAAAAGGGACGGAGTGAGGTAATGCTTTTATCTCTCTTCCTCAGGACAGGGCACCATATTTGGTCAAGTCATTTACTGGAGAATGTAGACATATCAAACACAATCTCTCCGGACATGATGCAATGTAACCACAAACCGTACAGAGTCCTGAAAAACTAAAAGTCACCCCTAAATGTTTACTCTTACATTAACATGCAGTAAATAAACATTAAACTGCCTTTGCACACCTTGGGATGGGATAGTGAGCAGTTATAGATGTAACATTTGATATCACATTATCATGCAGGTTGTGCAGTAGATCAAAAGCTGGATATATACTTGATGCAAGCGGTTAATTGGAGCTCCGCTGTATATAGCCACGGCATAGGTTTTGATTTTTAGGTCAGTGTTGGTTTTCACCAGTTCATAGTAGACAGATGTCTCGTATTTGATCAAGCTGTATTATACTTTAATTATATTCCCCTAAATTACTGTTTTCATGCTTTCAGGTTCACCTCGTCTCATTACTGAATATGAGACTATTTCCAAGCAGTCGCCGCGTTTACGTTCTTTCGTTCACTGTGACAGAGAGCTGGGACTGTGGGAAGAACAAGGTTTGTAGTGGAAATGGCTTTGCTAGATGTGTGTTTCTGAAAAGGAGCAGGTAACCTCTACACTATAGTCTCTCTTCACAGTTCTCATTTTGTCTTTACTCAACAATCTCTACTGACATCGGTAACTTGCAAGGGAAAACGAACGAACAATGCTGACCAATCGCGGTTTTTGCTGTCTACATAGTATCTTTGTAGCCACAGTAGCCCCAGCGTGTAGTTACATTTTTGAGGAGGCTCGCGCCAGCTATGGCAAAGCCTTTGGTGTAGCTAAATGCATAACCCTTTAATGCGGAACTATCAATCAATCTTAAAAGGCTTTCCACTGATTAATTATTGCTCTTCCATGAAGTTGGGGGATTCACAACAGATACAGAAAAAAAAAAAAAGTCAAAATCAAATAGTGACTGAAATATCCAGACTTTCAGACCCAAGGAGCTCCAAAAACACTGAATCCTACAGTTCTCATTATGCAAAATGACCTCAACTTTCATTAGACCCCGTGCCTTCTAAACTCCCACTTCTTTCATCTCCAGTTTTATAATGTAGACTCTGTGTCAAGTTTCAAGCTGAAACTTGACTATGGTGACATCAGGGTAATTTTTTTTACAAACTTTAGAAAGCTCCCCTAGAGTCGCAGAACAAATTACACTACTGTTTTAAACAGGCTGAGTAGTCCCCCTTCATGATAAGTAAACTTAACTTCATGTGTAAAATCAGCTCTGTAGACATTAGCTATAAGCAAATGAGCAAGAAAAGCACATTTCTCCATGCTGACACGGCATCCTTCCTCATACAGTACAGACACGGAAAGATGTCTATTCAAGTGTTGAGAATGTGTTTACAGATGCATGATGAATGCAACCACAAAAAACATATTCATGTAGTGTGTGTCGTAAGGAGTATGTGTGTTAAAATATGCATCATCAAGTGTGACTGATGTCTAAACCCATGCTTGATTAAACTGTAGGATCTGCCACTTGACATTGCTTTGTTGGTTTATATCTGTTTTTAGAGGGACTGAAAAGGGTCTGTTCACTGGAGCTGCCAAGAGGATTAGGCTATTTTCTGCTCAGCTCAGCTGTGGCCCCAGGCAGGTCTGTTCAGATGGTTACACTGGGCTGTGAAGTGGAGATCTCTTCATTTTGTGGCCGAACACAGCAGGGCTGCCTCCAGCCTTGTAAAGAAAATGATCAGATGTGTTTGTTTCAAATTCCAGATTTTAATGTCTTAGGCTTGGAGAAAAAAAAACAAAACAAAAAAAAACACATACATTGAGTAATTTTCTTTTCTGCCCGCTTAAAGTATTCCTATTTAGTGTCAACAGTGTCGACTGCCTAATCAAAGATACGATAGGCTGAAGGCAGGGAAACACATTGGAGAAGCTGTCAGTCTATCATCACAAAATTAGACACAGTAACTCATGAACATTCATACCACTTGGAAATTTAGTCTCTCTTTTCAATCTGACTTGCAAGTCCTTATGTGGGAGGAAACTCATGCCGACAAGGAAAAAAGAAAAAAAAAAAAAAACCTACAAAAAGGGGTCAGAAATGGATGTCTTTTTTACTGTGAGGCGACACAGCAACAGCTGTGCTACTCTCTGAATAAAATATATCACTACTCTGCTATATGGAGCACTGTGAGGAGAAGTAATAAACTTTTAATGGGGCTATTGTGATTAAAGTGACCATTGCCCAATGATTTTGTATCTGAAAATGATATCAATGAAAACAATGAGATGCACAGCCACTCAGTGTGGTTTACTGAAAACAAATTAGATGAAGTCTGCCCAACAAAAAGCACGTTTAAATTTTTTCAAATGTCTTAAAAAGAAATCAAAGTAATCTAAAGGGGAAAGAAACAAATTGCTCAACATTACCTTGCATGCCTAAACTCTACTATCTTCCCACACCACAGACAAAGCTGCTTTTAAATCCCATTCATCAGTATTCAGTCAAATGAGCAGGGTAATATTGACTTACTCCAGGTAATCAGTAATTTTCTTTTAGAATGAAATTTGGCTTAGGACTGCTGCTCCAATCACCATGGGATACACTGCGTCAAAATGTTGAGAAAACAGCTGCTTTCAATCACACTGTCCTTTTATTTGGCAAAAAATAACAGCAGGAATCAGACAGAAAGCCAGAGTAACTGGGTTTAAGAGCGAGATCCCTGCCAACGTCACCTCCAAAAAGTCTGCCCGGTTGTCTGGAAAATAGACAAACAATCCCCGGTAGAATAAACAAGACAAGGGGAAGCACAATGACATTCAGGCTTGACAAAAGGTGGGAGAGCTTTGTAAACAATAATTGATAAACTCGGTGCAAACAGTGGAGGGTATTTATCTGCAGCATGGGATGGCAAGAGTAAGTAGAGAAAATATTTGGTCGCAGGTTCTGTACTCCTGTTTTCTTATTCTTTTTCCAAACACCCTTGCCAACAGTCAGCTTAAGAGTCTGAGAAAACATTTGTCAAATTGTCAAGTGTCAAGTGTTAATGCTAATCATGGGGGCATACACAAGTTTCATTTTGACTAACATGTGTTCAGTCTTTACCCACCGAAAGCAGAGTTAACTCTTATCTATAGGATAGAGTGCATCTTCTACAGTGGCTTCAGAAGGTATTCAGACCCCTTCACTTTTTTTGTATTTTATTGTGTTGTAAATTTAAGTAGATAAAACTGGAATTTTTGCCCACCAATCTACACTCAGTAAATCATGACCAAGTGAAAACATGTTTAGAAATGTTTGCAAATTTATTAAAAATCAAAAACTGAAATCTCTCATTTAAAAAAAGTATTCAGACCCCTAATTCACTATTTTGTCAAGAATATTATTCATTGTTGATTTGTCAGCCATGGCCATGCTGTAAAAAGGGGTAGCACTACAACTGGCACTAAAAATTCTTCCATACAACTCATACAATGCAAGGGGCAGCGTCTCTCTTTCTCAGAGCACATTGGAACATTGAGAACAACTGTATGCCACGTACCTGTCTCATCCAGTTTGCTTCGGCCGTCACTGGGAAATATTTGTGGAACTGTTGTCTGAGCGAGACAAGGTGCGCAATGATCTTATCCCTGACTCCATCATCAAGGTTCAGGACGTTGCCAGACAGTAAACACTCCAAAGTGGTTAAAGCTGAAATATCACCTGCCTTGACTTGATTTGGAATAACTCCATCTTTCTCGGCATTGTGCTGCTTTTGTCCTGCACATCAAAAACATTGAGTCCTTCTAGTCCCAAATTCAGTTCACTTTTAAGAAGAAAAAATGTCCAACAAGAATGAAAGTTGACTGAGCCACACAGGATCTTTGAAAACATCTGATAAGGGAAAGCTTTTGTCCTGTAAGAACATTTGGACCTCTGTGAAATTTGAAAAGCTCCAAAAGCTCATTCCTTCGTGACAGCCACCTTACCTCTGTATGAAGCAAGAATTGGACACGCTTGTTGCCCATCTCATCGCAGAGCACATGGAATAGGTGAGACTACAGCGGTTGGACCGTAATGATGCTTAGGTTTCACAGCTGAGTCCAAACAGACTTCAATTCTTCCGGCATCATCTTCACTGCTAGGGCCTCGCCATGGATGCTGCAGTGAGTCCATCACATCTTGCAAATTTGAGCTGCTACTCTGCTGTAGTGACCTGTCGTGCAGACTCCACGCTTTTTCCAGGTGACCCCATTCTCTTTCGACTAATGCGTTCAGGAGCTGGAACATGCTCGACTGTAGTGTTTGACAGAAACGTAAGTCCTCCTAAACTGCACCATCATATTCATATCTGATGTAAACAAGTAAATTGGCTAAATCTACATCATCATAAGCTCGTCTAGGTGCAATAATAGTGACTACTTTTAATGTGCTCAGTGTGTCTAACGTCATCTGCCATGGTCCTATTCTGTGCAACAGTGTCATTTTGAAAGTGCCACAAAGTTTAAGTGTTTGGCCTCCTCCTCCCCACACATGATGTGTGTCGTCTCACTTACTGCTAGACGCAGTTGTTCGCCAATTGTGTGCCGCTTGACTGGCACAATACGAAGCTTCCTGTGCTATGGTTTGGCACAGGATGGAATCAAAGACTTTGACTGCTCCAGTTTGTCACATTTTCTAAGGAAAAAAAAACAAAAAAAACAACCAAAAGTGGTCTGTTTACGTGCGGTGGTTCCACAGATTGATGGGTAAGATCACCAGCACACACTGGGCTCTACGTCTCTCCCACCCCAGCCGAATTCAAGTTGGATGTAACTCGAGGCATATTTCCTTCCTGTTTTGCTTTGTGCCGTTTGCTGCTAACAGGTGCTATGGAGACTTCACTGGTGCTACTGAAGTAGCCACTAGCACTTGTGCTCGGTTCACCGTTGTCTACTTCAGTTCCTACAGGTCTACTCGAAATATTCTCCCGATCTGCACTTCTCTCAATAGTTCCCGTTTGAGGTTTCTCCTCACTCTCTCAGAGTCCTCTAAATGCCATTTGGCAAACTCCAAGCAGGCTGTCATGTGCCTTTGGTTCATAGTGGCTTCCATCTAGCCACTCTACCATAAAGGCCTGACTGATTGAGTGCTGCTGTGATTGTCGTCCTTCCGGCAGATTTTCCAGGACTTCTGAAGTTCTGTTAGAGTGGCCATTCATTTCTTTCAAACAAATGATCACAGGCGGAATCCATTCGAGTTTTAGACACATCCCAACAAGATGCAACTGACCACAATTTGGAGTGCCACAGCTAAGTGTCTCAATACTTCTGTAAATGAGACATTAGTTTTTGATTTTTAATAAATTTGCAAAATTTCTAATGTTTTCACTT
The DNA here is from genome assembly GCF_016859285.1 of Xiphias gladius. NCBI lineage: Eukaryota > Metazoa > Chordata > Actinopteri > Istiophoriformes > Xiphiidae > Xiphias > Xiphias gladius. Next base: position 13,113,112 of record NC_053407.1, on the reverse strand, counting down.
TGTGATTATGGATTGAGTGTAGACTGATAGGCAAAAATTGCAATTTTATCATTTTAAAATTATATCAACACAACAAAGTGTGCAAAAAGTCAAGGGGTCTGAATACTTTCTGAAGCCACTGTACATGTAATAGACTAACAATTTTTTGCTATTCAGACACTGAAGTACTGCAGTGACTAAGGTTTGTCTATTTAGAAACATCTTCTGCTCCTTAAACCACTGGTAAAAAAAAAAAATATATATAGACTTAGATAATAATGAAGTATTTGTAAAGCAGGGCTGTGGATTTGCAGAAAGAAGAAGAAGAAGAAAAAAAAAAAGGCATTTCATTTCCATTCACATACTTAAACAGGGTTAGTTAAAGGCCTTAGAAGCCAATTATCTGGCAGCGTCTGGCCAAGTACGCAGTGCCCGCTGATAGTATTTAACCCCATTCCAATTTCCTTTTTAACTGGTATAATCAAATTGGATTGAGATTTCTGTCAAATAAGTACACAAAACACTCTGCAGCGACACATTAAAAATGTTTTCTACACAGCGTGTTGACAGGGAAGCACAGAAACATTTAACCTCCAGAGTCGGTGACCTGTCACATGTAGATTTAAGTAATATGGCTGGATTAAGTAAGAGGTAAAATGAATGAATCAAGTAATGTACAGTTTTAGGAATAATTTGTTAATACTAATTACATATTTTATTCATAAAAGATGCTCCACAAGTTTCATATTTGAGAACTAGATCAGAACATCAATACCTTGCTTTTATATTTGTTAATTCATAAACATATTTACTAATAAGTGTTTATCACAGCAAACTTTTCAAAAAGTACAACCTCATTGTAACGTTGAGTGATTTCAGGACCCACAAGGAGGCAGGCTGGATGATTGAGGTGACTAATGAAAGAAATGACCTTACAGGTGAACAAGATGGCGGACAGGAGTCCGGGAAAACACTTCCAATGTGGATAGAAACACGAGAGAGCGAACACAGACGAACCAACAAGGAGTAATGGGAACACAGAGACTCAAATACATTAGTGAGGGGAAGACCAGCAATCACAAAAGGCGGGAAAAAACAAAGACAGGAAGCATAACAACCAGACAGACACATAAGGAAATTAATTTGTAAATAAAACAGGAAATACAGAGTCTGGGCAAAGAGTCACTGAGAGGGGCAGATCATTACACTTACAAAAGCATTTTATTGGATTAAATAAGTACCCTACTAAAAGTCACCCACTAATTAATAAATGCAGAACTTCCCCCAGCTATCTAAAGTGGGGGATGCCTGCCCGATCTTGACTAATGTCATAAGAAATAAAGAATTAAATGAAATTAAACTTAAGATGTGTGTCTTCTGCAGTGATTGGTTGCAAGTGCAGGTATCCAGTGTCTTTTCGCTGGAGAAGCACTTTCATGGTCAGAGAAACTAATTGCCACATGCTACCAAGAACAAAGCAATTTCATAGGGTGAGATATGCATACAAACACTTTTCTTGGTCTTTCTCAATGCCATCATCCAGATAAGCCACCACACCTCTTCCTTCATCCTTCCAGCCTTGAGTTCACTTTAGTATTCAGTTGCTGATGGTCTGGTTTGGACATCAGGACACACAAGGCTGTGTGGCATGTCATTTTCTACTAAATACTGTCACTATGCAATCTTCCATGCAGGTATATGGACCTCAATTAATGGACCCCTGTGAAAGGTTCCCAACAGGAGCTAATAGCTCTCCAAGGGGAGGTTACAGGGAGAGAGACAGTGTGTGTGGCTGAGTACATTCGAAAAAGAGAAAGCAGTGAGTTTGTTTGGTGATTAATATAGGCTACTATAGACAACTTGAAAGAAAAATGAAATCCCCACACCTCAGATCGTAGACAAATGAAAATAAATTAACTGAAAATCTGCACAGTATGCAGTTTTGATGTGTGATGTTGTGATCTGGTGTGAATATGGTAGCAGTTATAGTCACAACATGGCAAGATAGTGATCCTTTATCCCTCAGTTTCACACAATCTGGACTCCAGTGTTTATTATATTATATTATATATTGTATATTATGCATTACAATTGTAATATATATTACAGTATTTAGATCACTGACAAGATTTTGAATCATATTTATTTAATTCCACAAAAACTGAACAGGATGAATAATTTCTGGAGAAACTACGGTATGTTTGTTACTACGGAGAGGGTGATAATTCAATATTATTGTTTCACGTTTACAAATTTTTGTGAAATCATGTTGTGATGATATATACAAATTCTATTGCCCAAATGAATGATTATGCTGTACGCTGTAAATCAAAATGAACAAAATTGATTATTAAAGTTTTTGTTTGACGAATTTATAGTTTGGTCTCATATCTTGATGTACAGTATATGTATATGGAAAAATATCTGTATTGTCATTATCACGATTAATCTACTCACAATAATATTGATCATATTGCCCAGACCTCTTGTCCCTCATTCAGGTTTTTAAAAGTATATAACATTTTGATCTACTGGCTGTGGACAGGAGGTGAAATCAATCCTACTATCTCCTGCTCCCAACCCAACACATCCATAACACACTGGCATAATGGAGGAGAAATGGACAAGAGTAGTGAAAAAAAAGACAAACATTGCCATTATGGAACATAAATGGATTACCTACATGGCCTGACATCGACCAGCCTTCAACTTAAACTCAAGAGAACAGAGCATCCCTACGAAAAAACCCTAAAATGAGTATTCAAAGACCAGCCTGGTGTGTCATCAGTACAAATGAACTGGCCTTCAGAGCAATAGAAAATGCCTGTCTCCGACTCTCCTTTTCTTTTGTTGTCCTATGAATATATTCATATAATCTCATTGTGAGGGGGTTGTGAGTATTACTCACTGTTGGTCTCCATTAATCTGTAGTGATTTACATATCTCATTATATATATATATATATATATATAATTTCTCCACAAGTCACTCCAAACACCGCAGCTCCACACTGGAGACACACCCTTGCTTTTCATTCCATGCCCATAAACTGATCTAGTCCAAGATAATTGCTTTGGCAATTCCACTGATATGGGTACTAGAGTGTGAGTGTGAGTGTGAATCTGTGCACTCTTTTTTTTAATATGTATGTGTATGTGTGAGTGTGCCTCTCTGAAGTAATAGTACGCTGCAGTTGGGGAGCTGAAGTGAACCATAGGCAGGGAGTAATCCCCTCTAGTAGTGCTTTGTTCCATCAGCAGGACAGAGTGGGATCTACTTTACACTGACAGAAAGGGCTGGGGTCGCTTTGCATGGCTGCTCGAGCTGTCGGCAAGGACAAGAAGAAACAAGGCCTCTGCTTAAAAACCTGCTGACGCTAAGCTCTTTCAGGATAAATAAATACTGTAGATGAAATGATCATATTTCAGATGAGGACAAAAAACCAAACCACGCTACTTGTACAACAGAAGCAGCTTAGAGAGGTAAACATCGTAAAAGTTCAAATAAGAACAACTGTGCAGAAACGATTTTATTTTCATACAATGGTTTCCACTATCTCATAAAAACCTGTTAAGCTTATTTAGCTTCTTCCTCTGACCAAATGCGAGTGGATGCTGCGCTTTGAAACTGAAATAAAGAAGACCAACGAACAACAATCAACTACAAAAAGACTTAGTGGCAGTTGTCCCAGAAAAGAGAGAGATTTGAGACAAAGCCTGCTGTGCATTTCAGAGGCGGGATGTAGCTTCTCATCTGCTCCAGGGGGATTGGACTAAGGCAGAGGACCATAGCGTTTGGAGAAACAGGGAGAGGAGGGAGGGATGAAGGTTTAGGATTCGCTAGGACTTGCTAGTGCTTTAGTTTTCCATCATTAACTTGGGGCAAACATGTTTTAATGCGATCACCAAAGACTGGAAGGGAAGAGCATGAATCACTGAGGGCAAGTAAACAAGTATTGTATTAGCAACAAATACGTGACAAAGTAGCTGTGGGGCTGTACAGGCTGGACCTTGAAAGGCAGCTTAAGAAGCTTGGCTTGTGCACTGAAGCAAGAAAAACAATATTTCAAGACTGTGCAGAATGACTGCACCACTGCTTTCAAACTTTATATAATTGGTTTTTTAAATGTAAATGCTTCAGCCAAAAGCAGTGGTCCGAAATCTGTATAGACTCTGTGCTTTCTTATCAGTGTCATTCCCTGTCAAATACAATATTTATAGGAAGCTAGTCCTACTCAAAAAAACCAAGGAGTTGGACAAGGGTTGTGTGGTAAAAAAGAAAATCCCAGTCCAAATTCTTTCTCAGTTTATGGATATGCTTGCCCACGCTCACGATGAAATGAATCCTGTCTGCGCCTGTTTACCAAATTTCAATAAGCTTTGAAAGCTCATTTTGAAGCAGTTAAAATCAATTTCTAATCTTGGCACTGCCAGACTGTTGCCTTTCTTGCCAAATTACCTGTTCTCATTTCGCTGTGTGTATCTTGGTTGAGGGTCTGCATCTCCATCGTTAACATCATAACTGGCCTCAGGGTCCTAAGAGAGACATGAAAAGGGTTAAGACACCAGTCATGTCATTGTAACTGTCTCTTCAAGCTCACAGTTACCTTTGTTGTAATTTTTCTCTGAAAATTTTCTGTAACTGTACATGCTGTTTACAAATGAGGAAGCTACTATCTAGTACTATGTGTTTTTGACTTACATAATTGCTGATGAGATCAGGATGGTCCTTCTCGATGCCATCATCCAGGATAGTCACCACGACACCTCTTCCTGTGTAGCCTTGAGCCCAGGCTACTTTGGTATTCAGGTCTTGATGTATTGGGGAAGACTGGAAAAGACACAGGCCTTTTGTTCAGCTGTCAATCTGCTGTTACTGACACTTCCCAGACAGACCAAACAGGCCGATCAGAAAAGTTCTGTCAGTGTGAGAACAGTCAGTCAAATCATCTGCAAAACAGCAAGACGCCGTGTTAAAAATGAAAACAGAAATGCAATGCAAAAATAAACACCAATACATGAAAAGGAAGATCAGAAAGGGCTCATGAACACTTCAAATCCAATTTTAATGCAACACCTTGACATGTCTACCTCCTTAGGCTGGGCTGGCCAGTGTGAGCATCCTACTGTAGTTGTCAGAAAAAAGATAGACAACCTGGCAGGTCCAAAATCTTGATGGGAGCACTGCTCTGTCACAGAAGAAGTAACAGCCCCCAAGCTTTCAGAGGAGGGGGAGGGAGATGAACAGGGGGATACAGAAAGAGTGGTAAAGCTTGATCTGTATGAATAACAGAAAATTCATACTGTGAGAACTGTGAAGAAAAAGGAGCGCTAGAGGTGAAAGAAATAGTTACAGATAAACACAGATAGATGGAGGAATGGAAAGACATCACAGACAACCTCTTCTGCACCCCTCCTCTGTTTCCTGCTGATTTATCTCCACAGGGCACAACTCCTTCAAATGTACCCCTGCGTTGAGGCCTGGTTGCTTAGGTAAGTAACTCAAATTCATGGACACAGACAAAATTCAATATAAATACTTTAGGTAACTTTTTCCAAATGACTGTCGGGGCCCATGTACCCAAATAAACCAATATGAAAAGACTTTAAATACCATAAATTGGTTGTACTAGCAAGACAAAAAATCATCACTTGTGGCATATACCTTCAGCTGAACAATCTTTGGTTGGTTTTCAAGCCAGAGCTATGTAGAACACTTTAAATAGGAGAGAAAGAGTTTAAGACCACATACGATTAGGGGTCTAATGCTGAATGGCAGGGGTTGTTTCATATCTTCTATTCACTGGTGATTTATGTCTGGAATAGTCAATGTTGTCATTAATCCGTTGCAGTGACAGAGGTTTTGTGCATATGAAAAAGAAAAAGGGGACCATTAGGGCAGATTGAAGCATCTCTGAGAAAAGCTGCAAGGAACAACATAGACATAGAACCAGGACCATTTGCTATCAGTGTTTCAAAGGTGATACAGTTCAGTGGTCCTGACATTTAATTTTACATTCAACACCATATCCTAAGATGCATTGCATTATACATTTGACCCAGGACACCTTGTGTTCGTGGTGAAATTGATGTAACGAAGGCCTACAAGATTAGTCCAAAAGACAGCAATTCAGTTTATACTTGTCTGACTGACCACAAGCGAATTAATAACTTTTGCCACTGCAATAATGAATACACACATCTTTAAATCAGGTATCCTCACAAGCTTCTGCAGAGTGTTGTACTGTTCAGACAGGGCTGAATAAGGAGAGCTTTAAGGTTTAATCAAAAACAACTGCATGGCAGAAACTGAAAAATATCCATGACAACACTTTGCTTTTCTGAATGCAGAGAAAGTCATTGCAGAGAATGCAGAGAAAGACATTCGTTAGCCTCAAAATCTAAAGTGGCATTTTGAATGGAATACCAAAATATGAAGTCATTATACAGTACACTATGTGTTTGACACTTAAATGCATTTGTGGCTTGATAAGGAAAGATATTATAAGGATCCCAGGGTTTTGAAAAAATCCCTCATCGCCTCTGTTTTCAACATATAGCCATAATGACAAAATAATGAGATCTAGGCAAGAGAGATCAGAGACTATCACGCACCAGGTACCACTGCTTGGGGAAGTCAGGGTCTGTTGGGTCTTCATACACATCCCTCTTTTTCCTTTTTCTCACCACTTGCTGCTCTGTCCACAGGACCTGGGGAACCCAGACAAACAGTACACACAGTACACACAGTACACACACACAGACACACACAGACACACACAGACACACACACACACACACACACACACACACACACACACACACACACACACACACACACACACACACACACACACACACACACAGAAAATTCAGAGTTCACACATATATCTTCACATGCTATTATTTCATTACTAATGTTAGAATTTCAGATATTGTTGCAATGTCTCACTGATTGAAGATGCGGAAAAATACGACATCAGCTGTGTTCAAAAAGTAATAACTAGAAAGAGAGGCAGATATGTAAAGCAAATCTAATTTATTTAATTCCTGAGATGCAGAATAAAAGTGGCTACTGTATAGTGTTCAGGATTAGGGGCCTTTGAAGTCCTGGAGGATGCTGGGATATGGACAGGCTTGGTAGGAGTGGGTTACAGCAAATGCTTTCTGAAGCTGCATAAAACAATTCCACACATCCTTGCCAAGAGACAAACAATAGGTAATCATTTGATATCTTTTCACTTGCCAGTTAAAATAACTAATCTACCAAGTATTTCTGTGTTCAGTTCTCTTTCATGCTTGTATCTATATATTTTGAGCATGACAGACAGTAGAAAGAATGATCAAAGACTCCCTGACTTGATATTTTAATTTATGGTTAACTATTTAAAAACACAGCATACATACTAGATGAAAAAAAAAAAAAAAAAAAAGTTTGATCTTCTGTTTTGTCGCATTACATCGCTACACCTAAGGGTGCAGGTAGGAGTGCCTTCTCCAGATGTAGCAACTGTCAGCGACTGCAGCTTTTTTCAACATCACTGTCATCAGCAGTGCCCTCACCATTCACCACCAATCTGTGGACTGTCTAGACTGCCAAATAGATATTTGGCACATTTCACTGTGTGAATTGAGAATTTTATATCCAAGCTGTGAGACACAATCAGAGAAAGGCTGGCATTTTGTAACCTTAGCAAGGAAGGCCACCTGTCTGCTACTCATCAACAAGCAGCATCTCATCTCGTTTGTTAGTTGGATGATACACATCCAAATAGCTCCTCAGTTTGAACTTGGACAACAGAAACCAGTGAATGTCCATACAGTACATTCTTGCAGATGGAGAGGTATATGATGTTATATCCTAGGTGAGCAAATCAACAATGCTGCAATGACTTGATATAATACCATGATGTGTGATCCATAGAACGGGAAGTGTAACTATTACGAAGCCACGGAGAAGGGTGGATCTAGTTTGAAGGACCCGTGGTATTGCTTTAACAAACACTACACTATTCTTATTAAACAAAGGGCAACTCAGCTATCCTTCTTCCTTTGTATATGAAAGAGTAACACACTCAAAATTATAACTGATTGCTAACTTGGGATGAGCTAATACTGCCGCACAGGGAATTTGCATGGTAGAGACACAGTATCTTGCCTGCCATTGTGCATTATTATTGTCGGTGATAAATGCATCCTTCACTGAATTTTTGCTGAAGGTGACAAAGCTTAAACTGGTCCAAATTTTGTATCACTCAAAGAAGCGTTTCTAAACTAGTGAATTTCTTTCTACAATGCCTGGCAGATCCTCGGAGAACAACTTGTTATTAAAGTATTTTAGTTCTTTTCAATAAGTTTTTTTTTTTCCCCCTTTATGCTTGTTACTGTCAAGAGTTTTTTCTGTTAGTGAGGCTTCTCTACTTGCTGGATTTCTTGATTACATGCTCTTGTAAACTGCGTGGTCTGAATTAAAACGAATGAAAATTTTCAGTACAGCTACTAATTGTGGTGTTGCTCCGACCCTACCTGAAGACCTAGCCTCAGAGAATGAAGCCATTAAACTTATTCAAGTGACCCTTGACTAATTAACATTTATCTCACTTCATTACATTGAGAATTGCACACGACTGACCTCATTGCACTGCTGACCACTGCACACCACATTATTAAGAGAACAAAATTACAACTGATACATGAACCAGATGGATGCAGCCATTTACTGTAGGATATATAGTGTTTCACTACATAGTCAGTTAATGCAAATGATTAAACATTAGCACATTCAACTCACAGGTAAGTCATATAACATCCTCTTGAGAAAACTGATACTGAATATAATGAATGTAATGTAATGTAATGGTTCTAATTACGTAAAATTGTGGAACATTTTGCTCAACATTTCAGCAAGATCACCCACTGTTAATGACTGAGAAATATGCGGTCTAATCCATATCTTCCTGACAACCAAGTGAGTGATGGTGGACTAATTAGAACACAGAGGAATAAGGACCATCCTGAGTTCTGGGACAAGGACAAAGAGTAAGAGGCATACAAAACCAGACAGAGAAGCAATGATGAGACAACAGGGAGGTCTGCACAATGGCTAGGTCTGTAATCCACTTGAGCAACAAACTATTTGTTCCATCTCTCCCACAATATCCTGCGGGCTTTCCTGTCTGATAACTAAGGAGAAGCCGTGCTGTTATTGTTTGTAACACAGAGAGACTGGCTTTGATCTACAAATCTGTGTTTCCACGGTTTATGGAGAAAGAAGATACGTTAAAAGATAAGTCTGGTGATATTCTATTTTTTGTTATTATCAACCAATCCCACGAAAAGACCAAAAGCAACAATGATCAATTCATTGTTTGCTTACACTGTCCCACATACACTGTTCTGGTATTGTTAATCAGTGGTTTTCAACCTGGGGGTCAGGACCCTTCCATGGGGTCCCTAGATAAATTTGAGGGGCTGTTATATGATTTTTTCTTGTGAATTACTGGATAATTGTATAACTTCGGACCTCTAAAACTCACTCTCACTGCTAATGACAGTCCCCAACAAACACATTATTTCCTCCTGTCCCTCCTGTGACTCATTTTCAAACATTTACATCTTCAGTTGGAAGCAGTGGGCTTGGGGCTGAGTGCCACAGACAAGCCGGGTAAGTCATCAAGTACTGGAAATTAACTAATGCGTGGTCGGTTTTGGTCTTTTCATGAGGTTTGTTGACAAGAACACAAATGTAGACTATCACCAGCCTTGTCCTAAATCTGTATGGTTTATACACCACATAAAAACACAGTGTACTCTTAAACCCAGAGACTAACTCTGTTGCAAAACTGCAGGAGAAAAGCAGAGAGAGAGAGAGAGAGAGAGAGAGAAAGAAAGAGAGAGAGAGAGAGACAGAGATAGCGTAAAGTCCCTTTGAAACACAGCATGCAGCAAGCTAGCGTACACTGCGGTTTGTACAGAACCAGCAGCAGCCACCCCAAAACAAATCAATTCTTCCCCTCATAGAGAAGGTGTGAGGTGTGGAGAGGAGATGACACACAGTCCTCTCAAGCATAATGGTAAAAGCTCATGCAGCTGCCAATGTCATCTTGCCACTGTGTGATTATTCAAAGGGGGGTGGTGATAAGCGGCATGTTAGCACCATGGACCAGAGGAAAAGAGACAATGGAGGTAATGTGAGAGACAGCAGCTGGATTACAGAGAGGAAACACCGTAACAAGCTTAAACTCTTAGCATTGGCTAATCCAAATCCAACCATTATGTTTTCATTGCCTTTAAAATCTGTTTTCTTTGAAGCAGGTGATGCAGAACCTTTTCTTCTCCCCTTTTCAGCGATCACATGGTCTCACAGACACATGAATATACAAATGCACATAAATAAGCACACATAAACACAAACCCACTCACTTATGCTGTGGTGTTTTTTTGGCACTGGTCATGCTTTGCTTTAGGTTTGGTCTCTTTCAGGTTATGTGTTTGGGTTGGTAACCTAGGGACATACATGATGCCCTGAATTGCTGGGGGTTGAAATGTTATGTTAACTTGAACTACTGACCTTCTAACTTAGATGAACCCGAGAGATGGAATCTCTTCTGTCAAAAATGTCTTTGTATTAGATAAGGCTTTATCCCTCTGGCTCTGTTGTTAGAGCTGCAGTTTTAAATCCAAGAAGCTGTCACTCTCATTTGGTATTGCCAAATGGCATATACAATATAAAACACAGTAAAGTTCAGTTTCCATTTTCCAATTTAATTCTGTTCTTTGCAGGCCACTTAGAAGGTGCACATCAGCTTTTGGTTGACAGTCCTGCTGTTTCGCCAACAGTTTTGCATTTTGTCCCTTGCATACAACTCTAAAATCTAGAATTGTACATCATGAAATCCTCCTCAGTAACACAGACAAAATCATTACCTGTCACTGCCAGTACTAAATCTCTTTTTTTGTTGATTTTGGAAATCTAAAGGCAAATCTTATGACCGTCTGAGTGCAACAGTACTCCCCCAGCTCCCAGGCAGCCACCTCTGAACCCGTATGCTGTCAGATCCTTGTTAACATCCATTTATCCCGACCCCTGACACCACTGGCATCAGTGAATGTCACCATATCTCACTAATGATGTCTTGCGGGCTCAGTGCTTGTCAGACCACATCAGTCCTCTTCACAGCCACCTCCACATGGGCTCAGGAAAAGCTAGAGAGTAGTCCTCTGGCTCTACTTGGCAGGCCCACCTTGCTACAGATGGCCCAAGTCTGTTCTCACGTTGTAACCGCCCCCTTTTAGTACCAGTCAGGTGCAGCTTAAGATGCTTTTAAATAGCAGCAATTACCACTACTCCCTCCAGTATTTCCAGTTTAAACATGGCAGCAGTGTGTTGCCAAGTCAGGTGCCAGCAGCTCTAAAAGAAAGGGTGGCTACCGCAAATATGTACATTGTGACATTGATGGGGAAAATATTTAGGGTGAAGGAGTGGCTGGATTTTTTTTTGGGATAATTTTAGCAGTAAAAATAAAATAAATAAATAAATAAAAGAAGACCAAATTTGTGACGTTGCTTGACTGTTACAGCGGTCAAACACCATCAACATTATGCATTGCAGATTTAAACAGTTCATCCAAATCACAAACAAACATATTTTCCCTTTTAGTACCAGTGGTACTGTATCTTGCCATGTAAATACTGTAGATTTGGTTTTATTTGATGTCTTGAGATTTTTGCCATTGAGAATTCACACACAAAACAGGTGAAGAGCATTTGTTTGTGGCAAACATTATAGTAGGAAAAAAACAGCAGCAATATCTCCTTTCAGAAACAATGTCCCACAGTTTTCACTGCCAACCGAGCTATTTTCCACCTTGTTTTCTACATGACAAAAGAAAAACATTCACAGTTAGGTTTGTGGAGTATCCCTGTTTTTGTTACTAGGAACTATGTATTTTTGCCTCCTCAGGTCTGAGTAACATTTCCTCCCTCAGCTCAGGTGTGAATAAAAGCAGCCAAGTCCTTGAACACAGCTTGCAAAAGGTCATGACATTGTTAGTCTTAAAAATGTAGCATATTAACCTTTATATTTGTAACAATCCTTGCACCCCACACACAAACTCAAGGTGTATAAAGTTCACATGAAAAGTGTATTTGCCCTGTTTCCAACAAAATCTCTTCTGTGCATTGTTGATTAGACAATACAATCCAGATAATGTGAGCTTCTGATGGTGAGCGAAAGAACATTTTTCAAATAGGCCTGTTCTATTAGCAAATTTCCTGTTGCCTTCACAAGAAAGCAGTATAATACTCCGTAAATTTTACATCTAATTACCATTTTTATGCAAAAGGAAATGCTTTTTTAAAAAGATGATATCTAGCGTTTCTTTGAGGATTATCTTTGCTGTAGTGTGAGATAGCTCAGGCTGATGTTCTTTGACCTAGAGGCTGCTGGATTGTGTATGTTCAGCTGTTCATCCCTGGTAAAAAAAAAGAAAAAAGAAAAAAAGAAAAAACTTCCTTCCACTATGTTGGCATTTCCATGCTGACTTAAATACAGCTTGTATACAAAGTGAGATCTGCTGAGTTATTGTATGCCAGGTATAAACTGGTGGTTGGGCTCGGTGCAAATCCAGAACCAGATGTCCAAATGAAAAAGACATTCAGGGATGGAAAATGTTCCTGTGTATGGATGTTAGACTGATGATTGCCAATTTTCCCATAAAGTTAACTTTTAAGCACATGTAATGATTTTACAAGGCTGAAGAAAAACCAAAGCCAAACACATAGACACTAACAGCCGTTGTGCTGTTTGGGAGGGTTTATTTTGCATATTTACAGCTATGCGGTACCTCGGATTGGGTCAGAGGGACAGATGGAAGGACCGGATATGGACTGCAAAGGAGTTTGACAAGCTGTCAGTGATGATGGCATTCTTTTCTCCTGAGATATACACACTTTGTGTTTGTAATTCCATCTGTCTTTTGGCCTTTGGTTGCTTCAATGAGCTATGTGAGAACTGACAACAGTCTTACCTGTGGTTCTTTTTGCAGTCTGATGTGCATCCCCCTGTGGCCAGACAAAGCTCTCTTCTCCACAGCATGATGCCTGAAGTGATAATAATCTCCAAAAACCTGAACAAACACAAAGGGAAAGGTGATGGATTCACCTGCAGCAACAGGATGGCCAGATAAAACTTTGTGCTCACCGAGGCATTAATGGTCACATGAGCAAATGTGCAGATAGTGTTCATGTCAGAAACAGCTGAAAACAGACATATCCATTTGGACATCGGAGCCTAGCATTTCCTGTCCATATTCAAAGCTAAATGACTGTCTCTTATTTTTCTTGCTAGTAGAAATGTGAGCACTTCTTCACTTTATCACTGTTAAAAAAACATCATTTTACTAGCACCCATAACATATCCTGTGAATCTGTGAAGCGCTGTTAAGTGAACCGACAGAAAAACATCCTTTACACAACTGCATATGGACACTACCTGTCAAAAATGATTAGATGCATTCATTAGAGGTAGAGTCACTTCAGAGCTATAGTGAAGCATTCCTTTTACCGCTGTGATTGTTCCCTCACATTTCCTGCTCATAAAACGACTGGGTGACAGCTGTCATCAAACTGGCCCAAAACCTCAGGGAGTGCTTTCTTTTTGTCATCCTTGCCCTTAAGTGACACATGAAGCAGCCTGTACCTCCCCTAGTCATGGTCATGACAGCTGACCTGAGAGCAAGAAAGAGACTAAATAATACAGACGTCCAGAGATAAGTGCGCAGTAAAAGACAAAAATAACCAAGCAGAAGGTGGAGGAAGAGGAAGACGAAGAGCAGCCCAGCGAATCTTTACATGGGTATTTGCAAGAGTGCAGCCTCCATTTGAAGAGGAAACACTGCAATCTGTACAGTTATGCCACTGGGGACTGGCTCACCTTCACAAGCCCAGTGGAGCGGAGGAAGAGAGGGGGATAGGAGGGAGAGGAGGAGGGGGAAATGACAGAGGGACGCAAAAGGAGGGAGGGATACGCAAGGTTTGACAGGCCGACCAGGCAGGATGGATGTGTGTGAGGAGGGAGAAGAGCATACGCAGCAGGATGGAAGGTTCTCCTGGGGCTGCAGGCTGATTCTGCAGGCTGACTCTCTGTGAGCCGACCAGACTGGAGGCTGGAGCTCAGAGGCCTAGTCTGGCAGAACAGATATAAAGCTGCCAGTCTAGCACCTGCCACTTTGACTTCATTTGTCAAATATTTGTAATTAAGACTTGATTTTAAAGCACTTGCTGTGATAATTTCCACATAAACTGAGTAAATATCAGTCTTAAATTACTCTGTGTTATGCAAAAATAATCTTTTTCTCCTCGGAGTTCATGTTGCACTCAATTATGGGTGGAAAAGATGAATACGATGGCTTTTGTGAGGAGACAGCTTTGCAAAAAGACAGTCCTTAAATGATGAGCAATATGGCAAGAGAAAGGAAAGATGTCAACATAAAAATGTCTTCACTGATTTAGACATACATAGACAGGGATCAAATAGCTTAATGTGTTCAAGTCAAACATTATATGATAATTATCATTAAATTTCTAGATATCAGCTGATATAAAAATGCCAAATAGGCAATATAGTATAGTTGCTGTAATACACAGTAGTTAATGCTGGATGAAAGGGTAAATTTATATTACTACAATAGGTTACTTTAATTGGAGACGCTGTTGGCTTAGGTCCACAGTTCTTGCTGACTTTGCGACATTGTCAGTAAATTAGACAATCAGCAACTGACCTCACAGACACCCAGTCTCGAAAATAATGTTCAACCCATGCAAAAGGAAATGGCCTCCGAATAGTGCGAGATTTAGGTGGGATGAAAGATGTGACCCAGGAAATTAATGAGACCCACTTTCACATTGATTGCAGCAGGGCAGAAAGTTAATTTGTGCAGCACCGGGGTGTCTTTCTGTGGGACAAACCTATTTCCTAGAGTGTTGATGTCCTCATTTAGACCAAGAATCTATGGGTCTTGGGAAACTGAGATGGAGACAGAAATGTTGGTCTATCTGCCCATGAGTGCAGCTGAGTCATGCTTCTCCAAAGTCAGAACCAGAATGAATCATATTGAATGCGTGTGTGTGCCTGTGATAATAACTGAGAGCACTGTGGGTCATTATTCACCCTGCCACTATGCTCTGAGTCTACATTAGAGGCATCTTGCTCTTTACACTCCTCACTGGGCAGTGCCAGAAGTTGCTATCTCATATGTGTCTTACTTTTCACTCCAATCTCCATCTTGTCAATACCCTCCTGTAGCCTTGAGGTAAATCTTTAATAGAACTGAGCATTGCATCCAATTAAAAATAACCCAAAGACAAAACTGCTAATTAAAAGAAGGGAAGTAGGGCTGCAACTAATGATTATTTTCATTACTGATTAACCCTAAAAATGCCCATCATAAGCTCTAAGAGTGAAAGGTGACGTCTTCAAATTGCATATTTTGTCTGACCAACAGTCCCAAACCCAAAGATTATCAGATTACAATGATATAAAACAGAAAAGCAGAAAATCCTCTGAAGCTAAAACCTATGAATTTTTGGTATTCTGGATTGATAAATCATTTAAATCAATTGTTGTCAATTAATGGTGCTTACGATCGACTGATCAATGAATTGAACGACTGTTTCAGTTCTAAGGGTAAGTGACATTTATTTGGATGAAGATAGTTTTGCAAAGTCAGCCCTAGATTATACTTTAACAATTAAATACTAATCATTTTAAATATAATTAATATACTGTAAGTTCATAGTAATTTCTTATAGCATACAGTATTATACTTGCTTAATTCTTGCTGGGATCTCTAAAATATATATCTACACAGAAGAAGAATATGAAAATGAACCCATGTCATGTGTTTTTAAGATGTGCCAAGAGGTTCCCCTCTGGCCAAATCCAAATCTGCATGTCGAGGACTTAAAGAACCATTGCATTCTTCAGAAATGTATATCCAGGGGCAAGTACGTAAGTAGAGCAAGTATACAAGGGAAAAATAAAACAGCACTGTTGACATCAGCAAGAAAGTTCCACACTACTAAATGTGGTTAATTACATATTATATATGAATCAAGGACAAGCAAACAAAAGCTAATAATCTTAACAGAAGTTAAATAGAATGTTGGCGGACTATAGAGACTAGGAGGGATTTATATTCAGAAAATAGGAGCATATTATTGTGTAAGAGGTTCCCTTATGAATGGCTTTGGAGTCTGTATATTCAGTTTTCAAAGAAAGATACATTATTTTTACTTTATCCAAACGAATATGGCAGTAAAGTTTGTGTTCTCCGATAGTGAAAGCAGTAGATAGTGAAAGGACAGACTATAGTAAAAATGTGCATGTATACTCCAGAGAAAGTAGCCTCTGTAATGTATTGTGTGATACAATAAATGCAGCATAGTAATTTTCTTTTTCATTTCCTTTTTTTTTTTTTCCTTTTTTCTTTCTTTGAAAGACCTGGGCCTTCCATTAATGAACCACACATTTCACAGTGTTCATGTTTTACATTTTACATTCTAAAATCAGTGGGATTCATTCGAGATCTGGTAATGTTTATTGATGGCTGAAAATCCAAATTTTACCAATTTTCATCATCAAACCGGATGACAGCAGCATGAGGTATGAAAGTTAGGTGAAATATTTCTCACTGACTTAAATAAGCCCTATGATACAAGAGATACATTGCCAGAAAGTTACTTCATCTTACAGGACTACAAGCAATGTGTACTGTACATTGGTATGGTGATGACATAAAAATGTCTTTTTGGCCACGGTGATTTTTACCCTGAAAGCTTAAAGGTTTGATTTGTCAGTAAATATTGAAAGAGACCGGCCTGGACGACCGGCTCATCCAGGCTGGTCATCAGTGAAACATCTCACCATGATCTGAATTTTGGGTAAATTCACTCAGAAACTATCCACGGATGAATGCAGACTTATGATTACGGTGAATACATGGGGCAAAATAACCGCACAAAAGCCTTAATAGAACTGTAGCTTCCACGGTGGGACAGCCCTCTCTTATGGTGGACTTTTCAGGAGCACATTTGTGAGTCTGCAAATGTGGACACAGAGACTGAACCCTCTTAGTTCTTTATTAATATGGTAATTAGAATTTCGCATGGACTAAATATTTCTCTATGTCTGAACGTGGTTAGAATCCCTTGTATAGCCACAAGTAGAACTTGAATTCTGTGCCTGCTTTTAAAATGATATTATTTATGAAATATTTGTCTAAATTGGGTTCATCTGATTTGAGTGTCAAGTATTTCCATCCGGTAATTTTGAAAAACTTTGAACTTATAAGAGTGCGCGCTTGTGTGATACAGACAGATGTGGGAGTCTACATGTTAGCTGAGTTTGAGTGCAACTGACATTTCATAAGATCATTTATCAAAAGCTTTCTGTCAGTCCGAGAGCTATGTGAAGCATCAAAGTCGCATCAACCAGGTGCACTCTGCTTTTTTTCACCATTTCTTCAGCCCACTCACGACATCAGTTTTTCAATTTTGATTTTTATTTCTCTAATAACCTAGTCTATTTTCGCTACCTATCACTCACTGTTGAGCAGTGAAACTTAAAACACACTGTTTACCACAGCATATTCCACATCAAAGATAATACTCATTTTGCTATACTCCAATGGGGAATTCAGCCAGAGTGCTAGTTGGACTCTAAGGTGACTGAAAGTAATGTCATGGTGTGTCTCCTACATCCTGTATTCTGCTGTGTCCTATCCTGGTCCCTTCTATGGTGGCTGCCTTGGTCTCTAGCCACATCTAGCCTCAGTTGTTCAGTCAATATTGGCCAGAGGGGATTGGCTTCAGATCAGTGGTGCCGAAACGAGAAATGTAGCAAGCTTTCACTGGGCTGTACCCTCATTTTATTTCACATTGCTGTGTGTGTGCATACAAGTGTTTAGGCAACTCTCAAATGTTAGACACTGATTTGAAACGAGGCAAACTTTTCTTTTCACTCTCATGAAACAAGTGAGGAAGAAAATTATGCCCCTGCACTTGTTGGGAAATGGGCGTTAATTTTGTTTTGTGCCAGACACACTGTGGTTGTCTCAACTGATAGGTGATGGAAAAGGTACACAATGAAATCCAATTTTCCTTATCACCAAACTGAAATTCTGCTGAGACACTCAAAAGACTTCCAATATTCAGAGAAGTGTAAGCGTAAATGCTGTAGAGAATGAGTGTGTGGATGATACAGTGTGTGTGTATGTTTAAGTTTGTATGCATTCACCATGGGGACTGAAATACAAATATTCAGCATTCAGCATGGGAGCTTAAAGGTCCACTACGCTGATATTGACTGTGACAGAACTCCACATTATGTGTCTTCCATTAAGCTTGGGAAAAGTGCATAGAGGCAAATCCCCTTTATTGGAATTGGTGTCAATCAGATCCATCTTTCAAGGAAAAACACTGGCTTCAGTGGTTGGTTAGAGAAGCAGCACTAATAGTAATTCACTCTAAACACTGAGCACATTAATCCACAGCCTGTGATGTATATAAATCCATTAACCTTATATAGAGGATGCTACAGCAGACACATGAATGTGTGAGGGGCACACAGACATGGACAAAATACTCTTCTGCTCCTTTGTACAGTAGGAAAGCACTCAGAGGCAGCTTCTGTTGCACATCTGAGATAGAAATGTCAGTGGCACAGCAGAGCTCACTGATTGCCACACAGCCCACCAACCCTCTCTCTTCTCTTGCTTTCCCTTGTATGTTGCCTTTCCTTTAATTTATGTTTCTTGCTGACACAAAACACACATCAATGCAAAGCTATATCGAAATAGGCGCTTTCCTTGTTTTTTACAGTTTATTTACACAGTAAATGTGTTGTGCGTTGGTGGTTTGATGCAATATTTGCTGTTGGGCTAATAAAATAGTCATGTTGTTGGTGTCCCCTGAGCCACTGGGATGCCATCTTTTGGACCAATTACAGCTGAAACCCTGGGGCTCCACTTAGTGGGAAAAGCTCATTATTTTACTCTGAAATAGAGGCTAGTTGAGTGTTTCCAAATGAAGGGTAATTATTTGTTTATATCTTAGCTCTAATTCTGCATGTTGCCTGCAACAACTGCATTCACCAGCTCAGGGCACATTTCGTCTTGGGAAAAACTGAGCCACAAAAAACTGTTTTGGCTAATTGTGTGGCTGAATAGTAAAGATTTAACAAAATGCCTATGAAGACTGTCCCTCCAGTAGTGGGGAGTAAAAAAACAGAGGCAGTATGAAGGGTGTTAAACCCGATTTGGGCCACTGAATGAAGAAAAATTAAAAATAGTTATTCAAGCAGTTGTGGGAAAAGCACAAAGACCCTTGAAGGTAAAGAGATTCTAAATAATGGTGTGTCTAAAATCTATTCCTATTCTGAGAGGGTAGGACACAGTGGAATATGAAAGAAAGGAGGGAAAATGAAAGTGAGGCAGGAGAAAGAAATACATCACAGGAGAATTGAAGAGTGGAGAAGGTGGAAAACTAAGTAGAAATAGGCTACAAAAGGAATGTGTCACGGATGACACTAAGAGAGCAGGAATATGGAGCTCCTACTGATGCCTGACCTTTGCCTATTATTACCATGAAAATACATTTATACAGTTCTGTCACTTTAAATGACTACTGCCTTGTAATCCTAATCAATGATGGTATCAACCTCTGTGATTCTACGCTTGAATAAAACATGGTAAATCCACAACGTATTTCTTATGCCTTGATGCAGTGGGTTTAGAGTTAGATCAGAGCAGAAAATTAAATAGCTCGAGTATATGAATCTTATGCATTTGCTGCACCCATAAAAAATGTAGAAAAAGTAGCATTTCTGATGTAGCATATCTCTGTGGTGTGATTTTTCAGAGAACAGATAAGGGACAGAGCAGGGAGATGGGGCTTATCAAGAACCAAACACACACACACACACAAACACACAAACACACACACACACACACACACACACACACACACACACACACACACACACACACACACACACACACACACACACACACACACACACACACCGAAGATTCTGAGCTTATGGCCTTGAGAAAGGGAGACTGAGGCAGATAAAAAAGACCTTGCATGTGAGGGAGACTGTGTGTGTGAGAGAGACGTATTAAATATTTCAGATCACTCTTTGCCTTTTTAATTTGATTTTTATCCCACTGGGATGATTTTTAAGTCTCAAATCCCTGTCTTGGTTGGAGAAATGTGCTAGCCAAATTAGTAAACACCCAACTTTAACTGTGCTTAACCGGAGTGTAGAATATTCATGGAGTCAAAGGAGAGCTGGATCCATTGCTTCTTGCAATGCTTCAGCACAGTAGTGGGACTGGTTTCCCCCCGTATTGGTAATATCGGTAATCACACTGTTAACCTGCTCTCATATTACAGAGCAATGGCCTGAAAAAACCCGGGGGTGAGGGAAGCCATGCATCTCTCCATGAAATGCTGCTGTTACCATTCATTGAACAAGAAATTGAGACAGAGAGCAAAACAGAGTAACAGACAGAAAGGAGGTAAAGAATAGAGAGGATGGGAGATGGACTAGAACACATTTAGATTCATTGGTAAACAGATCCGTTCCCGAAACTAGGGCCACAAGGGGCATCTTCCTCTTGCCATGAGGAAAAGCAGGAGAAGACTTGATGTATGAAAACAACTTCAGTGGAAAGCAAAGGATTGAGATCAAACTGGGTTAATTTTCAAGCCGCTGGGAGAAGGGTAGAGTAAACAGACATTTTGAGCAAACAGATGAACAAGATCAGTGCTCTTTGAATCTAAAGAAGCTATGTGAACAAATCTGCCACCATGATGAGTGCATACGACAAAGATCTTAGGCAATGACGCATAGCATAATGCAAATGAGGAAATAGACAAAAAAAAAAAACGGCTGGAGAGAGGATTAAGAAAATAAAATAAAACCCTCAATCCAACTGAAAATCTTTTGAAATATTGAGTATGTTACAGTGTTTAGTATTAAAAGGTATTGTGCTGTTAGTTTATGACTGGAAGCCTTAGTCACCCTGATTGCCATGTCATAAAATTTTAAAAGCAATTCTGATCTGAAGTGAATCGCACACACAAACTGCACTTGACTGTTATGTAAAAAAAAAAAAAAAAAAACAGTCTCTCTCCTCCTCCACCACTCATTTATGTTGATAGCGCCCCTGTGCTCTTACATGACTTTGTTTCAACCTGTTGTCCGCAGTCATGAAGAGCACACTTTTCCCAAGGAATGAAAAGTCTTCTTGTTAGTACAGTAACTACAGTCCATGAAAAATCAATGTGAAGAGCACACAAAGGGTTGTCCTATTGATTTTTCATAGACTCAGATCAGTCAATCTATCAATGGATGCAAGAGGGGAGGCACCGTGGGTGTACAGCAGCAGTGATGGACTACTGAAAAGGAAATGTGCGAAACTTCTTCTGTCTACTATGTGCCCTTCACTTCAAGGGCTCAGCTCAGTAAAATGGATACTGTCAGCACCTTCAGACGTACAGCAAGAAGATGCAACCCCACTCAATGAAAAAAAAAAAAAAAAACCCTAGAGAGAAAAATCACTTCACACTCTCACTTAAACATTACTGAGCAGTGAAGAAACATCTGCGCTCGCAAGCACTCACCAACACATACCGACACACTCACACCTCTCTATCTCTGTCTTCCACCCTCGGTGTGTGATGAGGTCAATAAAAAAAGACAACTCCAGCCTCCAGCTGTCCCCTCTGGCTCGTTCCTCAGACAGTGGCCTGTTTAAAAGCGCAGGGATCCTGTGAGGCTGCTGGATTATTCATTTGCAGAGTGTAACTCAGTCCACTGCTCTTTCCCACCTATGCTGAATTCCCTGGTGCCAGAACAGTCTCTGTCGGGATTCGTCACCCTGGTTTTTGGGAACTGAAGTAAAAAGGTTCCACTTCCATTTCCATGCAAGTCTTGTCAGTTTAATTCCTGTACTCTCTGTCTTTCACTCACCCCCCTTCCTGATTTCTCCTCTGGTTCCATCTATTAACACCAACACATTCAGTGCTTACATTTTACCCCTCTACTCATGTTGAGACCTATTATTACCCTTAAAATCATTCATATCTATCTGCTCAATATAAACTGGGTAGAAAACCCGACTGATTCAGGCTGTATGTAAATGTATTACAAATGATCACATTTAGCTGAAGTATTCCATGCTTCATATATTCCAGGAAATTGTGGATGCTTTGTTTGTAGCATATTCCTGAGATGCAGGGATTTTTTTTTTTTAAGCTTGTCTGCAGTTCAACATTTTGGTGACTTGCCACACTGCAGTTGGTCAAGACAAGCAGTAGGTTAGGTGTGTCAACGGCATCCAGCAGTGCACTGCAATTTTAGTGTCAAGATTGTGCTGTCCACCGCCTGTCTGCTAAGACGGGATCAACAATGGAAAGTGCACGGCACACCTCTATTCTTTGGTCTTTTTTTTATTTTAATAGATAGAGGCCCACACCATGTAAACATCTCCAAACACTTTATCCTTTTATTTGTTTACCTGTTTGACTTTCAGTATACATTCTTCAATCAGTCATTGCAAGGAAAAGATGCATCTTTGTTCAAATTATGGCAATAGTGCAAGCAAGGCTGAGTAAATATTAGTGTCTGATTTTTCTTCAAGGTAAACACAACCTGCAAAACAGTATAATCATTTCATAATATTTGTTTATTTTTTCTTATTTTACATTATTTGCAACTGTGGTAATTGTGTAGATAATTCAATGTTTCCCACAGAATTAGACTGTGTTTGTGGGGGAAGGGGCTTCTTAATTATTAAATAGTACTTTATATAAGGTGCTCCACTGCATATATTTTAATTGCTACAGTATCTACAGTATGGTGCTCCATAGCTTTACGTTGTGTCAAACAAATAACGGTGAGTTGAGCACATATTGTGATTGGCCAGTGAGCTAAGTTCCGGCACACGACCGTAGCACAGCCCCCTGCGCACCCCGAATGACAGGTACACAAAGAGGCCAGGGAAGGAGACTGACAGGGCTGGTAAAAAAACATGACGGGTTTTTTTTTTGACCGTCCACAGGACCACCGATGCGGGTGGATTTCTCCCGGTGCTCCCGGTGGCCGGTCCGCATATTGCTTCAATTGTACTCCCTCGCGGACGCGCACACCACGGACGCGTTGTTGTTCTCGTTATTCCACTTTCTAGTCCGCTTGGAGTTCGCATGCGCAGAGCCTTCCCTCGAAGTGTCGTGAGGGCGCAGCAAATGTGACGGTGACAGACGGGGTCCGTTGACAATGTGTTTGTGTGTGAGAGCGAGTGAGAGAGCGAGGGGGGGGCATGGAGGGGCTGAGCGAATCAATACGCCGTGCACAGCTCTACAATGAAAAAAGATTTTACCCATTTAAAATAGTTTTTAAACAAATCAATATGTGGCGGTTAATGTTGATACTGTGACGGGTCGCCACAAATGCATCAATGTATGGGAAACACTGAGACGTGCAAAAATATTTTCGGGTCATTATGAAACTGTGGCGAGACGCGCAGTCCCGGTAGCCCAAATAGTGGGAAACACTGGGTCATTATTCCAAATCAGTGCCATTGTACACAGGAACCATGGAACCCCCCAGATTTTCAATATGCCTACAAACGTGAATTTAACATAGAGAGAGACTTCATCTAAGATTTGCAGGGTATTAGGGCTGCAGAGTTTACTTTCACCTCCCATGTCAGAATAGAAGTTTGCTCTGACAGTACGTCATGTTGGACGCGCACTGCTTCAACGTGGGAAGAGAAAAACTAATGATTGGCCATAATTGTTACCAACCACTGATACACCCACTGACAATGTATGATAACCTAATAGATTCTTTCTAATTCCACCCTGTTGCCACGTATGTTCTGCATTGTGAATCTCAAAATTAGCACCCTGTTAAACCTGTGTCTTTTTGACCCACTTCAGACGTTTCAGGGTGAGCACATCTATTCTCTAAAGTTGAAAAGAGGACACAGGCTATAAGATGTGTCGCTGGTTCTACCTCTAGGAGATCAAATCAGACCCTTTTTAAACAGTGATGAGTAGTACTGGGAATAATCTTTCTTTAATACTGTTGCCAGTTAGTGATTTTCTTTACCAATGACAAAACAATCTTTTGAATACCGAATCTGATGAGTAGAAACACATTTCACACAAAAACTAATGTCATTTAGCAAACTCTCCGGGGCATTCGTTTTTAATGTTGTGTTTACAGAAACAACTATACAAGAATTTTTCCTAAAAATACAATAAACAGGATGGGATCATAAAAGACAACCCCAGCCTCCAGCTGTCCCCTCTGGCTCGTTCCTCAGACAGTGGCCTGTTTAAAAGCGCAGGGATCCTGTGAGGCTGCTGGATTATTCATTTGCAGAGTGTAACTCAGTCCACTGCTCTTTCCCACCTATGCTGAATTCCCTGGTGCCAGAACAGTCTCTGTCAGGATTCGTCACCCTGGTTTTTGGGAACTGAAGTAAAAAGGTTCCACTTCCATTTCCATTCAACTCTTGTGAGTTTAATTCCTTTACTCTCTGTCTTTCACTCACACAAAATAAAAAAATATCTACAGAAGGCAGCTAATCTGATCAAACTTTCACTACCAACTCTGCATTTCACACTTTCGATACTAAGTGCTAAATACCGTACATAGCTGGCAAAATTAAGATGGCAAAAAGTACTGAGAACTGATACCAAGCCCTATTGAGGCTTGATAAATAAAGTGACAGCTTAATTTTCTTCTTTCAACCTGTGCATGTGCTTTCGTAGCTCAGCGAATACAAGGACAACTGTGCACACAATATTTACTAACATTCAAAGTATACTTAATATGCTACATTCACTTTCCTATAATAAAAATGAAAAGTAAAATGTGTTGCAATGTGAAAATGTGTTCTATTTCTTTTTCCATTTTAATTTTATTTAATCTTTATTTATTATGGCGTATAACTTGTAAGTAAAACATCTGAGACTTTGGACAGAAACAAGAGAATTTTGCCTAAAGTATGAAGTTATTTCTACATGTTATACTGTACATACATATTAAAATACAAAAAAAAAAGATGAGATTAAAAACAAGATGTGATCAAAAGACAAAACAAAGTATCATCTCAGCTCAGCTATCACAGCAATGAGTTACACACATCCATATCAAAATAGAAGGTGTACTGTTCATATGATTACATGATTTGAATCGACAGAATTGTATCAAATAATAGAGTCTAATACAACATACAGCATTCTTACATTGCTTGTGCGTACTGAGAAGCAGAACTTCAGTTTTGCATAGCTTCACCAGAGCCTGGAATAATCTCTGGATGGGAGTTGGCTTTGTGCCCAAATCTGATGGTATGGCAGAGCGGTTTAAAGCACTGGAATACTACAAGTCACCGCACAAATGCATCAAAAACAAAAGGCAAGACAAACACAGAATTTTATCATCCATGTAAGCATGTGTACACATGCTATCATTTACTATGATATGTTAAGGCAGAATTATACTCAGAGGGAATAACAGTCACTGTTGTGTATACTTGCTACTTCATTAAAGGATGGCTTATTTCACCCACACCAGAACTAGCAGGGTGGAAGATGTTAATTGTTTGATCGCTCCATTTAATAACTGTTGTTTTTTGTGTTTCCATTTACTGTCTGCAAAGTATAAACATGAAACATGACAGTATAGTTGAGAAGATGGTTGAAGTATTAAGTGGCCAAGCATAAATTAAAGAAAGCTTTCTCTCATGGCATTCAGCCAAGCCAGGTATGCTTTGTTATAGTGCTACTCAAGGCAAAACATCTGTACGCTGCAAAGGGCATGACATTTACTGCCATTTTCCATCTCAACACAACACAGTGTGATCAGCAGGAGCAATGATTGACAGACTAAATGTCTATAATCCTTTTATAAAGAAACACAAACACGGTCTAAAGGAAGAGAGAGAACTGAAACAACTGGAATATGATTTAGAACATAATTATTTGTGAGAAGGGGAAACAGAGTTCAGCCATAGTACTTTTTTCTTTATGATTTAAGAGTTTAAGGATATCATATTACAGAAGGTTGTATAAATCTAATGCAGCAGAAACACAAGGACTAAACTACCACTCATATTTGCTGTGTGGGGTGTATGCATTCATGTGGCAGCACTGAAAATATGAGAGAACAGAGCACTTATGATAAAGGACTCTTGTGCAAGGTCCCATGATAGCCTTCATAACAATGATAAATAGCTGAAGCATTCCGCTAAGCTACATCATACGACTAGCACCTTTAAAGATTTTTCTACTATGCTTAGGATGGGAGCATACTGGGAAGGCTTTCTGCAAAACAGAACAGGAGATTAACATTCTGGGAACCGTTATATTTTCTTAACCTCATTTTGTTTTTCAATTTCTCTCTCATACATCCATAACAGAGACACAGGCATTTTCTGAAGGCTGGATCAAGACAGCTTGGTGTGCTGCACTGTTTGCTTTTTTCACAATCCTCCTACAACCCCAAACAACAACAATGAAGCTGGTAGCAGAGTGCCAGTGGGTTTATGCTGAAAACCTGAGGAGAGGAGTTTCAGTCATTCTTGAGCATCTTTATGAGACTGAAATGAATCTTGTCAAATTGCGTATGATCATCTCTTAACAAAATCCCCTTGCTACTTTGCTTCAGAAGGGTGGCCATATTGTGTCATGCCCTCTATGATGATAGTGACTGCCTGATAATAAACCAGAATTATTTTTCTGCACCGTCCAAGCTTCAATGCCATTACTCTATGTACAACGGTCTTGACTAGGGAAACTACTCCACTGCTAAAAGGTGCTGTTTGGGAAATTAAGAGTTCTATATTACAACATGCCCTATCAGTTCTACTTCACAACATCTGAGATAGAATCGCTTGCAGCCTCCATTGTAGTAGTAATCCAGCACAGATGGAGGACAGATGCATGATGGAGGGGAGCTTTACGATAACTACCAAGGTGCACAGAAAGTAGACATAAATAATATAGTCTTCTTTCCTATTACAGTATAACATAGACTAGAAATTTATTTTGCTCACTATTCTTTCCTACCTCTTAATGAGGAGGCAATTAAGCAGTGGGTTCATTACTCCTCAGCATGATCCAGTATTACTGTATATATTAATAATCCTGCTTGTCCAGTCTCTGGGATATAAGCATTAATCAAATGTGTGGAAATTGTCTGTCTATATCAGAGTTAAGGAAATAGTCTGAGATAAAGGTATGTTTTAGTTGGCTTCCTGTGCAGAGGAGAAAGAAGGGTTGAGTCACATGGGATGAGCACCATGGGCCAAAGGCTTCACGTGAATATTGACAGAAGGTGCTGCATTTGATAAACTAGCCCTTCAAAGGCCTTTTTCTAAGGTTTCATCTTAAATTACTGTACATCTGAGACAAACTCTTTATCAAGAGCTAAGAGCCAGAAAGTTGTACGCATCATTTGAACGAAAAGCCCCTGCTATGTTCTGGGTCAACTGTTTCATTCTTTAATGTCAGTTTTATTATAGAGAATACAATGTGAAGAACCTCCTGCATCGTTTAAATTTTAGAGAGGACTGCTCATGCGGCCCCGCTCTCGGTCTTTGTCCACAAAGGATTCTAAAGAGAGAATAAAAATGGAGCGAATGCTGTGAAAGTATTCTGCTTTCATCCTCTGCTGTGAACAGTATTCTTACCACATGGCAGGCTCCCTTTTTCTACATTATTCAGGCTGAGAATGATCTGGCTACTACACACAATTCCTATCTCTGGCTGAAGAGCTGCATGATAGCACCCACGCAACCCATCCACCCATACATAAGGACTCTCTAATGGCTCCACATGGATCATTAGCTACTAATTACACAAATGTTCAGATTCTGATAAAAAAAAATCCATACATTTTATAGTCACTTTATTCTGTATGTATGTTATGTAAGTCTATATATATATAAACAAGATATAAAGGTCTATCTTTGTCTGTTGTAGCCACAAATGGTAACTCATGCTTATAACTTTTATATAAATAATATATGATGTGACAGCAGCCACTGTTAAATGTAAACAGTTATTGATGAAAAACTAATCCACCAACTCTCTTTAAACCTCAGGAAGAAGCTACCACCTATCACCAACAGTACCTGAGTCAGGGAGGCCGAGCTGCTTTGTTATTTCACTATCACTCTCTGTCTTGTCTCTCGCTAAATCACATCAGCCAGCAATTGACCAAGTGTCATGCTTCAGAAGGGAGCCTGATATCTTCAGTCTCACAGACCTTTTACCTGTCCATTCTGCTTTTTTTTAAAAAGGTCATATTTTTACCTTTAAAACAGCAAAAACTACACATTGCTCTGCTCAACTTTCTCTGGCATCATATGAGCATGTCAGACTTTTCTTTAGGGTAAGGGGAAAAAGAAAGGAAAAACAAGAGCTCATGGACCACAGTCACAGGTGCTGATAATTTGTCTTGTACTTATTAATGAAAAATGAAAACATTAAATCTCCATCCCACAATCCCTGAGACACAGCAGAACATGGGAGGAGGTCATTTGTATGCTCCCAGAGAAAAGTAATGTTCAGTGACTCTCAACGATGTTTTGCTTTGCTAACATTTAAGTCCCCCTGAAGTAAGATTAAAAAAAAAAAAAAAAAAGATGGCATGCTGGTCCTTGATTGATGCACCAGTCTCTTGTGGAACATCACAGGTGTCAAAAATCAGAAATAACACAAGTAGTGGAAATGCATTAATTAAACGCTCTGTGACATGTTAACCCATTTTTGTTGTTAAGTAATTGTAAAGTTCAATGACTCATTTGACACTCTGATGAATCGCAGTTGAGCTGACAACTTGTGTCATCCACTGAGCTTGATGGGCATGCGCCATGAAAGGGTTTCCAAGACAATGTGTATGCATATTTTTTGTCAGTATATAGTATTAGCACACTAGCTTCAATCCTTAGCCAGGGCTCCCAGAAAGTTTTTGAAACCATGGGCATAATACATTTATTTAACTACAATATTTCATCACTGCTGGTGGGGTTTTAATCAATATCTCCTCAAATTAAAAGAAAACTAAGAAAACTCACATTTTTATAAATACAGCGCAGACATTCAACCATGTACCCCTGTTGAAAGTCTGCCCATAACTCCCTCTTATCGAAATTAATTCTGTGTATCGAGCTATGATTTACATTTCATGGGATCTTAAAATATTCATGCCAAAATTTACTGGTTGCACGTTAAAAAAATAATGAGAAAAAATCCAAGGCATTATAGTGGCATCCAATCAGGATATGAAATTCAACAAAGAAAATCAAATGCTGAAACATCAAATAAAAGATACCATTGTGAGTTATATAGAGATATGAGAAATTTCATGATAGACGACAGAATCTGGGCATGCAGCAGAAAATAACTAATAACCTCTTCATAACTTGTCTCGTGTGCTCAGTCACAGTCAAATTACTTATTGTTTGTACACTTGTAGGCTTCAGATTGAACGCTCTTTGCTGTTACATGTTTTAGTGGAGCTGGGATACAAGGAGGTGTTGCAGGGTTCTCCCAGCAACATGTAATACTGGCTGAGCGGTAATCTGATCTTTCACTCGCACCTCTGGGTAACAATTTCCCCCTCAACAATAACTGTACTGTTTAATTTCTAATTGTTATTTCAATTTCTAACCTTCTTGATACCCCCACATATTGCATTTCTAATAATATTTTCTCAGAGCCAGGATTGAAATTATCACAGGAAAAAAGAAAAGGAGGGGAAAGGAAATGTCATCTGATTTTACTATGGTAACAGTGGGGAAAAAAAACATGGCTGAGTAGTGACTCAGCCACAGCGTAGGTACAAGTTAAACTGGAAGTACGTCATTGAGAGTGACTATGCTGCAATGGATAAGCTAGCTCTTAGCCCGCGTTGCCTGAAAAGTCCTGATGTTGGCATGTAGAATGCTTGGAGGTTATCCCCATGTGGAGAGCCCAAGGCTGATTCAAGGTCTGTGCATAGCCTTTTTTTTTTTTTCGTACCTGTGGGCAAGATAAGGAATGAGCTCCAAAGCTCTACAGTAGAGATGCAGGGAAAGAGAAGCTTTTTTTAGAATTGAAAAAATGCTTAGTACAATAGGTGCGTGGATTGCTGGCTTGAAAGCTATTTAATTTAATTATTAAACTTGGCATTTTGCCTCAAGAGGGATTATCATAATTTTTCCTTTCTCGATGTGATTCACTTCAACTTTGGGGGAAAAAAAAATTGATTTAGTAAAGATAAACCCAAACTGTTTCTTTTATTCTGATTAAAAAATGAGCATTTAACAGTTAACAATGGCCCACATTTAAGAAATGATTGCCTAAACAATGTGGAGCACACATTTTACTCTGAGCAGTAATATTACTTGTAGTCGTGACAGTGGCAGCAGTATCTGTAGTAGTAGTGAAGTTAACACTAGTAGTCTTAACATTTATGTTTCTGACTGTGGCAGTAACAGTGGCAAAAGTAACGGCCGTAGCATTGACCATGCCAGGTTTCACTGCTCAATCCTGGCAACGGAGTGAGTAGTTTCATTTCAATTTCATTATTGCACTTCAAATTGTTTGAATTGAATTTGAAATTGAATTTTCTTTTAGCGTATCGATGCATTGAATTGGCATAATTTATAACTGATATATCGGTGCAACAAATAAATAATTACACACCTACAGAGCATTTCAGAGGTAGTGCTTCTCGTTTCACAGTGATACTGTAAATGTCTGCAGACAGTCTGACGGGATGGGTTCATAAGCCTGAGCCACCGCAGCAAAACATATTGTCTCTGACTGAATGTAATGCAGCCTACTACCACTACCTGACTGGTCTGTGCTGTCGTTGACTGTTATACAAATTATTCTGTAATGTACACCTAAGTGCTGCATGCACAGGCTAACAACCTCACAGTTATATTTACAAATATAACTAGTTCAAATGCGCAACAGACAAGGATTTGTATAAATAATGTCAAACACAAGACCTACACACACACACATATATTACGTCTGATCTAAACCGGTGATAGTCTGCTCACTTGTACAGCTTTTCTCCAAGGACCCTTCTCAGTGAAGAGAACTAACAAACACAAACAGTAGGTAGAAATAATATAATAAACTGTGCTCTCAAGTAATTTAATAGCCCGAAAACAAGTGCTACCTTTTTGAAACTTAAAATGGTGATTTTCAGTTGATTCAGCAGCGTGATGAGCTTTGAGGACAAATTTGTAAAGGTAACGCTGTCAAACCCTACCTGTTTAAATCAACAACACAAACTAAAACCTCCACACCCATCTGACACAGTTTCAACACAACACCAGGATTATAAGCATTATAAATTGCTACTTGTTATCAGGCTCTTCTGTTGAATTGCATTGAATTAGCATTATTTTCACTGACTTGAATATTACATATGTGGTGATGAAATCATAGACAGGAAGAGATAGTCTTCAGTGTAAAATCAGAAATAGGTAGAGCTCCTCAGTAGCTTGACATGCAGGATCCCTACACATGACTCACAAGATCATGAAAAAATATATATTGTTATTCACATTAGAAATCTGGATCAATTGTAATGTAAAAAAAGAAATATTGAATGGGTATTATCACATTCTCATATTGACAGAATATAACTCTATATACAAGTCTGGTAAAAAGGAGTGTATGATCACGTACTTTTTAAGTTCAAACTGATGCCAATAAAACAAAAACAAAACCAAAAACCCTGACAGATAAACAAACAGTCCAAAAGCCCTGCTAGCAATTAAATTTTCTTCTTTGAACTGTAGCCTAAAACCTGTCTGTTGGTAATGAAAGAAGGCACAGTATGATACCACAGAGAACTGATCAGTTGTTGCCGGACTCTTATTTAGTGTTTAGTTGCTTGCACTAGAGGTCAGCCAATAGTGGAATTCCAAAGGGCAATATAATAATAATGGTTTGGAGCAAGAAAAAGCCGATTAGTTGACTGACATCTGCCCCCACCCCATGAAAGACAATTTTATTAGAAAATTGGATAACTGTCGAAATGAACATCTAAGTCAAAGTAATAAATACCTAAATAATGAAATAAATACATCTTTAATGTAAAAAAAGAGAAAAATTGTCATTTAATTCAATATAGCTAACAGCTTAAAATATATTAAATAGATAAAAATATATTAAAAACATAGCTATTAGCTATATTTTATTATGTATTCAATATCTATTAAAGTCTACATGAATGATTTAAGTTGCAATTTAATATGGGGGGAAATTATACTGCAGTGTTTTTCTTAAGATTGCTGTTCAATGAAAAAAAAACTTTCAGATTAAGTTCAGTTTCCTAAAGTTAGAAACAAATGTTATCATCACAGAAGCTCTCTAGGTAATTAGGCCTATATTTGGGGAAGAATGCAGAAACACTATATAAATCAGCAGACACAACTTGAGTAACAACAAAGAGGCTACCATAAGCTTATTTAAAAATTGAATTACCCCTTTATAACCGTGACATCTGTTGGAGTTTCTATTATCACTCTTAGAAGCCATTAATGTTCGTGTATATTCCCAGGGTAAGGTGGATCCTAAAGTATGCGATTTCATTTCGTGAATGGATAGGCGGCTGGCTTATTTGGAGGAGAGGATGCCAAACTGTTAAGTAAACTAACAATTGAATAGTTTCTTTTTCTGCCTGTCTGCCTATGTTGTATTGTGGACAAAGAGCTGATACTGTTGCATTACATATTTGAGAGATAACTTTTGTGGGGAGAAATAAACTGAAAATGGGTCAGATATAACATGAATGCCATTTGTCAGCCTTGCTGTAAAATCAGTTGTTCCAGTGTTTACCCTGGGACTGCAAAGGTTTAGCCTACATTTTCTAACCCTATTGCTACAATAATGCGTTGAAGGTTTTTTTAAGGAGTGGAGGATTGCGTTCTGAAAAAATTATCTCTGATGTAGTCTACATTCAAAAACATAATTTAAAGTCCGGTGCACATTTATGGCAGCGCACTGAGTAAGTGCTACCGCTTTCCCCATCTCCAGGTCTCATTAAGTACGAGTGCCATTTTATGGGGTCTATAAAAGTTGTTTAGATTATTATCAGGAGTTAATCACATGCGCACAGATATTTTGAGCAAGAATGACCCTAAAATGATCAAATATAGCCATTGGCCAATAACTATGCTAGGCTTGCACTTATGACTAGCCAAATTCTACCGACCATGTTTGCTGGCATAACAGAGACAGTATGCTTTCAGCAGACCAGCAGTTATCTTCAGTCTAATACATTATTAATGCCATACTATACCCAACAACCTTGTCATGCTCAGAATTTATGAATAAGCTGTGTAATATAAGGTTAACTTCCATTTAAATATAAATGATCTCAAGTCACAATGACATTACCTTGACTTTGTGAATGGAGTCGTCATAGAAAAAGGTGATGTAAATCTCCCTGTGGCCAGTAGAGGCAGTGCAGCCATCGGCCAAAGTTCCGACGTTTCGAACTTAGAAAAAATCCTATTGGCGCTGATTAATCGGCCAACCCGATTAATTGGTCTACCTCTACTTTTTAATTCTTAATTTAAAGGGCCCACAACTACAAATACATTATTGTAGTCATAAACAGTGACATAAATGACATAAATGGGTAAATAAAACACACCAGTGAACGAACAGATGTGCATGCAAACAATACACATACAACAATCCCTAACTTTGCTTGCACATCACAGTGGTATTTTCACCTAGTCCCGAGTCACGACAATATGAAGTTTACACTGCACCGTACAAAAAAACTCAAATATATGTAACAGTGGAGAGCCATGGGAGTGAAGTTATTGTAGCCAAAGAAGAATACAAACTAGCAAAAGTGGTGGGTATTTTGGCTGAAGCTGAGGCTGAATTATAATGTTGCTACATTCTTCCCTGTGAACAAAAGTCGATGCCTTATAAAAAGAAAGTTCCATCTTCAATTTACTCAGAGTCCTCCTAAGTCAATAATGGGCAGATTATGAATGTGTTTAGTCTCAAAAAAGGCCTCCCTGAAGAAAAGAGACTCGAATGAAGGCGGACAATTCACAGGGATGGCTGGCTCCATATCTCAGAGGAACGGAGAGCAGTCTGATAGACTTAAGCCTTTTCCACTCACTTGATCTATACTGTCTGTTCTTAGAGTCATCCAGCCAGAATTTACACTAAAACAACATTGCTCTTTCCTTGTCTTTCAGTTCAAAACCTGACTGCAAACTTGTTATCAATGTGCTGTTAGCAGCATGCAGAACTACAATCAGGATTTTATAGGTCAAAGATTCTTTAGTTATAAAACACAGTTTTGAGTACCTTTTGAGTAATGATTTCTGTAGATCTCTGGCACCGCACCGACCCATTTTTAGGAGACATTTTTGGAAACAACTAAAAGGTCTGTGGCTGCAGGCTCCATGTAATGAAGTGGTGCATTTAAATGAGAGACAGCTCTGGGACAAGGAGGTGCACTTCACTCAGATCAGTAAACACTGAAATAAAGTGGAAGAAGACAGCGAGGAGAGGACAACTTTAAGAGGGGAAAGAGAGCACAGAGGAAAGAAGAGGGAGAAGAACTGAATCTAATTGGAGACCAGACCTGCAAACAACCTGCACATATTGAGAGTTTTAAGAAAGGAAGACATTAAAGAGGATAAGGGGTAAAAATGGCAAAGGTCCACAAAGGGAAATTAAAAGATTGCAGAGCAACAAATCCCAGTGGATTTTATAGGATATTATGGTAGCAAGAGGATGATGAAGGCATAAAATACCTCAAAGACCTGTAACAAAAGAAAAGGAATAAAGCTGTGTGCAAAATGTCAGTAGATATTACATACTTAAAGTATTTAGTGATGACTACATATTCAAGAGGGAAAGGTAAAAGTAAACACAGGAAGACAAGTTTACAAAAAGGAGCATTCACTTTCTAAGAGTCTCATTTAAATCTCAATATCTAGAACAAACAGAAGCAGGAAGTGGACTACTTTTTTGAATACAGAGCGGCTCTAAGATCTAGAACAACGCATGGAATTGTAGTGCCAAGAAAAAAATGACCCCCCCCCCCCAAACACTAGAGTCAATCTGCTGGAAATAATATGCTGGCAATTCTCTCCATGGCAACCTAATGCCAGAACAGGCTGTTGATTGGTGTGCCAGCAGGCAGACAGTCACTAGGGCTTTAGAGATGGGCTGTGAGGTAGTGAGCGGGAGCAGAAGGTTGAACCAAACCCTAAGATAACTAACCATTGCAAAAACAAACGTGCACATAAATACATGGACAGACACACAGACTGAGAAAAGAGCAGGCAGTATTTTATGAGCTCCAAAAAATGGGAAATTAGTAAGAAATTACATTATATATTTTGATATTTTAATTAATTATTTGTTTTTGATACTGAATGTATTTTATTTTAAAAACAATGCTTTGTTTACATTCATTCGTCATAAGAAAAATTAATTTGAGAAACTTCTGACACATTTTTTTGCTGTAAAGGAAACTGAATGTTGTGTGCGCGTGTCGGGCCCGCGCACCCTATTTACAGATTTACAACCTCTGGTCAGTCTTTCAAATCCGCTAATTGAAATTCATTGAAAAGACTTCAGAATGAGCACCTAGCGTCTGGGTGTAAAAATAATCAAGCTATTACAGAAGAGAGATCTGTTCAGTCTTTTCATATATGTACATTCATACTATTGATTTTCCAACAAAGGGCTCTGCAGCCGAGCTTTTTAACACACTGATTGCAATGACAAAATACAGGTTCTGACTAAAATGACCATTCAATTTCACTAACATTTCAAGTATTATGTGATTCAAATTCACTTGTGTGGTAG
Organism: Xiphias gladius; assembly: GCF_016859285.1. Classification (NCBI taxonomy): domain Eukaryota; kingdom Metazoa; phylum Chordata; class Actinopteri; order Istiophoriformes; family Xiphiidae; genus Xiphias; species Xiphias gladius. The sequence continues at coordinate 13,077,197 of NC_053407.1, read as the reverse complement.
CACAAATTATGCTTGGGATGCTGTTGGGATGCTGCTCTTTCCAGAGCAATTTTGTCCAAGCTTTATGGATGCTGGTGTACGCATGCGATGAATAGTTACAGCCTTAAGCTACCGGACACACAGTAGAAAGGAGAAACATCTCTTTCAGTTGGACTGGAAAAAACAGGGAGAGAAAAGGGAAAGAGAGCAAGAAAACAGGAGATAAGAAAGAAAAAAGATGATATTTTTGACTGAAGTGGGGGATCTTGAAATTTGTGTGGTTTTGGAAACTCATTTCATGCTGCTTAATGATGTTGGGTAGGAAATGGTACTGCTAGAGCAGAAATAAATTAGGCCAATGTTTGTTAATCAATCTATATGAATATGAATATTTTAAATTAATAACGAACACCCTAATAGTATAACCCAACAAGCTGAAAATGTAAACACACTAAGAGTGAGTACTGCTTGTTGTACATTTTTTAGCTTCACTTAAGCAGAAAGTTAAACACATCCAAAATACAATAGAACATTTATAAATACATAAAGTTAAGTGTTACACTTAATGGGTATATGTGGTATACATAAGCGACCGAAAACTTTTTGTTGATTTTGTCAGATTTGTCATTAACATATCCATTTTGGTGACAGCAATGACATAAGTTAAAAGATAGCAAACATTTGCTTTAACTGTCTTGACACCCATGCCAAACCGGTAAAATCTAAATTTGAATATGAATGCTGGTGAGGAGCAGAGGCTATGAGACTGATTAATTCAGCATGATCTAAAAAGAATAAATAAAAAAGCTAATTTTCAGCCTTCCAAATTGGATAATTATTGCGGTGACCAAAATACTTCTTAGTAAATAAAGATAAAAAAGAAAAAAGACAAACAATCATTCTGAAAATGACTTGGGACAACAGTGTAATAGAGAGAAAAAAAAAGCTCTAGTTTCTGCTGAGAGAGAATCTTACTCTTTCTTATAATAACCTCTTGGTACCATTAGAATATATTAACACATTCGTAGACGTGCTCTATTGGGATTCGTTAGTGGCAATGGTGAAACTTCACAACTTTTATTTGGAAAGGCACTGCTTATATTCCCTTCAAAGTCCTTGGGGAAATAGAAGACAACAAATACTGCAGGTACAGGCAGTGCCTGACTGCATGCTGCAGAACAGTGTAGTATGGGTTTATGAGTGAAACTAGAGTGTTGAAGTGTGGAGATATGAACATCTCAGAACAGGTATGCACTGGAGAGGAAACAACAGGTAAAGACTGAGATGGAGAACAAGGGTGAGAGAGAATGAGAGAGAGAGAGAGAGAGAGAGAGAGAGAGAGAGAGAGATACTTTTGATGTTTCTTTTTAAGAAACTATACCTTAAAATGAGGACAGCTAGTCCACAAATGAGCACACACACACACAAACACCCATGCCTCCCAATTGTACTCAAGGCAAATGAAAGCAGGATAAAAGCAGTGACGCTGTCTGATATAATCTGCCTGTCTGACAGAGCTCACTGTACAAATCAGATTCAAATACAAAATAATCAAAATCTTCTCACCCAAAGAGCAAAGTGCCCTTGTACATTCTTAAAACCATCACTGTCATTCCTTAAGCAATAAAACATGGACTCAGTCCTGACGTGTTGTGACTGTCTCACACAGCCAACAGAGCATTAGACCAGAGAGAGAAAAAGAGTGAGTGAGAGTGAGATGTTTTCATGTATTTATTTTGCTACATTTCCTGCCAATACAGCTCATTTTAAATCGAATTGAATTGAGAAAGAGAGGGAGCAACAAGAGAGATCTGGCTAGCGGGCTGGTGCATCACACAGTTGGCAGGGTACCGTGTGCAGCATAATGGACAAAGGCCTTGGAGCACATTACATTCCACCTAGCACAGAGCAGGTGTGCGTTTGTGTGTATTTAGGGCTGTGGTGTTATGAAATTGGAAAACAGAGGTCTGAAAGAATGCAAAACTGCAGCAGGAATATTGGATTTTTAAGGAACATTATAGTAAAATCAGCTGACACAAGGTGACTGCAATCAAACATTTTCTCACTACCTGGAAATGACCTTTGCAAGACAAGAGCCAGTGGAGTGTTTTCCTGCAGTTTTTGAAGAGGGCCTCGATTGGTGGAGCAGACAGTGGGAAGCTGGATAACAAAACCTACAAGTTGTTTATTTCAGATTACACTATAGCTACGTTTCGAGCAAATTACCTATAAATAGAAAGAGACCAAGAGACCCAGATGGAGAGATGCAGGGAGAGAGGTAGAAAGACAATCTGGTGAAGAGAGAGGCTCTAGTATTAGACGTCTACTCCACAGAGCGGGCTGATTCAGTCTGTCAACACCCACAGAACCTGCCCATCCTCATAAAAACAATGATTCTGACTCGGCTCACCAAGAACACAACATGACATTTAGCTCTAAACCCTGGTCTGGAACTCCCACGCAGACACAAAACCATTATTGGGGGAAAAGAAAAAACAAAAAAACACACACACATATTAACATATTACAGAGAAACAAATATAACAATGCTCTGTGTCAACTTGTAAAATACCAATGCACACTGGGAAGTCTCAATGACATTTAAGCTTAAAAACCCACTGTTGAACACAGCAGGTTTTTAAGCGTAAATGTCGCACACGAGCGTGCTTTCTTGCTCTCACACCCACTTAAGGAAAATTAAGCTGAAACATAATGAGTGAATCTGAAAATACATAAAGACGCACCAAGAAAATAAGGCATCTCGGAGCACTGCAGTGAACAAATAATCAGTTATGTGATGATCCTGTAATCACATTAGTGATAAAAATCCCATTACCTCCCAATTATACATCAGCCTCCTTGTTCTCTTCAAGTGCCCTGTAGAACAGCCACTAAGGATGATGGAAAAATGACTAAGCTGTTTCCCTTCTAAGCCCCCAGCCCTACAAAGCCTTGCCTAACCCAAACCCTCACATATCCCAACACTGTACTTTCAGAGCGCGCACACTTGACATATTCTGTGGATGATCACGCTCTCAACGCACCCACTCAGGGACTACAGACTAAAATAAAACTTATTTGGGTGCCTCTGTTAAACAATGACTGAGGATGTACTCCCACAAAATCTTATTCCACACAGTGGATAATACTAAATTTCACCCTTCCAGTTGTCCAACACTCATGCTTTTCGTAATACCACACTCCATTAGCTATCCTCCTTTTTTTTTTTTTTTTTTTGCTATTTTCTCCCACATGTTCTCACACACATCCTGCTATCACCATGTCACTCTCTACTCTTTTCGTATTTTTCCAATGGGAATGGGTCAATTATCGCAATTCTTTCAACTCTCTTTCCTACTCTTGTTTTATTATACATCTTCAACCTCTCTAAATTTGTGGACGTCCATATCCTCTGTTGGAATATCTGCTTCTAACATCAAAACTGCAAAAAAAAAAGCTCTACTATTGCATTTCTTCAGCTAAAAATAACTGTAAAGGAGACAGACATTTTGTGAGCTACGGTGTAATGCAACCCAGAACCACAGAAAAAAAAAAGTGTTGGTTGGCTGGGGTAAGGTGAGTGGGTTTTTTTTAGGGCCCACTTTGTGAAATGGGGCTACAAAGCTCTTTCGTGCTCTGGGACCTGAGCAGCTTAATGTCACGTGCACTAAAATGACAAACTGGCATATGGCATCAGAGATTCAGTAACAGACAGCCGTCTTAGAGGACTCTTTCCTGTGCCTACCTCCAGCTCTTCTCCTCTGACACAATCACTAATAAACAGAAGGGAAATATTAAGCTGTACATCTCCCTGTTAATCTAGTGGTTTAACAGGCAGAGTAGAGGCTGGAAATGTCTTTGTGGTTGGGTGAAATGAGGGAAGGAGAGATAAACAGGAGAAAGAAAGCAAAAGTTTTTTGGGAAGGTGATCACATAGGGAATATGAGAGAAAGAAGAACTGCCTCGATGGGAGGATGAGATACTTTTTTTGCTCCATAGCACTGTGTCCCTGACCCCCTGGGTGATTTTCTAGAGTATGTATGTGTGTTCTGTGGGCAGAATATTGAACATTTCATTTAAACCAATTCACTAAGTCTAGATATTGATTCTCTATCTAGAATTCACATAAGCAATTAAGAGTGAAGTCTGTTAGGGTCCAATATACTTAATGTAAGTTTTCTTTCAGTCTGTAGTACACTAGTTTTAGACTGTTGGAACAACTGCAGCTGTCCAAATAAATACTAAATAAACTCCAGATTCAAGCAGAACATAAGCCCCTTAGATAAATTCAATGTTAAGTCACATGGATACAATTTAATATAATGGGGTGGACAATAAAGTGCATTTAATAATGACACACAGATTGTTGTAAATCCATGTGACAACTGTTTGATACTGGGATCCTGTATGATAACAGGGAGACTAAAAACATCTGGATTTGCACTCCAGACCAAGCTCTATCTTTGACAAAATAAAGACAGCAAAGATAAGCCCGAATTAATTTTACAAACTTCTCCTTTAGAAAATCCTCTTTATTTGAGATGGGGAGAAGTGGGGTGGGAATATGCTGAACCTCCTACGCATGTTCCTATAAAGTAATCCAGAGGGCTGTTCAGTGGCGTGTGTAGCACTCCACAAAGACGTATGCAAATGAAGTTAAGTCTGAAGTGGAGCAACACGGGAAGAGGGGACCAAATAGCTACTCTCTGTCAACTGCTGAGCACAAATATGGAAAAAGTTAGTCTTGGGAGCATTTTGATATTCAAGGGACCTAACACACCACTGAAAGAACAATAAGTCACTACTTCTCCCCCCACCACCGCTATTCTTCAACTTTTCTGACAATTGTTTTTCTTTACCGTATCTGCATCTGTGTGTAACAACAGCTCAATAAATTAAAATGACTTGGCTATCCCCAAAAACAAGAACCTAAAGTTTTAGCAATAACATTTAACTACCAACATTAAAATTAAATATAACACCTTTCTTTAAACCCTAAAATAAATGCCCATTATTCCTATTTCTAACACTACTCTGTAAACATAACTGCCTGCCAGTGTGTTGGGAAATCATGCATGCCCCACTTAAGCTTAAGAAATGGAGGAGGCCACCCTTTTGCAAACTGTTGCAGAAACAGGAATGCCTGGAGGTGTCGTGTCAGGCTCTCTGGTGCTTGCCTTTGATGTACAACAACTCTGTAACAATGATGTTATCCTGTAAGCCAAAGCTGTAAATGGATACAGTCTCAAATGAAGTGATATAGGTGATTATTAAATATGAGAGCAGCTCGTGCAAGCACACACACACACACACACACACACACACACACACACACACACACACACACACACACACACACACACACACACACACACACACACACACACACACACACACACACACACAGTATACTGTAAGCAGAACTTACATTGCCGAGGTTGATGAAACCATGTTCCCTGGCGATGCGGTCAGCCTCCTCTGGCCCCCCATTGATCTGGACAGCCCAAGTGTTGGTGTAGACCTCTGCAGCATCAATCCACTTCAGTTCCGCTGTCAGGGGGACAAGGACTGTCCATAAGTGCAGCAGGGCCACTCTGGCATCCATGAAAAGAAGAACACTTCACAGGGCAGTCGATCCGTTTGTTTGTCACTGCTTCCAAGGCAGAGCGGGGCTGCTCTACCTTACAGCAGCAAAGAAGCACAGTGGCCTAGAGATGAGAGGAAAGGGCCAGCTATTAACACAAACATGGCCTTCTTAACTGGGTCACTCTTGGGCCTAGATTACCGACTGCTCATACCATTCAGAAAACAAACCCAAAACTGCAGCAAAAATAAACAGCACACCCACAGATCTTATCATGCATCATACTTAGCTCACTGTCCACTGTCAAAGTCAGGAAAAAAACACATCTTAATAAATGTGAAAAGCATAAATATTAGGTCAATACAGAGAAGGGCTCTCCCAAAAATGGAATTATTTTTCAACCCTCCCTCATCTTTTTCAGACCTGAAATGGAAATGTATGATAATGATATACAGTAGGCATGTTGCTGCAATACAGGATGAGCTCCAAGAAAACCAGTACACAGCTAGGTGTTGCAACTAGAGAGGCAAGGCGTCTGAGGGAGAGGATATTTAAACTCTTGCTCGGACACTGCTCTTAATTTAAGCATGTTCCAAAATTTTAATTCATCCAACTACTTATTAGGCATGAAAAAGTACTGTTCAACATATTTTCATCGAATAGTAAATGAACAAGCGGGATAAAGAGGACCATTAGGATAAGCCTGTTCAGACTGGAAAATTCTGCGGACCTTTGTAGCTCTTTGAGTTGTAGGAAAGGAGTCTATAAATCACATATAAAAAGGAATGCTTTGTGGTAAATTAACCGACTCTTAGTGACAAAAAAGATGATAGGGTGTGGGAATCTGCTAAGTATATCAGTTCACCCTGAGAAAGATGAAGAGGAGGGAGGGCATGCAGGTCTAAATGCCAGTCCAGTCCCACTGCTGATCCCAGTCCCCCAATGTGGCATCATGGTGCCATTCAGTGAGTCAATCTCTGATACACCGAAAGAAATAGGAGCTACTGCAGGTGCCCCATCTTAGCCATTGTGAATTAAACAAATCAAAGTCTGTTGTGTTCACTTATGACTTTGCTGCTTTTTTCCTAGGAGTTTTAAAAATTCAAAGAAATTTGATTTCCGATATAAACACTCTTTACAGGTACAGAAAGGGCTGTAGGGTGGGCGAAAACAGCTGAGCCCATGGACTGGTTGTTATTGTCATTGCCATGGCAGGATGTTCTAGTCAGTGTGTGTGCGTGTATGTATATTTTTTTATTATATATATATATTTTTTATTTTTTATTTTAATTTTTATTGTTTTTATTTATTTATTTATTTATCTTTCTTTCTTTTTTGGTGAGTCGGTTCGTCTCTCTGTCCAACACTCGAGTCCAGAGCATACATCTTGACAGCTACTATCTCCACATGGTGAAAAAAGGAAAAATAAGTGCCCCAGTAAGGTGTTACGACACCACGAGCTGCTACAATCAATGTGCCTTGGCAAAGACTTGAACTCTGATGGATGGTGGTGTCTAACACACCCAAACTCTCCCACAGGTGTTCAGTTCAATAGAGTTTTGGTCAACTTCCAACATATTTCATCTACTATCACTATTAGGCCGTAATGTTTACTCTTAGACCAGAAATATCAAAATCTAGCTGTCAGTTCAAGTTGAGTTTTCCTCTAAGGTCAAATTGTCAACTTTAGAATAAAAAACAGGATATTAATGGTTCCCAGAGGATGACTCATGTTTTGGTGACCGTCTGCCCTTTCCACTGCCACCACAACCAGGCCAAAGGTAGGCCTGAATATATTCGTCCCAATGGCCAAACTGCAATAAAAATAACTGAGCATATTCATGCTCCCTAAAAGATGATACATTTATTTTAAGCGCTCAGTGATATTTTCTCTTGCTTCGACCTTACATCATACTGTCAATTGTGCTCACATCTCATGATCTAGTAAGCAGATTGTCATGATCTTTGCTCAGCAGCACTGGCTCCAAAGGAGATAAATGCTTTATAATGACCATGTGGTCTTGCCTCTATGGCCACTCTATGCACAAATTAATATTTTTTTGCCCCATTCCTTTAAGGCTCTTAGAATAGCTAAATCATCAGTGTGGTGTTCATTCTATCAAATAATTTCGAATTTTGGAGTGTAATGAAGATTGCAGTCTTTAGGGGCTGCTTTGTGGCTTGAGACTTTCAGTCTTGTTAACGGACTTTTGAAAATCAATGGGACTTCTGCAAGGTAAGGCAAACTTGCAGTAGAGCAGACTGTTCCACTGACGGTGGCTGAGTGTGTTTAGACTCATAGGCATTAAATGCGAAAAAAAAAAGAATGTACTTTCGCAGTGCATTCCAATTAAGTGGTGATTATTTTGGCAGTAGGTGGAAGTGTCTAAAAGCAGTCTGATAAAATAGATGGCACCTAGTAACAATTGAAAATAGCGAAAATAAGGCACACGACAGCAAAGACAGTCCAGTCATACTAGGGAACACTCTGGGGATATGACGACATGTTTTGTCAAAGTACAGTATATCTTAAGATGGTCTTAGCCTACAGACCTAAAAAAGGACTAAGAACATCTTAGCCTTTCGACGTTTGCCACAATTGCTTAAGCTTGGACCATGTTAAACATCTCACAAAAGAATATCCTTTCAAGAGGTTCCAATTTTAGTGAAGTGCATCAACATTGATTTTTTACACAGGGGATATGGGTCCTGTCTTGCCCTTTTTTGAGGACTTGGAAAATAAAACCCACTAACTCTAATTGAAAGAATGCCTATTGGCAGTGGGCAGTTTGAAGCTTAGCAAGGCAGCTGGTTTGAAGGTAAGCTATTTCTTGCCTTTTGTTCTCCCTTAAAATCTATTTCTCCAAAAACAGGGAAACATTTCAGAACTTTTTACCAACGCAGAGGATGCCCTCACCCTTCATTCAACCATACAGTTATTGCTTGCTTCTAGGAGCAAACTATTTTAAGAGTAGAAGCTCACCGAATACATCTGTGCTTTCACAGATACATTTAGAAGTGGGTGTGATTTGAGCGCAGCAGGAGAGGTGGTGGAAACATGACCAGGGGCTGTCAGTCTTCCTGTGGAGCAATTCTTTTAAGCTCATTAGATTCTAGGCTGGAGTCATAAAAAAAGGGGCAGGGGGTCTGCTGTCACTGAGAGGGCTGAGATAGGCATAGATGGAGTGACAGTATACAGCATTTTGGAAATTAACAGGCACATAATAACATAACACCCAAAACACCTTCTCTCAAAAGCCTGTAGAGGAGTTAACAAGAGGCTGCTTACTCTTACAATATACATCAAAGGCCTAAAATTGAGATGAAACTTCAAACCACAGGAGAATTTAAGACTTTAGGATATAAACTACAATGAAAATAGAAAATCAATTGATAACCTCTTTTGAGATTAATAGCACACTTTCAGTGAGTGAGCCAGTGCAAATGCAGGGGAGGATAAGTGACCTGTGGTGTGCTAAAATAACATGGGCAGTTTAGAATTATTCATTCAGCACTTTCTGTTTCAAGCAATTGACAGACCTCCAAATGTAGTTCAGTATCTCATGGTGATAAGAATGGCAAGAGATTTTGATCAAAAATTTCTGTTTTTTCTAAACAAACAAAAACATAACACAATTTCTCAACCATGGAACAGAACAGCAGCAGCAACAACAACAGGTTGTTCCTTTCAAAACACTTTGCTTAGACATCCTGTCTAGAAAATTTATAACTAGTAATCCTCTCCTCAGCAATGACAGCTGAGGTGCCGTGGAGGAGTGCACTTCACCCTCAACTGCTCCAGTGGAGCTGCTCAGTGGCCAACACAAAAAGACTGTGTTGTACAAACTAAACACAGAATGATTCCTATCCTTTGACGCCCCCTCACTATTTAACTACACTGAGAAGACGGGAGATCAATCAGCAATGTGTTTTCATTATTGTCAAGATATCATCATTAAGCCCTGGGGCAACAGCCTCTACACTGTTGGATATTCTACAGACTTGTAGAATAATGTCCCCACATTATCGATATCAAGGCACTGAATCAAACACCATCTGACATTTGATTTTACAGGAACAGCCCAGATCTAGATCTATCTCTTGTAAAGTACAGTAGTATAAGAGAAGACTTTGAGTTAGAGAACTGGGCTTGAGACCAGAAAGTTGCCAATTTGATTTTCCTACCCATCGGGAAAATGTGTATGACCTGGAAAACACTTGACCACCAGCTGTTCCAGAGTTTAGTGAACAGCAGCAGCAGGCTACGGTTACATGAACATGTCCAATAGTGCAAATGTAATATATCTGACAAACATGTGCCATCAGTTAAACTTCCTATACATTAGTATCACTCCGGAAAGATGTGAAAAACAGAATTCGACAGAATAACAGATCCACTCCTGTTGGGGATGAACCGACGGTTTCCATTGGTAATGACAAGCACACAGAGCTGTGACAGAACATATGCAGATCTCTAGCTCTATTTCAGGCTTCCCACCAGCCAAATCAACACCCACCATGTGCTCTGGGCTGCCCTCTCATAGAAAACTAAGGCACAGGAGAGAGCTGTATTTGTGAAGTACCACTGATAGCCAAGATTTCGGTCCTGAGAGGTAAAATTGATCCAGGTTACAGTGCAAATGGAAAAACAGAGGCACTGCACGGGCATGTTGTGCTCAGTCAGGACAGCGCTTCACAGCTGGAAGTGAGCTGTACGCCGATCATCTGAGATAAACAGTAAAGTGGGCAAGAACCCCATGACTGAGTACCACCAAAGCCTGATCCGTCTTAGCTCTCACTGTCTACGAGCTACGAGATGGATACGTCTGATAAAATGTTTTCAAGGGCAGCAGCAATGTGTCCGGGAGAAAGAATCAATTCTGTAAGTAATGGCCCACAGGGAGGTCCAACCCCATTTTTAACAGCCACCTGAATCTTGGCATTGTTCCCTGTGTCAAACTTCCCCTCATCCACAACACCCTCTGCCCTAGTTTATAGATGAGTTATACTGTTGACAAGTTTGTCTTCCCACCTCTTTCTCCTCCACTGCATTCCTGTTTTATACCTCTTATAAAAACGTATGCTCCTACGAGCTCCCAGCTGAAGAAAAACCCAGTGCTGGTGACGACTCAACACAGCTGGAAAATATTGTCTATGACAGATTGTGTATGTGCACCACTCAGTCCAACTTCTCCTGGCTACATAAACATAACACAGAACCAACACTTTTAATAGCTTTTATCACCAAACTGGGTTATAGGGTAATCTTTGATGTGGTGAGGTAGTGTAATCCGACTGTGCAGGAAGCTCAGAGCCGTGCTGTTTTGCCTCAATTGCTGGTGACCTTGACTTCCTCCCTTGTTGAGATCCCAGTGGGAGCTGCACTAGAGGTTTAAAAAAATAACAGCAACCTGGGGACAAGACAGAATGAGTTTGATCACTTAAAGCGGAGTTCCTCAGCTTGTTGGTTCAAACAGAGCGCTCCTTGCTTTCCTTAAAATAGGCACACAGAGTATATATCTGATGAAAGTGTGAAGAGGAATCCTGCGTAGCTTGGTCAAAACAGTTTCAGACCTAACAGAAATCTATTACAGCAATTCCCACCTCACACAGACAAAAGTACTTGATGAGAGGTTTAGCCTATCAAGGCTTAGCGGTGAATAAGTAAGAGAAGCAGAAAATGTTAAGTGTGTGTGCAAGAGAGACACAGGGAAGGGAGGAAAGCAAGACCAAACTCTGAATTAACGGAGTCAAATGAGACATGTCGCAGAAAACAACGCTGTCAATACAACAAACATGCCGTTATCTTACCAACAATAAACTTCAGAGAGGAAGCGCTGCGGATCAAAGCTGGTCAATTGTCGGGGCTAAGTCATGTATTCGCCAACAAACAATGTCCACCTATACTGGATTAAGAAAGCCTCTCATCCGGACTGGGGGAAGGATCCACCTGACTGGGAAGACTGGAGAGAGCAGCCGGCAGCGCTGGCAGAGAGTTTATGCTAAAATAGCCTTCATGCTTTCCGCAAGTACTCCCATTGTTCCCACCCACTCTGCTACGGCTCCCCTCCCTGCTTCTGAACGAACACGTCTAACTCGTGGCTTTCTACAACAAAAAGAATCAACCGGTTGTCAGTCGTACCTTCGCGTAGTCAGATGCCAACGAGGAACGAGACGCGATGCCTCCTCATCCTCTTCCTTGTCCCTCCGGGCGGAGACTCCCCTTTCTCCTGCGGCTTGACTTTCAACTTTACGTCTAACCTGACGATGAATAAGACGAATAACAATACCACTCTCCGCACACACCCATCCTTCTCCAAAAGTGCTGAATTCAACTATCCCGTCTCGCTTGTCATCCGCCTCCAACTTGCCGCCGCCGCCGCCACCACCATCACCACCACCATGGCTATATTTTGCCAGTTAACTTCAACCGTCGCACCCAGTTATTTCTTTAACGGTTTCTCCTGAATGTTTCAGCTATTTCACATACCTTGTTTGCTGCCTACAGTGTGCTGGCATTAATCTACATACGCAAAGTTAAATATACGGATTAAAAAAAAGGGACGGGGGGGGAAATAAGGGAAAACGTGCCAACCCAATGTAACGGTTCACAACTGGATGTAGATGACAACAAACTGCCACAAACCCCTTTCTCCAGGAAATACGTCACGTTCGGAGCCGACTGGACTATCGCGTATGCTTGATTTGAATCACTGTAGTCGTCGAAGGGTAGGGTGGGGCGGGTCACCATTTTTAAGATAGCCAAGCAAGTATAAAGTCACCTAAGGTCATATTTATTCACTATTTTATACGACGATAACCGTTCGCCTTCTCCAGCAGGTGAAATAGATTAATTCGTGGAATAATATAAAATTATAAATTGATGATGTATAACACTAAAAAGCACACATGAATACGAGACAATTATCTTTAACGACAAAACCTCAGTTAATGCTTCTTTAATGGTGGAGAAAACCCCATTTTTGTTAGAATGACGGTTGTTTGCGTTGCTATCAACTGCTGTCATAGTTATTTTATCGTTAAAAAGGAATTCCGGGCCGCGCCTGTACACAAAACACGCGTCCTTGTGTTCCTGATAGCCGTTTTGAATCGCTGTGTGTGACCGCCATCTCCTGGATATCCGTCGAAGTTACACAGATGGATGAAACCGCACGCTATACGGTAGATGGGGCCATAACACAAAGCTCCCAGTCGGACTCGCATGGTTGTGTCTACCCCGTTACAGCCTGCAGTAAGTGAAATCCAGCCCGCTTCCAGCAGCCCCCCCACAGTTAACACGGACCAAAGTTATCCCGGAATAAGGACAGCACGCATGTGCCGTCAACCCGGATGTAGATATTTTTGTACGCGTCTATACCCCTTTTCACCAAGTTGTGACAAATTTTGCCGTTAGGAATGAATTATATATTTTAGCACCGGCTGGACAAAGCTCTGCCATTCCAAACCACTCCGAACCGGGTTAACAAGCCGTGATATGTATCGACCTACGTGGACGTCACATGTGAGTGACAGCTCCACAGAAATCCGTTTCCGAGGAGCTGCGCTTTTGATTTACGGCGAGAGAGCACAAGTGGGTAAAAATAACGTGTATATATATATTCTTTTGTCCTGAACCGTGGGCACGATGAACATATTTAACGCCCCAGTGTCTGGGTGTTCCCGAAGTTGGATTGACAGAGGTAAGCTGCTCAGTTCTTGAACTATCCCCCTTTCCTGTGTTGCAGAACACGTCCTGTAACTTAGAGGATGGAATTTCGCGGAAGGAGGCATGAGCGAGGCAGCAACTGGACCGACCCGGAGATAGTGGAGCTGCTCCAGCTGTGGTCCGATGAGTCGGTCCAGATTGAACTGGAGAGCTCCCTGCGCAACCAGCGTGTGTTTGACCGCATAGCCCACGTCTTGCACGAAAAGGGCATCTATCGCACAGGCGACCAGTGCAGGGAGAAGATCAAGAAGATGAAGCTGGAGTACCGCCGCATCAAGGACAACCACAAAATGAGGTCTTGGAAGTTTTATGATGTGATGGACAGAGTGCTGGCGAACCGGCCGGCCATTACGTACTCCTCCCTGGGAGGGGCTGTCATAGCTCAACAGGTGTTTCAGAGCCATGGCGGGCCAGAGGCATACTTGCAAGGAGTTCCAGTCGGTTCCTTTGGTCCGGCTTCCTCAGGTGGGTTTCTGTTTGGTCAGCCTCCAAAAACGGGAGATCCACTGGATATAAAATGTGAGGATGTTGAGGAGAGCATGCTGAACTCGGGTGTTGCGCCCCCTGAGATGTACTATGGATCTGGAGATGACCAGGAAACTGATGGGCAATCTATACTGGGGCCAGAGGACACACTGGGTCACGGAGAGAGCTCAACAAATGCAAGAATCTCACCTTCAGGTTGACAATCCAACTATTATCGTTATTATCACTATTACGACCATCAACATAAGGTTACAGAGTGATAGGTAGTTGAAAAGTTACTTCTGTTTTTCATATCCCCAGGTTTTAGCGACCTGAACATCGCTAGCTCTGCCACAGCTGCCACCCAGGCTGTTGGTGGTCCTGTACCACTGGACCCATCTGAGCAACCCAATAAGGAGGGTTCTCACCCCCCAACTTCTCTGAGACAGAGGAAGCGTCGCCGGGGTGGGAGAACATCATGGAGCCACGGAGGCGCTAGATGTGGCAGTCAGGGGAGCCTGGATAAAGTCCTGTCCAGCTTCCTGAACTGGCAGCAGTCAGCAGAGGAGCGCCTCCTCTCCCTGGAGGAGGCGCGGCTGGAGAGAGAGTTTCAGGCGGAGGAGCGCAGGGAACAGCGGGAGGAGAGAAGGGCGGAACAGGAACGCCAGCATGAGCTCCGGCTGTTGAGCATGCTCACGGGGGCGTTGGTTGCTGTCGGACAGGTTGCTCCGACCACCGCAGCAACACCGACTGACCCCTCCGTCTCACCCCAAGCTCATCTGTCAGTTTCACCGCAAACAACGGCCGCCCCCTCCGTCTCGTCATCTTTATTTCAGCCGCCTTCAGAAGCTCCCACGGCTCAGGCTGTTTCCACTCAGGAGACGACAACGTCAGCGCAGCCTACATCTGTCAAGGCCTGCAAAATGTCACAGAATGTTTTGGCAACCCTGAGAGGCGCAGAAACACCCGGCCGTAGCGTGTACCTATCTAATCGTGGTAACAGCATCCGACAGCATCAAGGCATTCTCCAGGAAGGCTATGCCCAGTATGGAATGGACAAGCACCATGACACAGACAACCCTGATGTAAGTCTGTGTCACATAGTTAACACCACTTAGAGCTGTTGAATGGCTCTGATTTGCTAAAAATGGCACTAAGGTCCTCTTCTTTTCCTCACTTCCAGGGTATAATCAACATGGGAACCAGTGAGAACAAACTATGCTACGATCTACTTCACAAACGGGTGAGATAAATAGTAGGGTCAGATTCTTGTAATAGAGTGTAATGCTCTGAAATATGTGTTTGCCACTGTACATTATTCTAAATTATTTTGCCCACAGTCACTAATGAACTTCATTTGCGTTTCCGCTACAGCTGACCAAGCCTGACATGTTACATATTGACCCATCCTTGTTGCAGTATTCAGACTGGAGGGGACACACATTGTAAGAGATTAAAGTGTATATTTTCACTGAAAGCACATTTGTCATGTGTTTCATACGTAAGATTTTACGGAGACCTTTCAAACTAAACTTTAACCCTCTTTCCAACCTTTCCATCTTCCTCTCTTTCAGCCTGAGAGAGGCGGTTGCAAAGTTCTTGTCTCACTACTGCTGTTCTCCAAACCCACTCAAAGCCGACAATGTGAGTGAAGATTTATTGCCTTTAATACTGGAGTGTAACATAACCTAATGTGAGTAGTATGTGTAAGACAACTAATAGAGTTTTAGATATATTAAAACCTAAAAGAGTTTGTGGAAAGCATAAAAATAGCTGAGGTAGAAAATGTAACAACATATAGTTACTCATAAACTACTGTATGTACAGTTCCTGCACTTAATAGTATTTACATTTGGTAAGACCACAACATTTAACTACCCCTTCATAATTGTCAGAGGGGATTATTGTGCTTTTTACAACAATTATATTTTGACTGTAGATAGTAGGCATTTTGGATAATAAGATTTCGCACATAGTGTACAAAAGGTAGAAAATATAATGACTCTTTCAGAGTTTAAACTGCTGAAAACTATTACGTCCACTGTAGTGCTGCGTCAGCCACACCACAGTTCTACATGTACATTCATTCATTAATCATTTAACAGTTCGAAAGATGCATGGTTGCTTTTTTGACTCTAAATTACATGATACATGCATTAATTATTTACACAAGTAGAACTTGACTGCAAGACCTGTACTTTAAATAAAAAATATGAAATTACTTAAAAAAAACAAAAAACTATTTAAATACATTTTCCACCAGAGGCAAATAAAAAATAGCCTCTGTACTTAATCAGTGTGGATTTCTGAAATATGTGTTACGAAGGATCCCTTCCTGTAATTGATACAGATGTCCAGCAAATTATGTAATTACTGGCAAATAAGATTTTTTATTTTTTTATGTTTTATATTGCTTCTGCAGCGGACATCCTGGATTATAGCCATTCATTCTCAAAAATGAAGGCAGTGGATTCAGTTAATTTATTTGACTAACTCACTAATGGTTGTAAAGATGCTAAATGCTACAATTGAACTAACATAGCAAATTAAAAATGACCAGCTTAATTTTCAGATGTAATGAATTGCTGCTTTAGTAGGTGTATGGATTTGTAGCATATTTATCAGGCCTCCTTCTGTGCCTTAATTAGGTCTTTTGTGTTTGTTCAGGTTGTGGTGATGAATGGATGTGGTTCCCTTTTCTCATGTATTGCTGCAGTAATTTGTGACCCCAAAGGTAAGTTAACAAATGCAATGAGATACACATACAATACATCCATATCTATTTTGTAAGAATACAAATGTGTGTGCAATAGCGATGGGACATCTGGCCAAGTTTCTTTTTTTTTGCCTTTTGTATATTAGAAATGATCAACATATAAAGTATGACAGAGAATGGGGGAGTTGTAGCATAATTATTTAAAACAAAACATTTCATGCTACATGAATTGGTTATTCTTTGCCACTGCACTGCAAGCAAAGCCTAATTTTAAGCAATGTAGTATATTTATTTTGCTCAATAACCACCTTAATATAATAATCATAATAATAATCTTTCTATCTCTGAAAAGCAGCTGATGTTCATCTATTTACCACCAACTTGGATCCTGCTGATGCTAAGCTATTCATTTATGCTAATTAGAAAGTCTAAAATTAGAGTAATTGGTGAATTTGCATCCAAATTAACAATGGAAATGACCACTAATAACCTAAATAGTATCTAATATGGGACATTAGGGATTGGTCACGTATACATCAGTTGAAAATATATGGTATGTGTGTACATGTTTATGTACAGAGTCATTCATAAGTAATTTATCATTTATAAAGAGATGATATGTGTTTGTATTTGGATGTCATGTGTTTTTCATGTTCTAGATGCGATTCTTATTCCTACTCCTTTCTATGGTGTCATCACTGAGGATCTGCATTTGTATAGTGATGTTAAACTCTTCCATGTTCCTCTGGACTGTGAGGTAGGAAAAAAGAAACCTGATTTACATGCAGTAAATATGTTTCCTAAATGTTTGTTCAATATGTAGGTTCCCTACTGGTTGTATGCATACAACATAACTCACAATTTAGTGGACTTTGCATTCAGCTTTGAGTGCATCATGTCATCTCACGCAGTAGAGTGTATTGTCAGCTATCCAATTTGGATGTTGTTGTCTTTTTCCTTTTCTTCTTGTTATTTTTTTATTTGTAGGCTGATTGCAAAGACAGTCGGCCCTTTGACCTCACTGTAGGGAAACTAGAGGAAGGCCTGCAAAGGGCTAAGCAAGAGGTAATTCTTGGATGCATGTTTTCCTAAGCCCTTAATGAATTTTTAAAGAAAGACCGAACCACCTCAGAAATGCTCAAGCGAAGAGTTTAGATAACAGCTTTGGAGTCTCTTTTTTTTTTTCTCAGGGATTTGTTTTGCAACTTTATCTTTAAAGACTGTGACACAGTGTATCAGTTCATATATACTGCTACACTTGTCTCTTTTAGGGGTTGATCATCCGAGCTGTTATACTGATGAACCCCCACAACCCTCTGGCTGAGATCTACACCCCAAAGGAAATGATTGCCTTCCTGGAGTTTGCCAAAAGGTATGTTTGCCCCACTATTATCTCGCGCTGTGGCATAACACTGTAATCCCCCCAGTCTGCAGTCCTGTGGCTCCTTTAAACACATTGCCAAGCCACCGCATACAGTTCCTAGTGTGAACTCTTTTATTTTACTGCTGAGAGCTTTGTCCCGTGTGTGGAATATAATGCGCTCTTGATGGAGTTTTATCACCTCTCTTAACCATCAGCATATTTTCAAGTGCAGCCATGAGCCAAGGAGTCTCCTGCATCATCTATTTTTTTCTAAATGATCTTGCCGGGGTAATTCCCTCCACAGAACCTTGCAGGCACTGAGCTGTTGTAACCATAAACCACAGTGCTTTTAAACAGACACAAGACATTGAAGGACCCATTTCACATTTATGTTACATTTTATTTGCTGTAAACGATCATTAACAATATAAAATAATGGTTTATTAATTCTGCACTGTATGTATTTATGTTATCTTTCTCTCCATCTTTTACTACTTTAGAAATGAGCTCCACGCCATTGTAGATGAAGTGTACATGCTGACGGTCTTTGATGAATCTATCACCTTTCACAGTGTCCTCAGTGTAGACAGGTACTGCAGGAACCTAACCTCTGCGTGATTACTCTATTGGACCCTTAATCATCACAATTGTGTCTGAAGACAGCCTCTTAACTGCTAATAATGTGCCCTTATTTCAGTTTGCCCGACCCACAGAGGACGCATGTAATGTGGGGGGTGAGCAAGGTACATACTGTGCTCTGTTCTATGAGAGTGTGAGACTGTGAGACTTTTTATATCCCTGCTGACAGTACAGTAAAATCTCAGCTTTTCTTCAATGGGTGTTTGCTTTCACAGGTCTTTCTCATTTACTTCTTTTTGGACCCTTCTAGGACTTTGCAATGGCTGGAATCAGAATAGGCACTCTGTATACAGAGAATAGAGACCTAGTGGAGGCTTTGGCCCAGCTGGGCTCATTCCACGGTATCTCTGGAACCACGCAGCACCAGGTAGCACAGCTGCTTCAGGACAGAGGTATGGATCCAAGCTTCATATATGCTTTTGAGAATACACTGTAGTAGCCACGTCAGGTTTACCATAAACGCAGCTAGAAAAATAATTCTCACTTCAGCCCCCTTTTGGTAAAAGCAAGTCAAAATTCATACTAATACAACCATCTGTCCTAGCAAGCAGTTTGTGTACGTTTAAGTTTAAATTCATAAATTCAAATTATTTTGGATGTGAGCTTTTCAACAATTCAAACATGTGCTTCCTAGCGCTTTCCCCACTTCTGAGAGATGTCATCCCCCTTTTTTCTCGGCTTTCTCTGATATGACAGGAGCACAGCATTGGGCTCTGCTACACATCACACTGCACAAAGACTTCCAACATTTAATTTACACTCACCTGTTGCCGCTTCATATTTTTCATGTTGTAGAGTGGATCAGTGGGGATTTTTTGCCCGAGAACAGAAGCAGACTGAAAGCTGCTCACAGCTACCTGAAAGGGGAGCTGCAGAGTATGGGCATCCCCTACATGGACAGGCCTGCTGCGCTGTATGTCTGGGCTGACCTCAGGAAGGTAACAACACCAAAGTTAGGTCAGGCTGCTAGGGGTGTTAATTAAACTCTAACTTGTGCATAGCCAATTTGAAATGGCGATAACAGTCATTTAATCCTCTTTTAACTTAATGGTCCACATGGTAATTTCCTGAGAAAATTGTGTGTGCATTCCAACAGGCTTGATGTGTCACTTCTGTCTCTCTGTTTTTTGCTAGTACCTCAGAGAGTCGTCATTTGAGGCGGAGTTGTCTCTGTGGAGGACCTTCCTCAGACACAAGGTGGTGTTGAGCTGTGGTCAGGCCTTCTTCTGCTCCACACCCGGCTGGTTCCGCATTGTCTTCGCAGACCAACAGCAGCACCTTCAGCTTGGTCAGTTTGTAGTGTTTAATATACACTACATACTGTTTCATCCATGTTTTGAACTTTTTATACCAACTCAATTGTTCAGCTACTTTGTGTATTAAATTATGTGTTAAAAAGTTCATATCTATTTTTTAAAAATTTCAAGCAGTGTGTTCTTCCCTCTAATTCCCATTTTCTGACTTAAACTAAACATTGATTAGATCATGTCTATTTTTTCATTTACTCATTCAATGGTTTTTGTTATTCCAGTTTATCTCCTGCTTTAGGTCTTAAACTAGGTATTGGTTGGAAAATTAGTTACTGACTTGATCTGTTAATGTTTTGTGTTACATCAGGCCTGAAGCGAATCAGGGAGGCTTTGAAAGAAATTGAAGAAAAAAGTGCCAGCCCTGATTCACACTCCATCAAAGACGCCAGTGAGGAGAGCAAAAAGTCAGTGAAAGAGGACAGTGCAGAATCAGACAATGCTGTAATTGTTAATTCAACATCATCACCCGAGAGCAAGTCATCGGACCAGCTGAAGGAGAAGGACAGCCCTGTTCCTGACACAGGCTCGTTGGCCACTGAGGAGTTTGTGTTGCTTGACTGCCAAGCGTCGAAACCCGTAGAGAGTCTGGATTCTCTGATTGGTACTCTCAGGCATCAAATCCGCTCCTCTGATTGGCTGGAGAAAAACACTCCAGAGCTGTCTGCCGGAGAGGACCCAGAGATTCTTGATGTATTCAAGGCCCTGCTGCAAAGAGCCAGAAAGTAAGCTTAGGATAAACAGGCGCGAATGTAGCTGCCAAAATTGGAGAGGCAGCACTTTAGCATCCTTCCTGCTCCCTGTGTTTATGGCGAAAAGCTCGACACAAACACCTGGCAAAAGGTCAAATCTGATGCCTGTCTTTTAGAAGTGAAGAAGAAACATTAGCCACAAGCTGGCTAAAGAGGAGAGAAGAAGAAAAGCAATGCAGGCAAGGCCAGGATGGAAGAACCAGGACAGAGTACTTTTCTATCTGCATTTTGAGGCCTTATTTTTAAGCTTCTAAGGGAGACGGCATTGATTTTTTTTTTTGTAATCCAGAGTCAGAATTTGAGTAAATGAACATAAATCTTTTAAGTGAATGCCAAATGTAAATCAACCAAAAGCAGTCATGTTCTATTCTAAAACATTATAAGTCTCTCAATTGTACATTTTTATTATTTTGATCATATGCACTTTATTTTATCAGAATGTATTGTACTTTCTGTAAAGTGAATGGTTGGTGAATAAAGAAATTAATTATTATGTCCTTTCATTTTGAGTAATTCAGAATTTGCTGGAGAGAAAATTTAATTATATGTTTTTATTTTGATTTAATTCGTATCTTATTTCATACAAAACATTCTCCGAAAGGCAGTTCAGTGTTCTGTTTTTGGAAACTTGCTTTTGGGTGATCTGTTAAAAACTGTTCCGTTGCAACATAGGAAAGCGAAGGTTTCCTATGTTGGTGGTTATGACAAGGGGGAGATATCTGAGATTAAAAAGGCCATTGCCCACAACACATTGCACACCACTGTGAGAAATGGAGAGTGGGATTTCCTTAAAATGTTCCGTTTTGCATACTGAGGACCACCAGCGCCACACACACATAGACACACACGCGCGCGCACAGAGTTTCAGCATTTGACATAAACAAATGTCTGAGTTTTATTTTTCTTAGTAGGAGCAGTATCAAGGGATTTCATAGCTTTTTAACATCCTTTAACAGTTATTCTTTATTCCTTTCTACTTAATGTCAGCCACACAAACTTCTGCTTCCTGAAATACTCTTCCTTTTTTTTTTATGCTTTCACTTTCTGTACAGTTGGATTAGGTCATGTTAGAGAATTCAGGGGGAAATTTAAACACAGCTTGGGGGAGTTTCCATTGCGGCAGAGGCGGGGTAACACTGAGGGGTTTGATCTGTGAGCGAGGACTTTTGGTTATGAGCAGTACAAGTTCCAACGTGTCATGGTTGTATGGTAGTTTTTGTACAGTGGTAAACACTTGAAGCGCCTGTACTCTAAAGTTCGTTCTGCTTATACACAGACTAACTTCACAGCTTTGTTGCTTTTCCCTCTTTGACAACACAGGTAAGACTGTACCTTCATTATAATTGTACATTGTTGCCGCTGATGTATATGAACAAAATAACAAGATTGGTTGTGAAATAGATTTACCCGCTGTACAATACGCTCTAGTTACGCATCTTGTCCCCTCTTTGTTTTCCCAGCCTCTCTGTCTCGGTGGTGTAGAAATATGAAGTTTCTGGAGTTGGGGGATTCCATCAGTCGTTTCAGGTTTGCCCAGTCCAGTGTGGGGCTGGCAGGTTGCCTGTGTGTGTGCTACGCAGTCTGGACACCGTTCTGGCTGAAGGAGCGGGGACTCTGGGCAGAGTGGAATAACACTATAAGTGACCAGACGAACCGCAAACATGGCACTGTCTTCAATGGTGAGCAACGAGTCGCATTCACCTCTTTGACATTTTTCTGCTGTCAACAAATCTAATTTGTCATCTGTCTGAAGCTGTCACTCTGGTTTAGGTTAAAGGTTTGACTGACTATTAACATGTTGTATAAAATTTGTCCAAAAGGGCAGCATATAGAATGAGGCATGAATTTCTTGTTGTTGTGCTGTGTTAGATGAGTCACTGCTTTTGCTAAAGATCAGCCTTAGGGGGATTTATTTTACACATCTGAATCTTTAGAGGGGATCCCTATCGGGAAAAGCATTTGAATAAACACTGGGTTACAGAGGAGCTTCTAAGAAGTAGTGGACGAGTTTGTGCTTGCTCCTGTACCAACAAAGTGCATTCCTTGTATCTGCTAAAGGTCCCACACTTGGCTAAATGCAAAAATGCTGAAACCTGGTCTTTTTCAGCTAAAAAGATCTTGTTTCTTGGCATTGTAAACCTTCCGAGATTAGGTCCACTGTCAGTTTGTTTTCTTCCACTCATTGTTATTATGCAAAAACACTTTAGGAATTAATGTAATGTAGTCTAAGTCCTCACTGTGCGTGTAGACGCACAGGTATGCAGTGAGCTAAGCCACTTCCAAAAAAGATATTATGAGACTCTGAAAGCAGCATTTGACAACAAATCCAATGATGGTGATTCTAAGTTAGACCAAAGGTATTGAAAAAATAATTAGTACGGTAACAAGTACCTAAACTGGAATCAGAATGCATAGATTACATTGAGGTGGCTTAGCTGTCCCTCATGCCAGGAAGAAACAAAGTAACACCAGTAAAGAACAGCATGAAGTCCTCACAGGAACAACGATAGAGTGGTCGATCTGTTAAACAAACACACTGAGTCCACAAAAGTAAAAGCAACCAGAGTAAAATACAATACAAGTCGCCCAGCAGCAATTCATTCAGCTGTTAGTTGTCTAGTTGTAAGTTCAACACATTAGCCTCAGACCGCTAGCAAAGTGACCAGCATGGTTAGCAGTAAACGCAGAAAAATTAAATGAACTATCACAAAACAGCTGTGTGGTCAATATTTGCTTGGTCACAGATAGGTGATAAAGTTGTGGGTGTAACAACGTCAAACATCAAACGTCAAATGTCAAACGGCTATGTAGCCGTGCCAGTACAGGTTGCTATTAGCAACAGACTGACTGAAACCAACTGCTGGTCGTTGTTAAAAAGAAATTAAGTCGCTTGTCAGTGTATGTTTTATTCCAATGTGTCATTTTTTTTAAATTATGCAAACACAATTTCAGAAGGAATCTAATATTGTGTGAGATGAGCTCCAAATATAACTACTGAAAAAGTACAGAAGCTCTTGATTTCACTCCTCTGGTTTCAGTTGTGGGCAGGCACAGGTTGTGCGGGGGCATCCACAGTAGTGTGTCATCACTTCAACAGGTTTCACTTCATCATGCCGACTACTTAAGGCAGAACCTTAATGTAACAATGGCAGTATGTGGTGAATATCAGTCTAGTTTACCTCCTGCGTATATGTGTCTGTTGTTTTGCGTCCTCCAGCCTTGGAAGCAGAGAGAGTATTCGGGATTCTTTCCTTCCTGATGGCTGTGTGCACTGGTGCGCTGTGTCTGGTGTTTGCCCTCTGCTGGACATCTCAGACGGTGCGTTCCTACTCCAACACTCGCTCCCTCCTCATGGCAGGACAGGCACTCTACCCCACCACCCTGCTGCTACTCACCATGGCCTCTACAGGTAACGGCACCTGCGAAACATTTGTTTCCCTGAGCCACACGGCATGTTTTTATGTTTCCCTTAGTGAATATTTAGACTGTTGTTGTTTTGGGAGTTTTTAAATAATATATGCATTCCAAGTAAAGTAGTAAAAATAGCCCAATTTCCAGTTAACCTCCAAATAGCCTTTTGGGTTGTGTAGTTCATGTCAAACCCTCGCCTACAGAAATTCTTTTATGTTCTACCCATTTACATATCCTACACGGCAGCAGTTTTTAAAGACACTTTTTACTTGGAGTTCTTACCTTGGAATTGTATTTCATTATCATATAAACTCTTTTCTAAAGCTCCAGGCATGTAATAATTGACCTTAATGATTTTTTTTCCCCCTTCATAGTGATACTTGACTTGACTCATTTTTCTCTACTGTCTGCAGGTTTCTTCTTCCTCCTCAGCTGGTCTCTTTTCACATATCAGCACCGGGCAGAAATAAGTCAAGACCTCTCCAGCCTCGGCTCTTCCTACTGGCTCGGGGCTTTAGGTTGGGTCCTGCTGCTGGTTGTGGAGATGATAGTCTTTGTCACTGAACAAGTTGTTGTGCCAGACATCATACCAGACCTAGAGAAGGCTGTGGAGTCATGGCGGATTTCCTCTCAGCTTAAGGCCGCTAACGGCTCTTTCAGCGATGGGTATCACCCTGGTAATAGCAAAAGCAACTTGATTCCAAAGAGGTATATGTCATCACCTTGAGTGGTGTGCAGATATACGGACATTCAGAATTATTTTGAATGTGTAAGTTACACATTAATGCACACAGACTCAGTGAGAAAGCTGCTTTACGCAGCTGTACAGCCAAACTGAATACTGATTGACTGTGTTTGGAGCTAACTATTGACTAGAGGAATTAAGATTCTCTGATCCCTGAAAGTCAGTGAGACCAAATGCTCCAGCTTCCTTCAAGGTTATCTGTGGTGGTAATTCTGCAGTTTCTTTTCAGTATGGACTGAAATAAAATAAAACACTGTAAGGATAGGAGTTGTGTTTGAAATTCATAAACGTTTGACCAGATTTGCCTCTGGGCCAGGAACAAATCCAGGTTTTTACTTTGAACTTGAACCTTTACCTGAATATTTCAGTACTGCAATTTACTTGCTGGATGTTAAAATAGCGCCATCCTGTGATGGCACTTTACACTAAAACTCAATCAAAAAAGAATTTGTTATTTTAAAATATTTGATTTTAATTGTTGAAATGTGAGACAAGAACTTTAATAAATGATGTAAAGGGACATCGTGATGATTGTGAAATACTAAGTTCAAATACACATTGTCTGTATCTGTTGTTTTCTTTCTGTATGCTTTTTATAAAAATAAATTAGCAGTCACATGGATACCAAAATGTGCTGCAAGTATTTTCAACAAACCTTTGTCTGACTGTGCTACTCCTGTGCTGTCCAGAATATAAACACCTTTCCACAGCTAAAAAACAAAAGATGTAAAAGTTTACAACCTTGACACTGTCTCTTTCTTTAAGGCAAAATAATAAAATCTGAGAATGGGAAGAATGAGAGCAGGTATTTTGAGGCTGAGGATAATGGCTCATCAGCCCTTCAGGAGTTCCATGTGTTGTGAAGCAAGAGGTTTTGCGAGCCTGTCTTACATTTGTCTCCTTTTTGAAACACTTAGCTCATGCATTTCCAGCACACAATTTCCAGCTCTGAAGAGCATTTGGACCACCAGACAACAGACTGCCTGCAAAGTCGTTATTTACTTTTCTCTCACACATTCCCAGGAGGAGAGGAAGCACTCCGATGGTGGACTGCTTATGTTTATGTTCTCAACGTGCCAAAGTGGCTCTGGCTCTGTTAATTGGGCGTTAATCAGGTGTTGCTCTAATTAAAAGGCAGTTCCGCCCTGTTGGGTGCTGGTAATGAGTTTGTTATTAAATCCACAGAGGATTTTTGTCTCTTTTTCAATTTACCAACAGGGAAGTGCTTAATTGCTGTGTAAATGAGGAGAATGTCCTTGAAGGTCGTCTTGCATCAGCATGTGATCCATGAACAGAATTGTTCTGAAGAGCATCCTCATCCAAACTCCATTCACTTCACTGTGCGTTGACCTCTTGTGTCCATCTGTCCCACGCAGCAGTGTTACTTTAGTTCACTTGTCATTTTTAAAAGAAGACTCTTTAAACCTCATTCGCTAAATTAAGACAGCAGGTAACCCACTTTCTTTTGCAAAGAAAAGCACTTTGAAAATTGACTTCCCTTTCATCTAAAGTTGCTTTTATTTCCCCTGGTATGCGCCGTGGGCTCTTGAAAGCACCCAGTCTTTTATGGCTGCCTGTGTCTCATAAACGTACCCTTCACTTTTCACGTTCCAACACAACAAATGCTGCTCTTTCGCCTTCCTGAGAGAAACAGACCAAAGGTTGAGAATGCCTTCAGAGAAAGACAGCTCGAATCAATGTGGAGATAGAAAGAAAGAGATAGTGAGATGTTTAGGCACAAAGGAAGATATGACAGATGAATCGTGGAAGACGCTACACAGAGATAGACAGGATGGCCTGATACACACAGAGAGATTGCGGGTGCTGATTGTTGAAGGGCATTTGCTACAAAGACATCAATCAAAAGATGGTACCGAGACTGAACAGGCCGCCGGCGTTTCCTGCCAGCGTCCAGTGGCACGTGTAGAACACAACCTGGGCTAAACCACTGCTCTTCATATCAATTAGAGACCAATTATATGGGCATATCCTGCTAATTATCTGCACTGCCACAATCCCATCCCCCAGTATTAAGCGTGTTTCTCTGGCTCCTGCTGCATGTCTTCGGTTGTGGTCACTGAGATGAATAAACAAACTTGCCGGCTGCCAAGGCGAAGCATCCTTAATCTGATTCTCAGAGCTTTACGTTTGTATTTAGGAGGGGAGGAAAGGGACAGAAAGAAGAGCAAAAACAACTGTTGTTTTCTCTTTTACCTTTTGGTGGTGCTAGTGTAACATCTATTGCTTTACCTCTTGCAGTCAAATCTGGTCAAATGGGTGAGACACTGCTTTCATTTGAGTAATCACACACCAAAAAAAAAACTAATCTGTGCATTTATGTGTATGTGTTTGTGTGTATTTGACTTTTATTTGTGAGGTACACAAAGTGTGATAAATACTGTCAAGCATATTTCAGACGATTTTGAGCCAGGATGTGCTGGACTACCTAATAAGTCAAGTTTTATTTGGCTCGCTCTGGGGGCATGATGAATTATGAAATAAAGTGAGAAATCCATGCTTTTTGCAGTTTTATTTCTCTGTGGTTTACATAATTCACTCAGAACATTTGTAACTTCACTGACAGGTTAATGCTGTTGGGTTCAAAGTGAAGACACCGAGGAAATACGCAGAAAGACAAGACAGCAGGGAAGAAACAGACATAAAGATGAGTGGAGGAGAGAACAAAGCGGGAGAGAGGATTTGAGATGTGACAAAATAGTTTCACACTGTCCCCGAATTCTGTACAGCAATGTGTGGTGTCAGATTTTGTACCTTACTCCCTCGCTCCATCCCTTACCACCAGCTCGCTGTAGCCCGGAGTGTTCTGATGTAGTCAAAATTAGTTTGACCATTGCACTATTGTGCCCTCCACTGCATTGTCATCAGTATAAGTGGACACTCACTGAAAATGGAAAAGTGAGGAAATTTGATGTCTGCAGTCAAACAATCTCAGAAAAAGCAGACGGAGGAAGAAAGATAGATTGCATGAGGATATGGGGAGAGTACACTTTGTGTCCTTCAGTCATTTTTCTCGCAGTGACCCAGTTCATCTTGCCTGTAGAATCTGCAATGAGCCATTGCTCTTTGTGACTGACATCCCACCTGGACCACCCTGCTGATTACATTTTTTCAGCAGAACTGAGTGCGAAGGAGTCAGACAGAAAGGAGAGACATTGCTTGCATCAGGGAGAAAGAATTTCTTGGTTATCCTGCACTTACAGTCACCCATTGGGTTTGAGATTGCAGGTGTTTTTGCATAACATAACTCTCTCTGCTCTCTGTAGTACTAATATTGTTTTTGTGTCGCTGAGTTTAGACATTTGAATCCCAGTGTATGTGCCATATCTGGCGGCCGGTACCCTTCTTCGCAGGTGGTGTCGTCTCGGACATCTCAGTCCAGACAATGAAGCTGTATTCCCCCTTCTCGTCATCCTATTCATCGCTGGCCAACTGTAGCCGCTCCCTTCTCTTATCTCTGTGTGACCAAGGAAATTAAATTACAAATATAATCACTGGGCGCCAGTTTCTTTAACAGTGTGCCTCTGCTTTGCATATAGAGTGTGCTTGCTTTGGAGACACGTTGTGTGAAGTTACTTATTGCCCTATTTATGATAATGGTTTCGGCTCTACTATTGGAGTCACACACACCTTTTCACAGTGACAGTGAATGGCACAAGGAGGTGAAGCGAGAAGGAGTATAAAAGTCAAACATGAAGACATGGTTGCAGACATCCTGGGAAAAGAAAGTTGCATGGGTGAATAATCTAAAAAGCAATGAGGAGATCTGTGAAAATGAGTAGACAAATAGGCACTCACTTTCTCTGGCTGTGTCCGAAATCACTCCTGTATTACCTAGTGCAGTACATTTCTTTTTTTTTTAATTCTTAGTGCATAATTTTTGCACTATATAGTGTACTTACAGGGAGCAAAAATGTCAGTTTCATTTCATTTCAAATGTTTGCTTTTAGCCAGACCAACACATGGCTCTTGCCAAGGCAATGTCGGTCCGTCAATCACTCAGTCGCTCCACCACTTCGGTCCAGATGAAAATATCAGCTATTAGATGGATTGCCATGAAATTTTGTGCAAAAAGTAATGGTCCACAGAATCCTAAAAACTTTAGTGATCCCCTGACTTTTCAGCTGGCACCATCAGGTCAAGGTTTCCTCTACTGCGAGATATCTCAACATTTATTTGATAGACTGTTACCAAATATTGAACAAATTTGGTACATGCATACATGGTTCCTTCAACTATTGGATGGGTTGCCGTGAAATTTGGTATAGACATTCATGTCTGAATGGACTGTAATATCTTTGGTGATCCCCTGACTTTTCACGTAGCACCATCATGTCAAAATTTAATATCGTCCAATACTTTGGTTCAAGACCAAATACCTACAGCACAAATTACTATCCAGTAATCAGTCTTGGATGTACTTTGTGCTAAGTAGCAAGCATTAGCTTGCTAACATGCCAAACTAAGATGGCGAACATGGTAAAAATCATACCTGCCAAACATCAGCATGTAAGCTTTGTCACTGTGAGCATGTTAGAATGCTGACGCTAACATTTCGCTCAAAACACTGCTGTGGCTCACTTATAGCAGGGCTATAAACTGTTCTTGTTCTCTTGTCTTGTTGCTAAAAATACAGTATGATACTTCACTTTAATAGATGTGTCATTGCCACTATGCAACACTACACCTGTCAGTGATGATGATAATTCATCAGTGTCCAGAGTCTTAATTTACTGTTCACCATAAGTATGGCTTTGGGGGAAAGACTGAATGAGTGGACCAGGGAGTGATTTCAGGCACAGCATCATTCACTCACCCACTGACACCAACTGCCATTGTGTAGACGGCTTTCTCTTCAGCTCGAATCTATTCCACACACGTTAGACCATCTGACTGAATAAGCGGTCCCCACCCCTCTCCCCCTCCCTGTCTGTGTCGCTCTGTCTCTCTTGTATGTCTTTTCTAAAAAGGGAAGGGATGAAAATCTGTTTATATTGGAATGATGTGTCTCCCGTGGGAGCCAAAATGGAAAGTTGGTAAAGGAAGAGTGAGGGGAGTATGAGTAGAAGAATGGCATTTTTATCATCGTTATTATGAGGAGGCCATTGCAGACCTTCCTTGCCTCAATCCCTTATTCTCTGTTCAGTTAGAAATTTATTTGCTTATGCAGAGACTGTTATACTTGCTTGTATGGGTAGGTCAGCCAATGCAAAACTATATCAATACCTTGGGATCTACCCGGTCCCAAAGCACTCGGCAAGCAGGTGGATAGCTTATTTATTTGTGATCTTTATGATGTATTCAGTGCCAGTTACTTTCCCTTCCAACTAAAGGGACCACATGTTTGTCAGTCCATTCCTGTGGTATCTCTGTATTCTGCTGCAGTGAACAAACACCATATGCCCCTGAGTTGGGCTCAGCTCTACCATTCTCTCTTGGTCTAGTCCAAATCCACAGACTACATATTACTCTATGAAAAGAGATTGGACTTTCCAAACTATTGTTCTCAAACAATCACTGTATATTTCTGTTCCTGTGCTCATAAAGCCCACAGCTATCATCACCCTCAACACAAGCAGGTTGCCGTGAGAGATCAGGGTGTTAAAATAATGGCTCTCCGCTGGATCGTGTGAATCATCACGATGACTGGTTGATAAATGCACCACCACCCAGGCTCTGGCTACAATAGTCATTTCTCTCTCCAACTGGAGTGGCTGCCAAATGACAACAACCTCCCTCCCCAGGCCTCCAACCTATCCACAGCATCCTTCACAGCCCCTCGCTTCACCTCCTATAATTACTGTACTCTGTAAGTTTCTGTAAGGTTTAAGAGCAGTCACTCTAAATCAGTCCTGAATCGGCGTGTGTTACTGTGTGCATTGTTCTCTTGTCTGAGCTCTGGCAGAGCTAGTGCAGAAAAGGGCACGTCTGTCCTGGCATTTCCTATAATGGACTTTTTGGTTAAAAGACGGGGAAATAATAAGCTGATCTATGTGTGTGAAAAGAGCTCTTTGTGTTTGGTGGGAAGTTAAGACCAGGGATAGTTGGGGGTTAGAGTTGACAGACAACAGCGCTGCTCTTTTCACACTTCTTGACACATAATGGGACCAATTTTTCTCTACATCTCTCCGTAGTGGCCATGATTTGCTCATTACATTGATGGAGGGGGATGGAGGACGGGAAAGAGAAAGGGTAAGAGTGACCACTCAAGAGACAATAGTCTGAAATTTATTGCTGAGAATTCGCTATTACTGTCGTTTCATTTAATAACTTTACGAAGGTAACCCATTATTATGGTGTTTAACAATTTGCCAAGAAATCCTCTCTTCAAGGATGCTGAACGTTTTAAACCTTGAGGAGCTGTTTGCAAGCTACTATCCCTCAGCTGACAGACCTTCTGTGTAAACCAGCACCAGACAGTTTGAGAAAAGAGGACTAACACGTGGTTAAACACAAGACAAATCCAGTGAGTGGATGTCGACGTTACTAGAGGTCCCCTGGCATCAAGGGACTGCTCCTCAATCAGGAAAATCTACATTTAATTAACACAGAATTAAAGAGCATTGTTATTTTCATTAAAGACACTGGTCTGGATTCCCCACTCTACTCTATTGCTCCTGAATCTGGCTTAGGGTTTAATTTCATTTGGTTTACTCTGAGTGGATCAAGATCCATCTGGATTGTCTGCTCAGATACAGGTTTCACTTTTCAGAGGGCTATACTGTACACTCCAGCACATGATGTATTCACAATGAAATCTCTGCATGTTATTGACCTCTATGTGGCATATCTTGCTATAGTAATAGGATTTGTTTTTTTCAGAAAAAGGTTCTTAAAATGGACACTCACAGTTGCTGTAGCTTAAGTTGTTCTCCATACTGTCTAACTCACCAGAACAGAAGAGATGAATGGAACCTGTCCAAAACCAAAATAGCTTTGCAGCGCCTCAGGGAAAGTCATAATGCAAGACTTGGAACGAATTAATGCGGTCCCAAGACTAGACTATCCAATAAAATGAATATTTGGATAGCTGGACATGGAAGATATTGGGGTGTCAGGCTGTCAGCAGCTTGTGGGGGGTGTTATTTGTAGAAGCTGTGATGTTGTTGTGGTGTGTCACTGCTCTTTGTTAAAGCTCCGTCAGTCAGGATGAGCCGAAAACAAAAGCAGCCGAGTCATACAGGGTCACGCAAGACCTCAAGACAACATCACTCAAATCAACTGTCCCCTGCCTGTCACTGTGTGATTATAAGGATGCAAACCTGTGGTACAGAGGGAGGGAGAGGCAGTAATTAATCACCTGATTGGAATAATCACATAAATGATTATTAACAAAACCTGAGGTGAGGGTGAGAGGAGAGGGGCAAGACAAGGGAAACAAGACTTTGAAAGGGAAAGACAGGGGGAGATGAACGAGGGGGGATTTGAGTTGTGGCGTAGGGGGTTTGTTCTGGCAGGTAGGTTTGACGAATAGCTCTGCATTGACGTCGACCTCTTTGAGTATTGATCTACCAAATCATGTCTCCGCAAGAGGGATGGAAGAGGTGGACGGTGGAAGGCGGCTCACTGAGAATTGACTGGGCCAGGCTGAAGAAGTTGTTGAACGTGCTATGAAAATGCAATTAAAATTTGCATACCAAATGCTCAATATATTGCATAACACTCAGTGGAAATATGAGAGCGAATTGCCCTCTTTACCCTGAATACAATCACAAAGATGCCTAAATTTTTCATGACATTTAGAAATATCATCATTTTGGTCGGTCTGTTCAAATGTGGATGATGCTGACATTTTATTCCCCGCGAGGAAGATACCAACTGTGCTGCTGTTGAATTAATTCATTGTCCATCTCTGCTATTGACCCTTTTCCTTAAGCTGCTATGTGACTTGAGCTGTCAGGGGGCCTTTTTTGGACCTTTAGCTTACATGGTTCTGCCTGGAAGGCTTGATCTCTTCCCCCCGTTCCTTGTCATAGCCAGCAATCAGCCTTAAGCCCTTTTGTGTTCTCCACTCTGAGCTAAGCCTGTTATACTGTGCAACTCCTTTACACAAGATCACTACTATATCCCCCTTCTCTGTCTTTCACCTCTTACATCTTCCCTCGTGTTCCCTTTCTCTGTCTGTCTGTGTCTTTGTTTTACACACACAGGCCCAAAAGTGAAATAATTCCTACGTTTCAAAAGGATGGCTTATCGAGGCTACTTTATATTTATTTGGTCTTCTTCCTGTGTGTGACTTAAACACCAGCACAAACTCACAAACACCGACACGCAGCCCCTTCCATCCTCCTTTTCACTCCACCTTCCCCATCCACAAACACATGTACTGCCCCTGCCATATTCCCACTCATCCCTCCCACTGCACACACCTGCTACATGCTCATACACACACACACACACACACACACACACACACACACACACACACACACACACACACACACACACACACACACACACACACACACACACACACACACACACACACAAAATTGCTCACTGCTGTTGTTTGAATTCATCATATTAGAAAAAAGTTGTCAGTTTGATGGTGCATTGCAAACTCCTGTATGTCCTCCTAAACTGCAACCTCTAGTCCCCCGGGGTCCGCTCCTCACATTCATAACACTCCACTCCGTGCCAGGTGGCTGTCTCCACAAGTCCTCTTCCCCATAAATCAGACTGTCTTTGAGTTGATCAATAACAAGTCAATTGGAAGGCGCAGAGAGATGAGGGTCTCAAGGGGTCACCGCTTGTTTGTTAGGCAGACATCTGCAGCTCTCTCCCCGCCATGGCGCTAGGTGTGCCGTTTACCTTGGAAACATGTGGCTACCTGGCTGTCATAAATCTAAATATCAACTATAAATAGGCTTGGAACATCTTGCTACAATCCATCATTTGCTTGTTCTTGGATATGTAATGTATCAAGCATTGTGTACTTCAAATCTCCCAGCTGTGTCTGATGGATTTGAATAGCGAGAGAGCAGAATCTTTTGGCTTAACTTTTCTTTGTATTTGCTCTTCAGCACGCTGGTCACCCCCCCCCCCAAAAAAAAAAGAAAAAAAAGAAAAGTAATTCTATTGCTGTTTAGGGTCACACTTGACCATATGCACCAAATATAAGCTGCAAAGCCTGTCAGTATTCATCCTGCTTCCCTGTTAAGCTGACAAGAGTGGGAGAGACCAAACTGTTGTTTGTTGCCCACTGACTGTGTATCTAATGACTTGGCTGGCAATTCTAGCGCAACAGCAACAGGCTCCTGTGGAGAATGCACCAGATTAATCCTCTGGATAATTACAAACAAGAATGATCTTGGGCAAATACTCCCCGTACCTACTAAGACATTACATCAGATGATGCTGTCTAATTAAAACTCATTCTGAATGGTGACGGAGAGACAGCATTTGAAGAAATGAATGAAATGTGCTGCTTGAGTGCTGACATTATGTAGAGAGAGAAAGTGCAGATAAAAACTACAGGGGTGTACAACATGACAGCAGCACAGTACATACAATACAATGCAGTTTTCTTAAAAGTAAAAAGGAACAATTTGACACATTCAATATATATTTTCTGGTTTGCTAGACCCATTCATCGACAATTCAGGTAGGGACTATGTGGCCTCGTCGCACCTCTGCAAGTTACCTTATGTTCCTTTGAAAACTCACTTGTCAAAATATCAATTGCCAGACGAACACTCACACTCCAACAGCTAACACACACTGCTAATTGGTAGTCGCCCTGATACAACTCTGTTGCTGCCTTTGTCATTTTGATTCACAGCAGTCAGCACCTGAATTGCTGGTGCATCAGTCACATACACTGAAAGATAATGTGAGGTGGCAAGAGGGAAAGTCTCAATGACAATAATAACAATGACAGTCATTATTACTGCAATTACTATTATTTTCTACTTTCCTTCATTCATTCCCACCCTTTAAAAATCATTCTTCAGTTACCTTCCGTCTTTTTCTCACATACAGACAGACACCATGACACCATGTCTGTTTAAGTGATTACCATGTCACCTTTTGTCTTTTGACAGATCACACAATTGTAAGAAAAATAAATATGGCTTTTGACTGTCACAGAAAAAATAAAATAAACAAAGATAATCCTCACCTTTAACAATTTGCTAATGCACCGACTTATAAACCGTTTTGTTTTTCTATCAGCTCTTGTATTCATCTGTTTTTTATCACATGAATTTGTCTGTGTTTGAAAGTTTGGTCTTTTAAACATTATAAATTTGTAGTGTCACTATTATGAATTTATTTTAATACGACATATGGCAGACTTTATGTTTGCCCGTTGGACAAGACAGTGCATTTATTCTGTGCTCCATTACGAGAGCTCTTCATTAGTAGCCCTTTTCATATGTTTAACAGTATCTCTCTTTATGTCAGAGTGAGGCCACCTGGATGAGGTGAGGGTGCAGTTGGATATGAGAAAATGGAGATAAAGCTGACATAAAAGTGTTTCTAGTTGAGGATCAGTCTGATGTGGTTTGTTTGGGGTACGCTGTTCGATTCTGTACATGCACATGTTTTCAACTGTGCTTTGGGGTTGACCTTGTTTTTTTTTGTTTTTTTAAATCAGCTGCCTGTATCAGGTATCAGGTGGCAGGAATTGACTGTTTGGATCCCATTTAAGGGTATAAATACAAGACACAAGGAGACAGACAGGAGGAATCCCACTCAGGCCACAACTCAGGGAAACAGATGCTGCAAGCTGTGACAGACTCAGACATATACAGTTTATGTGTGTAGTGTGTAGGGACTGGCTCCAGGGCTTCCCTTGTGCTCCCATGCGAACAGGACCCCCAGGGGAGCCGACGCCAGCTGAGACTGAAAAACAAGGTAAGAGCCCAGCTGACATACATCCACACAGGCTCAGCTGTTTGTCTCAAATGAGAGTTCAGCATGTGAAGTACACAGAGACTAAAAAAATGAATGAGACTGCCAGATTCAAGCCTCCCAGGAAGAAAACGTATTGAGAACACTGAAAGATGGATAGATGGAAGATGCTACAGTGTGTGCACTACAGGTGTGTAAGGGTAAGACTTGGCTATGGATGTAATAGTTTCTAAGATTGTTTGACTGTTTTAGTGTCTGAACTGATAATAGAACCTAGATAGTATGGGAGGAGATGAAATGAGGTCTGTCAGTGCAGTGGTATCATTGATCCTACCTCTGCCATATCATAAGATTGCTTGGTTGTTGAAATATGACTCCAAAATTGAACAATGTTGTGTTTGGAATAATTCTTTATGATCTTTATTCAATATGATGGTTTCTTGTTTTGTTTTCCCTTTTGTTTGGTCAATATTTATGTATTATGAAATAAGTTTACAGTGTCTCCGATTTTTCCTCCGCATTTAAAATGCCAGTCAGAGGTTCCTGGGGCTCCAATTCTCTCTCCAGCCAAGAAAATGACTAATATTTATGATTGACAGCCTTGCACAGATAAGGTTGCCCATTTAGCAAACTCGCTGTGTCAAAGCAAAAAAGTCACAATGGCTCCCTGAGCAATGGGATTGGAGAAGAGAGAAATGAAGATTTTGGTGCTGTATTGATCCCCCAATGCTTGTCTCATGAATTTTACACAAGACCTAAATGCCACTTATGGTATAATATAGCACTCTAGGTCAGGGCTCATCGCTCTCTGTTCAGTGGGATTTCAGGGTACTTGGTGTACAAATTCAACAGGAATCAAGTAAAGCTGTTAGATTTTGTCATGGGCTCAACTCTGAGAAGTCACTGGGGATATCTAAGGATCTAAAACTTCAAATCTTTTCTCTTTATCCATTAATCAGCCTCTCAAGGATAGCTGAAATTATTTTTATACTTTTGTAAAGCATCAAATTAAGCCCTCCTCTACTCTCCAGGGTCTAAGATCTAAGTCACATCATGGAGGAGGAGAACCTGGAGACAGATGGCCCCAGATCCTCCATGCCGGCTGAGCTCCAACATCTTCACTCTAAGTACTCTCAATGGAAGTTTAAACTGTTTAGGGTGAAGTCCATGGAGAAGGCCCCTCTGCCCAGTGAGACACATCCTGAGAGAGGAGTCTTGTTAGGGACTACACCTCCCGCACCTCCAAAAATAGACTTAGATAATGGTGTGGGTCCAGGGAGTGTTATGAAATTGTGCCTCGGGGGAAAAAGCAAAGAAAATGTGGAGGGCCCTGGCCGGAGGGTAGATAAGAAGCTACAGGAAATGGACACCCACATGAACCACCTCAGGTGATTAAATGTCACTATACTATATAATCTACACTATATTATACATACTTTTTCTAAGAATTTGACAACATTGATTTTCCTTTATGAAGGTGTCTCTGCCGTCTCTGTGGAATGGCCCTGAGGAAAGTCAAAGGACCAGTGCACGAAGTTCATGGGGATCTGGATGAGGCAAGTAAAGGTGTCCTGCGTAAAATGGGCTGCAAGTTTACAGGCTGGACAGAGGTCATCCTCAAAGTCTTCAAAGTGGACGTGACAGAGGACACAGAATCTGTCCACCCTCTTTCCTTCTGCCATCGCTGCTGGATGGCTGCCATACGAGGAGGGGGTGTCTGCAGCTTCTCCAGAACAAGAGTCCCTGAGTGGAAACCCCACTCTTCCGCCTGCCACCTTTGCTCTCCCAAGAAATGTTCATTCCAGCGGACTGGGAGGAAGAGGAGGAAGACCATTCCTAGAGCCCAGAGCCTGGCAAAAAGGACCAGGTGGGAGCACGCCGACAGCATTGCCGTTGGAGAAAGGAGAGCTCTGAGACCCTTTGGAGACCGTCATCATGGTCCGGTGCTCAGGGGCTGGAGGAAACCCAGCATCCAGAGAGAGAAATGGGTGAGGAACATCACCCACTGCCAGAAAGAACACCTGAGTACTAAGCTGATCTCTGAGAAGCTCCCTGTGGACTTCCTCTTTTCTTTCACTTGCCTTGTGTGTGACCACCTGCTCTTTGATCCAGTTCTGTCCCCCTGTGGGCACCTCTTCTGCCGCGGCTGTATTGTAAAATATAACCACGTTCTGGGACCTCACTGTCCAGCCTGCAACTTGCCCTGCGCCCCTGATGATCTCAACCTGCCTGCCAAAGCTTTTTTATCAGCTCTGCATTCTCTGCCTCTGCTTTGCCCCAGAGGTAGCTGTGGCGAGCAGGTAAGGCTAGACTCATTTAAAGCTCACTGTCTGAACCATGAGCAGGATGAACAGGATGCAAACAAGCATTCATCAGAACTTGATAACTACCTGTTAGCCAACAAAGGGGGAAGACCTCGTCAGCACTTGCTGTCGCTAACCCGTCGTGCCCAGAAGCATCGGCTGAAAGATCTGAAGAACCAGGTGAGGGTGTTTGCAGACAAAGAGGAAGGTGGCGACCTGAAGTCCGTGTGTCTGACACTGTTCCTGCTTGCACTGAGATCTGGGAATGAACACCGGCAGGCAGATGAGCTTGAGGCCATGATGCAAGGTAAGAGGCTATTATAAGCTTTTTGTTCAATCAACATAAACCTCCAGAACCAAGAGGGACCAAAGAGGGACATAAACAAAAGAAAATTATGAGAGTGTTTGCTCATTAATATTTCAAACTACTTCTGAGTAATACAGTCATTGCATAAATAACAAGGAGATGAAAAGTTCATAATTGAAGAGAGAGAAGAAAGTTTTCTATGATTTTGATTGAAAAGCATTTCATTATTGTCCATCTCTTTCTATTGAACTACCGCTGTTACATGCCCAGCCCCTCCCTGATTCTCTCCCACTCTCACTGTCTGTCTGCCGGTCTGTCAGTCTCTGAATTCTCACACACCCTTTAATGCACAATAACAACTCTTGTGAAGGGGCTGTTCGAATCAAAACAACATCAGCAGCTCTTGTATCTGCAAATTACACAGACAGCACCATTCTTCTCTCTGGGGAATAGAAGCCAGCTGGTGTCTGTTTTCATCTGCAGCCAATACATCACTTTTGCCAGCTTCACTGGTTCAACCCTCATTCCCCTTATAACATTTGGAAATGAGGAAATATTGGATTTTGTGATCATGGGCTTGTGGGCTTTTGACAATGATACATTCACATTTGGGTGTTAAATTCCTGATTCTCTCTGTCTCATGGTATAAATGACTCCAAATGCGGGATATCAAATGAGGAAATGTTAGATACTGCAGTTCTTTTCAAAGCACTAGAAAGGGGCTTCCACAGTTTGGTGTTAAATAATTCTCTTCATGTGTCATGCCTTTCCTTTCGCTTTCCTTTTATAATGTGTTCCTATTTTTATTTTGCCTCTGTCTGTCTGTCTTTGACACTTTCTCTCCTTTAATTTTCTCTGTCTCTGCAGGCAGAGGCTTTGGGTTGCATCCCGCAGTGTGCTTGGCCATTCGGGTGAACACTTTCCTGAGCTGCAGTCAGTATCACAAGATGTACCGGACTGTCAAAGCCACCAGTGGCCGCCAGATCTTTCAGCCCCTGCACACCCTCCGAGCTGCAGAGAAAGAACTTCTCCCTGGCTTTCACCAGTTTGAATGGCAGCCAGCTCTCAAGAATGTGTCCACATCTTGCAATGTTGGCATTATTAATGGGCTCTCTGGATGGGCTTCCTTGGTGGATGAACCCCCTGCTGACACCATCACTCGGCGGTTTCGATATGATGTAGCTCTGGTGTCAGCATTAAAGGATCTGGAGGAGGACATCATTGAGGGGCTGAGAGAGAGTGGGATGGAAGACAGTGCTTGCACTTCAGGCTTTACTGTCATGATCAAGGAATGTTGTGATGGCATGGGCGATGTCAGCGAGAAGCACGGTGGAGGACCAGCTGTTCCCGAGAAGGCTGTGCGTTTCTCTTTCACTGTTATGTCTGTCTCTGTCCAAGCAGACGATGAGGAGGAGGAGGTTACCATCTTCACTGAGCCAAAACCAAACTCAGAACTGTCCTGTAAGCCCCTTTGCCTGATGTTTGTGGATGAGTCAGACCATGAGACGCTCACAGCTGTCCTGGGGCCTATAGTTGCAGAGCGTAATGCGATGATAGAGAGCAGGCTCATCCTGTCCATGGGCGGCCTGCTTCGCTCCTTCCGCTTCCGCTTCAGAGGCACGGGATACGATGAGAAGATGGTGCGAGAGATGGAAGGCCTGGAGTCCTCGGGTTCCACATATATCTGCACTCTGTGTGACTCCACTCGGGCAGAGGCCTCTCAAAACATGGTGCTACACTCCATAACCCGCTGTCATGAAGAGAACCTGGAACGTTACGAAATATGGAGATCCAATCCCTTCTCTGAGTCTGTAGACGAGCTGCGAGACAGAGTCAAAGGGGTCTCTGCCAAGCCCTTCATGGAGACCCAGCCCACACTAGATGCATTACACTGTGACATTGGCAATGCCACTGAGTTCTACAAAATCTTCCAGGACGAGATTGGGGAGGTGTACCAAAAGGTCAACCCTAGCCGGGAAGAGCGGCGCAGCTGGAGGGCAGCCCTAGATAAAGAGCTGAGGAAGACGATGAAGCTTAAACCGGTAATGAGGATGAATGGGAACTATGCCCGCAGGCTAATGACCCTGGAAGCTGTGGAGGTGGTATGTCAGCTGGTGCCTTCAGAGGAGCGGAGGGAGGCCCTGAGGGAGCTTATGAGGCTCTACCTCCAGATGAGGCCTGTGTGGCGCGCCACCTGCCCAGCCAAAGAATGCCCTGACCAGCTGTGCCGCTACAGCTTTAACTCCCAGCGCTTTGCCGACCTCCTCTCCTCTACCTTCAAATACAGGTACAACGGAAAGATAACCAATTACCTTCACAAGACCCTGGCCCATGTGCCTGAAATCATAGAGAGAGATGGATCCATAGGAGCCTGGGCCAGTGAGGGGAACGAGTCGGCAAACAAACTGTTCAGGCGTTTCCGGAAGATGAATGCACGTCAGTCAAAGGCCTTTGAACTTGAGGACGTTTTGAAACATCACTGGCTCTATACATCCAAGTACTTGCAGAAGTTTATGGAGGCTCACAAGGACTCTGCCAAGGCTCTGCAAGCTACCATTGACCCAGTAGAGATGCAGGATAATGAGGATATGTCTCTGGAAGTTAATGATTTTTGATTTTTCCTTTAATGTGAAACATTTAATTAATTTTTTGATAGCTGTATAACTATCTCTTAACTGCCTCAGTAATTTTCTGTAGACTTGTTTATAAATTCTCAATTTAGTTTCTATATCATGTGATTGATATTTAATATAACCAATATCATAATACTTTGAACTGGAGGCTGGACTTAAAGCCAAGATTTTCTGAGATATTTTACATTTTCCTGTTATTTTTAATTATCTGTACAAATTTAAACTAAACACCATTTGTTGATGGATTTTACGAAAGACTATTAATAACCAATTTAATGTACTTGAATGGAGTAATTTCCAGAACTTTATGGAAAGTAATTTTATTCTCATACCTCATTTTTAAATGTGTCTTTTATTTGTTTTTGAACTGCCTTTTTGTTGAAAGCTTTTATACATATTAATTTGGCTTGCATTGCTTTGTTAGCAAAGATTGGACAGCAGAAGATGGGACAGCAGAGGAATATAGAAATAACACACAGGTTTATTTTCACTTGATCTGAGCAGGAAAGTTCTTTTCTTTATCTTCACTGTCTGTGAAATATGGTGCAGTTTATTGTATTGCAAGGATATGACACATTTATGAATTTATATAGGGAGGATATTTATGGAAGCAGATGAAAGCGCTGTAAGTCATGGAGGGAAATTGTGTTTAAAAGACCACATTTGTGGCCACTGTATTAATATATCATTTGTGCTGGAGCAAAATGCAATCACAGAGACCCAAATGTTCTTTGTTTCATGAGTGCCCTCTGAAAAAGATTACTTTAGTGCTTTATCGTGGGATCCCTGTGGGGCAGAATAGATGCCAGGTCACTTTGAACCAATTTTTATCTCTTTTAGTTTTTGCACAGAGGAGGATAGATGATACTTATTCGAATTCTTCACATAAAATAAAGCATATACTGACCTTTTTGTTGATATCATAAAAATACAGCATGGTCCATTATGGAGCCTAACACTCCATGGACTCTCTAGCAGGCAAGGATTTTTCTTGAGTTCTGTATATAACCTGGCCCTTTTTCTCTGCTGATATTTCTTCATTGCCACAGTTGACAGTGGAGAGGGATGGGCTGGAGCTAGAGAGACCTGATTTAAACTGATTTGTTGGCAACTTTATTTGTTTGATTGATTGATTATATTGTCTTTTTCTGCCCTCACCATTTTGAATTGTGACAGGCAATTTTCTTTTCTTATTTGATTGAATACGTGATTTTATTTTACTGTCATAGGTATAACCATATGACTGCTGTGAAATATTCACAATTCATTGGATAGTTGTCACAATTGTATAATAACATCATATTTTGAGTGCATTATATTGCAACTTGTCTCATATTTGTTTTTTGCTGTAATGAATTGCATTTCCAAAGTTATGGATGATGGATGATTCATAAAATTCTACTTGTTCACTTTTTACCATGTACTTCCTCATTTTGTTTTTTCATACTACACTAAATATCAGGTAAACTGTTTACTGGGGTTGCAGAAGATTTTCAGTGGTGATTTATTTTTCATACTGGTGCAGTATCACACTGAAGTTCCACTACTTTTTCACATGTTTGTTTTTGAGCCAGACAATTTACCATCTTTTCAATTAATACCTTCATGGAGGAGGGAGGTTTTTTTTGCAACTTTTTTGACTGTGTTCCTGCCAAAAAATAAATAAAGACAGAATCTGACTTAATCTTCTGGTTTCTTGTTTCTTAAACAATTTATAATTGATTTTGTGTTTTAAATTTGTATTAGTAGCACCAAATTCAGGTACATTTGTTCCTGGAAGACAACACCAATCACTATTTATTTTCACTGTGGTCCTGGAATACAAAATAGTAATTAAAACACAATCTGGAAACAGTGGAGCCAGACAGCCTAAAATATTAATGTTCTGTCACATATAGAATAGAGATTGTGAAAGCCCTTTAAAAAAGTATGAATTTTTAATTTCAATTTGCATTTCAATTATTCATTTTCATTACAGATTTAACTGCCTACGGATCTGTATATTAGGTATTGTTTATCAATTGTAATTAATTTAATGGTAAAAACAATTCACTCACATTTGGCCTGGGAAGCCAGTGTTGGGGTGTTAAATTAACCACTTATTTTCACTGTGGTGCTTGATTGAATACAAATTA
This sequence comes from Xiphias gladius, assembly GCF_016859285.1. Lineage (NCBI taxonomy): Eukaryota > Metazoa > Chordata > Actinopteri > Istiophoriformes > Xiphiidae > Xiphias > Xiphias gladius. The sequence goes on along the minus strand of NC_053407.1, from coordinate 13,034,260 downwards.
ACTACTTACTAACTAAAAAACTAACGGATTAGTTTGTTTCTGTCACATGAAAACACATCAGAAATAAAGTGATATGAAGACACAGAATTCGAGGCTGTTTATTGTTTATTGCCATCACAAATTTCATTTTGTACATTTTTCCATTAATTAATGATCAATTTATTTGTAGAAAGAATCATTTAAAAAAAAATTTAAAAAAATACAGCTTCATTTCATGCGTCAAGAATCGGGTCAGTCAAAAAGTCTTCTGAAAAAGCTTTTTTTGGCAGGGGACACCTTGATTGATGGAGGAGTTCTCCTGTCCTTAACTTTCATGGGGGTGCGCTTCAGGGGCATGACCTGCCGAGGTGGGGTCATCTCCTGGTAGGGCAGGCCTCCGTGGTCCAGGCAGAAATACTTTTTGCTGCCCTGAGAGAGTCTAAGCAACAGGGTTTCGGACAGCTCCATGCACTTGGCGTGGACCCAGTGTCCCCCCTCCCCTCTGGAGCAGAAGATCATCGCTGGCCGGTGGAGCTCAGTGGAGTAGTACGGCTCCCATGTGTTGGGGTCCAACTGACAGCCCAGGCAACATTTGATCCAGTAGCCTGTTTGTGATTCATCCTCCTCATCCTCCTCATTGTAAGTATCCCCTTCTCCCTCACTGCTGTCCTCTAGCTCATGTGGCTCACGACCAAAGTAGAGCTCCTCGGAGTCCTCAAGAGGAGTAGAGTTGTCGTAATCTGTCGACTCCTGGCTGCAGGCCAGGGTTCCTTCTTCCTCTTTGCCCTCTCCCTCTGTCTGGAAGCTCACCAGATAGAAGTAATGCATGTCAGGTTGGGATGGCCTTCCCTCAGTGGGTACAGCAAGTAGGACATTTCCTTCCCCGGCACTGCCACCAAACCAAGTGCGACTATGGATGATATCTGGGATCCATGAAGGTGGTTCTAAAGTCTCAAAGTTGATCCCTTTCTCATCCAAAATCACAGTACTGCACTCCATCCTCTTTTGAGAGTCTGCCTGATATCCACCTAAGACAATGTATCTGTGACTGGGACCTGCACGGGTGATTATGGCGCTAGAGATGGATATGCCGGTGTCTAGGGTCTCACAGGAGAGCAAGGGGCTGCCCTGCAGAAGCTCGACACGCAAGCGAAAGAGTCGAGGGGGGCGGGAGTCAGAGGTGACTGAGTGACCTCCAATGAAGTAGACACAGTCTTCTCTAGCAAGGGCTAAATGGAAGGACTGTCCTTCACTGAGCTCAGGTAAAGTGTGAGCAGAGGAGCACCCGAACTCCAGGTCAAACAGGAACACATGAGGAGGACAGTCGACGACGCTGTTCCAGCTCTCTGTGGTCCGCTCTCCTGCAGGCATGTAGGATCTGCCCCCAAATAATACACACGCTGTTTTCCCACGGCTTTGAACCATGCTCATTGTGTGGCCGTACCGGGCCCCTGGCACTTCTCCCACCAGCTCTTTCTCTTTGCAGCTCAGGGTCAGTTTACGATTGCAGCCGCGACTATCCATGGTCAGCAGGTACAAGCTTGATGAGATCTCATTATTTGGGGTACGGCCACCATGGATGAGATAACTCTCTGGAAGCCCGTCATAGGGGTCGAGGCGGCAAACAGCAGGACAACGTAATGGAGGAGGGTAGCTGGAATCATTGGAGAAAGAGATGGCCCTACACTTCATCTCACCCTGTTTAAACCGAACCCCAAATACACCTGTTGGACACGAACGCTTGGGCCAGCCTTTCTGGCCAAACAGGAGAATGTCACCATCCAGCTGTAGCAGAGAGCAGCCAGGCTGCAGGAGGCCTGCACAGTTCACTGGAGTTAATGGCTGCAGGGTCATTTTCCGGCAGGTGCCTGCGTCAAAACAGGGCACAAAAACACAAACACAATGCGTCACTCAGCTGTTGCTTGTTTTCATTCAGTGGTTTTAAATTTTACTTCCTGTTTATTACATTTACATGTGGAAGACCATGATCCACATAATCATAATATGCCCTACAGACCCCAAAGGGAAAATGGGACAGACAGTAAGTCAGCCTCTTCACAAGCCACTATTTTTTTTTTAGATTGATGAAAAATGACATTCATAATGTACATGACAATAATATGAGTTTATAATAAAAACTGTAGAATGTAAACTGGACTCTCCTAGGATTCCTTATGGCAAAATCCGACATATTAGCGATGAGGAGCACATAAACCATGCTTTTGTAAGTGAAGCTACATTACTGACACACCTACCAACACTAGCAAGGTTGTAGATTACTATACAATTACTATATGTTGTCTACTATATATATGAACTGCTGCTCCAATTGTTTGACAGCACAAAGTAGTGCTGCTTTTTTCTGACTCCCAAAGTCAAACAGAAGCAGCATGATATGAAAGCAACATAAAATGACCTCCTTCTTGGTTCACTTTGTTATTTTCAGCTACAAACAAAACCTCATATTTAAAACTTTCTATCTTTGAATCAGAACCTCAAACAGCAGCATGAGACAGGAGCAAACACTTCCATGACCTGCTTCGCTGACTCTGTAACTTTACGGGAATAATTACAAATGGTGACAGTACTCAGCATGATTTTTCCTGGAAAGTGAGTTACATTATCTGGTGCATCAGTGTCAGTACTATTATGATATTACTGGACAATGGCACAGCACGTACTTTGCTCATCAGGTATTGGTACCTTTGAAAGGAAGATGAATCAAAATATTCTACTAAATAAATCTTTCAATTTATTTACTGAATGATGTAATATCACTTGGAATTTTTCTAAGGTTTTAGGGTTCATTCTGAGTCTGGCTGGAGCATCTATAGTGCCATTACTTCAAATGACATGTAAAACAATATAATGTAATTTTATTAGCTTTAACAGAAATGTTATGACTGCTGTGGTACGAGCTTTTTGTTGAGTCACTTCAATAAAGACAGCATTTGACTATATTTTCCAGTCAGCAGGATGGTTACATACACTTTGCAAGTGAACTTAGAGTAATAGCAAAATATTGATTTACAGAGCCTGAGAGCTGTTAATTCTTCCCTTATTTTAGAATCATAATCTTTAGTTTGCTTACCTTAAAGCCAGGGCCAGATGCAGCGCTTGAGCTCACTTTAGTGTGAACCTTAAGATCACTAAGATGAAGCTAAAGGGATCTTTATGTAGTCGAACTTTGACGAAAGTAGATGGTGACAGAGTTTCTGAAGCTTCGTTGACTCACAAACACTTCCAGATCTTGAGGTTAACAGTCTGTGACTGCTGCTCTCTCGCAGGTGTGCTGCTTGAATGCGTTTACTGAGTCACTCAGAAATATCACTGGATATTGCAGCCGCCATATTGAAATTGCTGTATATCAGTGAATTTATACAAAAGAAGAAATAACAGGTTATTAAGAAACGCTTGTCTGTTGAACAATCCTAACCTGTATAATACTCTGAAAAATTCAAACCTGTGTAGGTACGGTATGTTTTTTGTCTCAGTGGTTATGAACTAGTTTAAACGTCAGATCTTGTCTCTTTTAGGACACAACACTTTTACATTAAATGAATAAATTGTGTTTTGCACATCCAAAACTGGCTTCAATCAAGTGATACAGTGGGAAAATAAATAATTAAAACCTAATGTTCGTAACAGTCCAGATAAAACCCATGGTGGGAAACATGACCCGCACTGTGGAGGAAATGCATGAGGACAGCATGTTTTGAATTAGTCCACTCTCCACCAGCAGAAATCAAGCATTGTACCATTAGTTCTTTTTATTGCCATAACAAGACACACCTCTGATGTGAGATTTTTGTCGAGAAGTTAGCAGTAGCCAATACAAACTTAATAGTTATAGTTAATTCTGAAAAAAAAAAACCAACAACAACAACAACAACAAGGTTACAACACATTCACCAGCTTTATGTGACAAAACTAAAAATAGAAATGTTTGAAAAAATACCGCTGTTCAACCTTCCTACCGTAGTTATTACATTAACTGGAGCAGGTGCGAACAGCCATTTCAGTGCATTCAGTCAAATTAAGGTTTATTAATTGTATTAATTGCTTCCAACATTAATTAGGAAATTGAACATCTGAAATTCCTTAAAATCTCATGGATCCTAAAATAATTTGTTCCTCGCGTAAAAAACCTGTTTCCAATAGCTGAAATTCTGAGATAATTAACTTCATGTAGATGGTTTATTTTTCTAGTTTATTCACCAAGACTAGGGTTTCTAATTAACACCATCTTTCTAAAGCTGATTACACAAACTAATCAAACTTTTTTTTTTTTTCTTAATTATGAGGCAGTATGTACTGATCCTCCATTGGTATTCAGAAAAATAAGTCAAGGGCAACAACTTCTAATGTGAAAACAGATATATTAATGTATTACATAGCATGCCTGTGTTTAACAGGTATACAGTATTTACTTTTCCACAGCCTAGATTCACATTTTCAACTACTGTTAGCTTTAATTAAAAGCTTCGTTTTTGTAACAGATGTGTTTTCCCTCCCCTTCTTTTTCTTGTACTTTGCCTTCACATTAAAACTTTTCCTTCTGTTTTCCCCACATGGTTTTACTTATTTTTGGCATCAAAAATGATCTGATCCTTGAAACACTGTCAGACCCCTCTTATAGCTCAATGAAAAAGCCTTATATGCGTTTAAACAAACGTTGCCATTACAGTAGTTGCAGCCTGCCTTATACATAAGCACATAGATCCAGAGCCTCACTGGAGGCATCATTGTAATACCTTGTAACCTGTGAGCTTAAGAGTAAACACTATCTATTTCAGCGAACCTTTTGACACTCTCCTTCACTGCTGAATGACATGCTGTATTGGGAGTGTGAGTCATTAATTCCCACAGTATACTGAACCTAATGCATTATCATACTATGAAGCTTTTCCATGAGGGGAGGCTAAAAGGAAGAGAAAGAAAAAACAAGATTCCTCAACAATGATGAATACATTCTAGCAGCTAGTTCTGTCTGGCATTCTTGTGTATATGCCTCTGTTTTAAAGATTTGACCTACTGTAGGTAAAAGCATAGACCCCAATATGAGTGACACACACGCCTAAACACCTAGAGAAAAACCGAGCTGGAAGCAGATGTCTACCCACTCATTAGCATAATGTTTTTGTGCACTGAGCGGCTGAGAGAAAACTTGAGGAGTGTGCAAAACAAAGGCAGAAACCACAAGTGCCTGGAAGACCGTTACAGCTTGAAAACACAAAACAGCAGAGCACCTGTGTGTCTAAACTGATGCTTAGAGGGCTGAGTGGAAGAAAAAAGAATTTACTCCTGTTACTAGACGGGGTATCATGCATGAATTTAGATGTCAGTGGGATATGCAGAATGGATTTTTTTCCCTTTATTTTTTGAGAGCTGTTCCATTCGTATGAATTCAGCCTTGGAAAAATAAACCTTTCTAGTCACCTGAAGGTATCTGCACAAAGCACTGTTGAAAAGTAGTGCCTGCTATGTAGCCACAGCTGGGATGGTGCAGAGAGTGAGTAGGAGGCACAGCAGTGTGTGGCAGACCCCAGGCCATGCACGGATTTGTACATAATTGATAGAACAAAGTAATTAGGATCTATGGTAGCACCTGTTTCTGTCCCTTATAATGTATCACTACCTGACTGTTGCTACCCTGAAGTGTGGTTTGACGGATGACGTGGTGACAGCTCCGATGTTCTGACGATCACTGTGCAGTGGTGTTTATCACTATTTAATGTTACGGTAATTGCTCCCCTCTGGTAAATATTGCTGTGGTGCAGTGGTTATCGTATTCTGATAAGTGACCTGTAATAAAGTCAGTTTTTACATCCGGAATTATTGTTTTCACACTACAACGCTCACTTGAATCGCAACCCTGTCCTCTGAAAATCATATTAACATACTACTAATTTTCATAAGCAAATTCATTTTGTAGAAAACCTAATGTCACCAAGTTTGTGCTATTTGTTAACATAAGGAGGAAACATTTTTATTGAATGTATCTACATTTAGTACTGTACACTGCCAACTGAATGTAAAAGCAGCAAAACTGTCACTGTTGTGATTTACTACTACTTCTTCATCCTCTCATGTTGGGCCAAAGGCAGACTGGACGCTACAGTGAGTCACTATTGCAAAGTGGTATTACGAGATGGGATGGGCCGGGGCTAACTGGTTAGCATGCTAACTTCAGTGGAAGAAAAGAAGTGATTAAAAATAGAAAACAGCAGTTAACATTGGTGGTGCTTGGAGACAGCTCTCGGCTAGTAAAGTGATCAAGTTTGATGCCGAGCTTGCAACGTTTCTTCTGAACTGGCAAATAAACAGATGGTAATGCTAATGTTTGCTATGTAGCGATAGCGAAAACCTAAATATAGGACCTTTAAGGGAACTCAAAGTACTTGGTTAAGGCCAGGGGAAGTCATGGTCTTTGTTCAAGCGGCACTAACAAATTTTGCATTGATAATGGAAAAATTACTACATGTAATGTGAAAGGAGTCGCTCATAGTGACAAACCCACCAATACTTATCACCCGACTCTATAGCTCCCCTCAGCTCTACGGAGCATTTTAGCGTCTTTCAGCTCATCGTTTTGATTTTATACCCTGCGCCTTGAAAGTTTAAATTCAATCTTGTTGCTCTCTTCAACCTTGTTTTAAGTCATAGCAGGCAGTCTCAGGTGGAGACCGAAACAGAACTAAAAGGAGAGTGAATATTAGACTTAGATTCATTAGGTGGCCAGAAATACGAGTCCTGTTAAATGCTAATGTTGCTCTGTGCCTGCTGGTTAAATGTGTGGGAAACAGTACACAAATCCTAATCTCTTTTGCATTCAAGTCCTCTGCCTTGAACTCATTTTTGTACACAGTTGTTTTTGGGCTCCTATGTCTGACATCCGAGATTGGAAGAAATACTGTCAATTAACGCAATCTTGGTCAAATACCAAAAAAAAATATATTTGGCAAAGCAAATTACTAGAATAGAAAGGACCTTTGTGAGAAATGGGGTCATTGAATCCACAGTGTCCCTTCCATGTTAAGTGTTCCTTTGCTCCAAATCTCTCTTCTTCATTCATCTTGTTACTATTATTCTTGGATTCCCTGCTCCACTAAATGTGTTTCTCCGCACTTTGTGTAGGTGAGCAGCAAGGTTTGGTTGCCTTGGTATGTGGCAGGGCACCTAGGACGGACTGCCTCGGACACCTTGGCACCAGACCAAATGCTGGTGAAAACCCTGGACTCTTTCTGCAGCTCCTCTGAGCTCCTCTAGGTCTGCTTCATTTAGCTGTCTTCAGTAGAGTGTCACAGGTCATGGGTTGTGACTGTTATATGTTGAACAGGCAATCTAATGCCATGTTTTGAGCTGATAAGCTTAGATCTGCCCTCACCCTGCCACTCCCTTCTGCCAAAAGGGAATGCTGGGAGTAGACACACGACTGCCCTGTAATTTAACTCATTCCTGGGGGAGATTGAGGGATGAAGACTCAGAAGAGGAACAGAGCACAGAGTGAGTGAGATGTGACAACAACGGGGACACCTGGGTGGCTGGATCTTGCCTTTGGATCAGGTTAAGGTCAGGAGCTTGTTGAGCCTCGACTGCTTCTTTGAAGCTTGATGGATTGTTACAAATACTCATACATCACAATTTCATTCCCATACCTGTTGCACATTATTGTTGTTTACACTACCACACACACCTGCACTTTATGTACAGTATATTGTTTGTCTTTTATATAATCTGTATATTATTGATTCGGCTTCTGATTGAAACTTTGAGGAAGAAACCCTCCATAACAGTTTTCATTCACACTAAAGCACATTGCTTAAAAAACTCCTCATTGCCCTCACCTTTCTAAGAGCTTTCCTCCTTCACCTCAGTCTGTCTCCTCTAGTTTATCTCCACAGTCTTCCCTATTGCAATGAGTCTCGATTTTCTTTAAGCAAATGGCTGGACTGTTTCAGCACAGGGGAGTTTACAGCAAATGTGTACACTGAAGCATGAACAGGACCTCAGGCCATGCCAGCTATTGATTTTACAATGATTCTGATTAGAGGGCTCCCTGCTGCAATCAATACCATACATCAGTAAACTGCACAGTGAAACTGATGGTCCCAGATAGGATCCCATATCTGGTTTCCAATTAATCACACTCTTGATTATTTTTAAGATTAGAAGGCAGTTGAGTGAGCACAAGATCACTCAACATAAAAAATAGTTCATCACGAGAAGGTCTCGACTGTCCAAACACATTGGACACTGGATGTAACAACTACAGTCAATAACGCCACTTGATCATCATGATTAAATTTTATGGGCCGCTAGACACTGTACACTGTATGACATGAGTATGATGAAAGATATTCCACTCATACAGCTCTCTTTCACTGAGTGTGTTATTATCTTATTGTAATGAATGATGGCGCTGCTGGCTTGACAGGTAGCAGCTGTGGGATGGAATGCTACAGCTCTGGAGGCAAGACTGGAGGTCCTGATTTTGCACCAGGTATTATTTACAGAATATAATATAGCTGATATTTATTAAGCAAATAATTAATACCAAATTTTATTAAGCAAATAATTTAAATGAAATACAGATTCCGTATATGTGTGTGTGTGTGTGTGTGTGTGTGTGTGTGTGTGTGTGTGTGTGTGTGTGTGTGTGTGTGTGTGTGCGTGTGTGTGTAAAGATATAAATATAAAGATATAAAGATTTGGTGTTGGGACAGTCTGATATTAAGTGTATGGAGCTTTTGAATTTGGTGGAATAAAATCTTTTCAATCTATCTGAAAACCTTAAAGAAGCTGCTCTAAAGTTGGAGTGTGTTATTTTCTACTTGCAAAGATCAATATCAGTACTTCTATTTTAACAATGGATCAAATGGAGCATTTTAGCATCAATCTGCATCAAACTGTTTTAGTTATACAGCTGGAAACTGCTCTCATCAACATTGTTTTCAGCAGCAGGCAGCTGAACTCATGTTCACTTCTTGCTCACAACTACCCAGCACCAAATGCAAACAGACAAAGTAAGCAGTTAGCTAGTGAACACAGTGAATATAGTAGCTAATGAACATCATATTCCTCTAAACAGTTGGTGAAGACCAAAACAGATCAAAAAGGAAAATAAGGATTTGACGTACATTCACCAGAGATAGATTACCATAAATTTTGATACAGACATTCATGGCCCCCACAAGATACATTTGGTGATCAAATCACTTTTCATTGAGCACCACCATCCATCAAGAATTTTAATTAGACCTAAACTGGGGTTAAGATGTGAAACAAAAATTTGTACGAATCATTTGTTTATCATTTATTTATGTAACAAAGACCAAATGGAAAACTAACAGCAATCATATCAACTTCAGCCTTATTTTGTGTTTAGTGGTAATGGCAGAATGCTAACATGCTGAACTTAGATGGTGACAATGGCAGACATTATAACCGCTAAACATCAGCGTGTTAGTATTGTCCCTGCAGGCATTTTGGCATAATGATGTTAGCATCTAACTCAAAGCAGTGGTGTGCCTACATAAAGACTAACAGAGCTGCTAGCATGGCTGTAGACTATAAGTCTCGCTGTAGTTTTCTCAATGAAAGGTGTGATTATAGGTATGAACAGTCACTGTAAAATAGCCTACCTCTGAAAAATTTCCTGTCTCCACTCAAAACTTTTCCCTCCGTTTCTGCAGAATTCAGACTGGCAAATTAAGGAAGGTGTCCTTTGAGCATATTAATGGCATTGTTGTTATTTGAAAATAAGGTTGTCTAATCGTGCGTTTGGTTTTTCATTAATATCAATTTATCCTCATTTTTTCTGATTATGCTGGAATTATAGAAGTAGAATTTTGCTAGGCTGTAATGGTATGAGCCTTCGAGGCGGCCACAATGCTATTTCACGGAGAATGGTTCCTTTAATCGATGCACTGACAGCAGATTACATTCACAGAGTTTTACCAATTTGTAAAGAAAAGAATGGAAAACAGAATAAAAGTCAAATATTTCTTAATCTATGAAAGTACACGCAACAGTTTCTCAGTAAGCCTTTGAAAAGCATTTGTGTTGTTTACTTTAGTAGGATATAGATAATATCATATGCGTGTTATATATTATGTGTGTTTTTTAGGAAGTAATTTCATTTTAAATAGTCTGTATTAGCACTTTTATGCATAATCGACATGCAGATTGCGTAGCTGTCCCGCTATTAGTGTTGAAGGCAGATCTTTAACTGTTTGTCATTCTCACCACATTTTCCATAACAAGGCTGCAGCCTTGATCACTGACCTAAAGGCCTGGCAAAATTCACTGATTGTGAGGGCAGGCGAGAATGTTTAGCTCATACATGTTCTGTGTAACGTAGACCTCTTCAATCGACAGCATGTGTGTGATTTATTGTCGACTGTTCAACAAAGCAGAGTGGGAGGGAAGGATTGTGGAGTGGTTCGGGTAGTCTCTGTAATCTCTGCCAAATGGTGCAGAAGTGATTTGGCTGTTGACTCTTTGTTGCCTCTCAGAGATCCTGACATAATGGAATGGCTCACTGCGAACCTCTACCTTGATTAGCATGCGTAATTATGAATATGCTGCCGTAAGCGTAAAATCAGAGCGAAAGGAGGCGTTCTGGAAAGAGGCTGTGTCTCTTTGACAGTGAGCGGCCTGTAATTGCCTCCACCACACAATCAATGACTGCTCAGCATTTGGCATCTGACTGAATCAGTCCATCTGTTTTATTTGAGGCGCCAACTTTTGACAGAAATGCTTTATTTTAGTAACTTATACCTTACTTATCCTACCTATACTTTGGCTAAACAATTCTTAAGTCATTGAAGCTACAGACATTTCTAAGGAAAAACATGCAAGTTTTTGACAATGAAACAAAAACAATTAAATAAATGGGAGACAATTAATATGACGCTGTATGTATGTGTCTAAGGGTGTTCCTAGGCTATATCAGCCCAGCAATGGCCTGAGCTGACAGGCGAGGGCGTGTGAGTACATGGTGACTCGGTGAGACTAAAAATAAGCCTCTGGTATTATGACCATGGTGGAAGGCAACCAGCGCTGAGTAAGGGACGCCCCACGATACTCTGCCACATACAGCAGAGAAGCATGTCAGAGTTAGCTTAGTTTGACACTCTTCCCTCCTCTCTGACACAGTTAATTCCTCCCAATTCCACCCCGCTGTCAATATCTCTCCTCCCCATCTGCAGTTGTGAGCGTCAAACATGTAGTGTAGCTACCTGAAGACTAAAACATGTTGAGAGCCGATTGTTTTGCATGCAAGTGCAGATAAATCACAAAAATGATGGGAGGCTGTAAGATTTTAAAGAACAGCAAAACTAAACAAACATCAGCATTAGTTATTGTATTGTCTGTTTCCTTCTCATCTCTGCCTCTGTCTGTGGTGGCTCTGTGGACACGGCAGCCCGGGAGCCATTTTTAAGGTAGACAGCTCATCAAGGGAGACAAGGGAGACTAACAATACACTTCATACTTCAAGGTGAAAAGGTGCATATACTCTGAGCTTATCATGACAGAATCCACCCATGCGTCCATTCATCCATCAATCTAAACACAGCAACCCAAATGTCTTTTTCCAGACTAATTTCCTCCCGTGGTTTCTGGGGGAACTTCAGATGCTCTAAACGGAACATGTACAGTCCTGCTGTGGGTCTTCTCCCAGTAAGCAGTTGTTGGTATACATCCTCAGTTAGCTCCTCAGCCTATCACGATGACTGAGGCAAACCACCTTGCAAAGAAATCCTATAATTTCTTTCACATGGTTCAGCTCTCTCTCTCTCTCTCTGGACTTTTGTGTTGCATTACTGCAGTTGCTAAAACCTAACTGGCAGTCAGAGTATTGATCCCCTTTAAAATAACTTGTCAAAAACTCAGAAAAAAGGCCAAAGCTGGTGAGGTGTTTTGGTCTCCTAAAATTTCTATGGAAAATCTCCCTCAAGAGCAAAAAAACACTACACACATTTAAAGCTAGCTAGTTATTGCCTCATTGCTCTCCATAAGTTGCCCAGAAATTGGTGAAGCACCACCCACATGTCTGTCACCGATTAGATGTACTGTTAAAGATGGTGTTTTTCACCTGCTTTAAAACGTATACAATGCCTGTAGTCTATGCTGTGCTGTGCTTTCTACAGTGTACTTGCTAATTAGCTTAGTTAATGACTTCATTACTATAACTGGTTACGTTTAATAATACATGCTGATTATGGTGAGACGTTATGCAACTCAAGTGTCTCCTATAATGAGGACCCCCACGTCTGACTGCCAATAACAAGAATGAAAAGGAAATGCTGTCACACAAAAGGGCCCCATTTGTCCTGTAGGTGCCTTCTTCAGATTGAAACAACACAAGTTTCTAAACAGAGCATCAATATTAAGGTTTTAATTAAGCTTTTAATACTACTAACGTTATAGTCAAGTAGAGTTGTAGTGTTAGCTTGTGAGCTACTGGTGACATTCTCCATTAGCCGCAGCATTTAGCTTGTAAAGAGGAAAATCTTGGCAGCCTACTTAATGGTACAAATGAGTCAAGAAAGAGAGAGGGGGGCCGGCTGTTTAATTATGATCAGCATCATGTCTGTGATTGCCAAACCGAAGAAGAGGAAGAGTTAGCAGGCAAGCAGGAGGAGGAGAGTGTTGATATTTAATAGTGTTAGCTTCTTCAAATTGATTGAAATTCTCTTTTATGAACACAGGGGGGTACATAATTGTATACCCTAACCTGTCTTTGACAGGTGCCTTCTGCATTCCTTTCAGCCCGCTCTCTCTGGGCCTTCACAATTACTGTGGTGTTTTTGTCTGCTTGCTATTATCAGAATTTTTTTTTTTTAAATGTTTGTCTTTTTTTGTGTGTGTTTTTGACCCTCCTTGCTCTCTTATGTCTGTTATCTGCCTTTGGATTCCATTAACACAGTGACGGAGAGGTTATTACAGCCAGCCCAGGTCTTTTAAAACAGATTAGACGTCAGCTGTGATGCCTTTCATATGCCTGCCGTCACACCATCCTTCAAGCTATTGTCTGGGGCCCTTTTCCCTGAGCTGTTGATACGGCCTGCTATATGCTCCTGTAATGCTATCTGTATTCTGTGCACTTTGCCGTGGTGAGTATCAGTATTTGACACAAATAATAAGGCATTTTATTTTGATGGAATTCTCTCTTAGTGCAGCCATATTCGCTGAAGCCTGTTTTTTCTCCTAGTGAAACAGAGCTGTTTGCTTGGTCTCTGGGTGGAGCTGAGGGACAGATTGAGTCAAACAAAAGTGTTGTGTTTGGCAGGCACTGCCTGTACTCACTGCCACTTTCCATTCCTAAAGGTTAGAAAATGTACTGCTTGCAGTGTCTGGTGGATGAGAATTTGAGGGGGTAAAATAATTACTTTGCAAAATTATCATTTCCATGCATGATTTCCTGGTGCTACAATTCAATTACATTGACAGGCAACCCTTTCAGAAACAACTGGAGCCTGATTTTAATTGAACAGCGAGTCAGCTCTCATTTCCACTAATTTGATTGTCACACTCCTGAATTGCGTTTGATGATCACACAAAACAAAGCCAATGAGATAATCATTTGCAGTGTAATTCTGTACTTATTTTAATCTTAAGTAATACAACGGATTTGCCATGCAGCTAGGAGAAGCTGTCATTCCAAATGTGGAAAGCTGGAAAGGGCCTTAATGGTTTTGTCTTTCCACATCTCACCATTTGCCTGTCTGAATGCAATTAAGTGTCATCTGGTGGCAGCATTCATTAATATGTTGTTGTATCTGGAGTGACTTGAGGTGAAGGCATGTAGCCATAATGCTTTTCCGTGCCCTGTCAAATAAGGGTTAGAGGATGATTTGTACTCTGTCATTGTATGTTCTAGTTGGAGGCGTCGTACCAGGAAGGTGAGGATGATGATGCACTGACTCACCTGCTCCTGCCAGCTGACGCAGCTGTAATTGATCCTCACTGCCAGAGACCCGAGTACAGAGACAGCTCAACTCACAGTTCAACTGATCGCATTAATGAAACCTGGCAACCACAAAAGCTTATGATGATAAAATAGAACACTGTTTGTTTTTATTGTTTTAGGTAAGTTTGGAAAAAGGCAACAATTTTCGTCAGAATGCGAATAGACTCAACATTTCGGAATTAGCTCTGTTTATGTTTTTTTAAATTTTGATATGCACATTAATGTGATTCCACTTTTGGCTCTAGTACTGTAGGCTTTAAGGTTACTCAGTTTCATTCCTGTGTCAACACTTTAGCATAATGGCTTGAAAACATTTAAGGCATGGTTACACCAGCATTTAAAATGGCAAAATTTTATGCAGAAATCATTTACTTCCAATGGAACTGCTGCATTTCGTGGATTCGTTCGCAGGTGCAAAGTAAATCTTTATGGGTTTTTTTTAGGTATTTTTTTCAACTTTGGTGAACTTCAATGAACAAATTTGTGTTGGTGACCATTAGCATTGACAGTGCTGACCTTTGAGGGAGTGGTGAGTTGAGGCATCCAAAATGACCCTTTTTTTAAGCTAAAACTGCCTCACAAAAGATGGGTGTTCGCAGACAGTTAGTAGACAGGGGACCATCGTATAAATATGTCTTTTGAATAAATTGTGTGAACTTATCATCTAGTTAGTGACCGAGCTGGCGAGCCAGCAAACAGCTAGCAAGGTCATTAACCCAGAGAGCTTTCCCCCCTCTTCAATAAAAACCTTTTTTGAATGAAATACAATACAAAACTGAGAACAAAATGACAAAAGTGGGAGTTTATGGCAGAAAAAATTGTGACTTACTAGTGCTAGCATGTTTTGGCTGGCCAGTGTGTTAGCGGTTAGCTCGCCGGCTACAGTAGTTTACCAACTAGCCCTGAGAGCAGTCACTCACTACATGACTAAGCCTCTGGAATCATATATTTTGTGACGCATTGCTTAACTTTGTTATGCCACATCCTGGTGTGACCAGGCATTTACTCTGTAAAACAAGTGAGACAAGAAAAAACAGCAAGTTAGTACTTAAAGATTATCTACACTGATGTGAAACTGAAATTAAGAATTTAGGAAACAGGACAAAGTCATGGTAAATCAAGATAAAACTGTCCTTCAACAATTCCCTCAGGTGCAAGAAAGAGACGGATAGATACACGACTTTTGGATAACAAAAAATGACACTAACCTTCCATGAGAGATATGCAGACTATTTCTTGCTAAATTCTAAAGATATTTGGTAAATTAGTTGATTATAAGTTAGTCAAACTCGGTGGGTATTAAATGCATTAGAAATGTGGGTGAAACAGGCCTTTAATCAAGTAGAGCTGAGGGAGGAGTTGTGTGTGATTGTGGGATTGTTGTGTGTGTGATTGGAGGGGAGGTGTTAGCTGGGTACAGTTGTCAACTATTCAGTATTTGTAGCCCACTGGGTGAACATGCAGCACTGTAATTAATTTCATGTCGCTACAATCTGTGTCTCTGTGCTTTTCTGTAGAAACAAATGGCTTACAAAGGCAGGAAACCTGGGAGCTGAAGGCAAATAGTATATGTAGGCTAATTTAATGTAGGGTAGGTAGATTTGTGTCTTAGCACCTAATTTATGACGTGACTTTGCAGGGACTTTTTTTTTTTAGCAGTGTTATTGTTTAGAATGCTTTAGTTTTGTTCCCTTAGTTTGCTATAAGATGCAAAGGCTTGTATGTGTTACTCTCTGATGCTGTCCTCTTATGTACCTGGAAGTGTGTTTGCCTGAACAGCACATTTTTGTGTTGTTGAGTGGAGAAGAAAGGAATATAAAAGATATGTTTGTGCTAGAGAAACTAAGCGTGTGCGACAATATTTGGCAAGTGTCGATACTGCAGAAAATCGGAACGCGTTTTCCAGCACACATGTTGGCTTGCATTTCTTTAAAACATTAAGAAGAATGTGTTCACATTTGCCTACTCAGACTGAAGCGATGCATATTTAATGTCAGCTCCTGTCACCTCACATTTAATTGGTGGATGGCAAAGTGGAGCAAGACCAAAAGGACAAGACCTTTTCCAGGTGATGTTAAACTTTCAGAGCAGCATAAAAAAGTCAATGCAATGACATATATTTCTTTGATAAAATTCTGAATTACGATTGAGTATATTATCCATGTATGACTCTCATCTTAATTGTACAAAGACTCTTGCTGAGGATCATCTACATACTTGCCATTATAAATTCAAACTCCCACTGAACTCTGTCTTTCGTTTTGATTAAAACCAGCACATACTGAGAAAGTTGCCAGCGATTTTCTATTTAATTAACAAGATATTCGATCAAGATTTGATCAAGCCCAGTGTTATACTGACACACATTAGTGTGCCCCTAGTTTAGTTTGTACAGGTGAGAAAGGGATTCAACATGGATAAATAGGCTTTAGTGCCACGGGGGTCCTGCAGCACTAAAGCACAGGCTCATTCTCCACCCAGGTGGTGCTGCTGCCTGTGGTTGCAGAGAAGTAAGGGCCATGACCACAGCCTTTCAGTTGGTGCTACCCCAATGGGGGAGATGAGGATTGAGATAAAAGGGCACCCCCAATCCCCAGCCTGCCCCTACTGCTGTTTGCAGGTGCACTGTTTGTGGGGCACCAACAGTAACACTCAGGTGATAAGGCTGAGAGAGAGCAAGTCAAACAGAAGAGAGACATTGGGCCTCCATCTGGCACAGCTGTTCCTAGCGCAGAACCGTTCACAACCAGATTCATTCAGTATTTTAATATTGTATGTTTGACCAATTGGATCATGGTAACCATACTCACACATTCATTTTTCTTAAGGCAGGAAAACTGAAGAAATGCAACAAACATGATCTAATCAAAATTAAAAGTACAACTGTGTAAGACAATAACAAAACAGACGCACTAGACAAATGAAAAATAAAATTTGATTCTTTACAGCTGTCATTTTTTTTGGCAGTATAACAAGGTTTGGATATAATTAGAACTGTTAGAGCTCCGTGACCGTTTCCCATTCAAGCGAATGAAAAAGTGGTCTCAGACTTTTGGAACCCACTGTATTTCTAAATAGCATAGCAGCTAAATATCCAACCGCTGAGAAACACTTGGACTTGGCTTGTCACAATACTACATTTACCACCCTGATTCAGCAAGCCACATGGCCATTTACCCAGTTAAGGTTGATGTACTGCCAAGCAGACAGCATCTGGAGAACACACAGCTGAAAATGTACAGGCCACATTTGCCATTCACAGGACATTCACAACATACGAACTTTTAGCTTCGCCAGATGGGTATTTGATGAGGATCACGGGTAAGAGAGGTAAGAAAGCAATGTTTTTGTTGACATACAGAACCTAAATGTGTACAATGAGGACAGAAGCTGCGAATGTAAGTTACCTGACTGGTGTTATTTCAGGCCTAGATGGTGGGCAGAGTAATTTGTCCATTTCAGGGGCAGATGGAAACCAGAGTGACAGTTGATTCACTTTACTTCATCTTCGCTATGCTATTATGTGCCTAACCCTATCCCAGATCCAGTGTTGATGTCTATAATGACACAAACAAACAAGTAAAAATGCTGTACAGTGCCATAGTGCACTCATGGTATTGATAGCTCCTTCAGCAAAAATAGCAATATCACAATGAAAAATACTCCATTACAAATAAAAGCACTCAAACTTGTACTTAGGCAAGAGTACAAAAAATATCAAAACTACTCATTGTGATTTACAATTTTAAGACTGTAGCTGTTTGAGGTGGAACTAATTTTAAATATTTAATAGTGGGTAGTTTACAGTTAAGCAGTGCATCATCTTAAAAGGTTATTATAGTTTTTAAAAAATCTTAGTACCTATAGCTCTCTAGTACATGTAATGGAGTAAAAAGTACATTATACAAGTATAAAGTAGCATAATACAAATACTAGGATAATGCAAGTACCTTAGAATTTTACCTGAAGCACACATTTTGAGTAAATGGGCCTGGTAATTGTTCACCACTGCAGACATAACAAAACACAACAAATCAAAACAAAAAAGAAACACATCAAAACAAAACCAAAAAACAACACAAAACAAATATAAAAGAAGCTGATGGCTCAGATCTGATGTGTTCTCTAAAATAATCATCACACTAATTTGTGCTGAGGATAGTGCACATAGCAACCACACTTTCAGAGGAAGAATTTTTTTCCCCCTATGGACCAATCACAGAGCCTCCTGCTTTACAGGAACCAGCTTACCATGTTTAGAGCCTTGAGCGCCAGCTTGCATTAGTACACACACTTTTCATAAACCACAGTTCAACTTGCTCCCCCGTAAGCCAACATTATTATGTAGCTAATGATCATTTTAAGAGTTCCCAAGATTATGTGTCAGATTGTAAAATGATGGCAGAGATCACAAGAGTCATCCTTTGGGATTGTTCTCTTCTAGAGTTACCTTGATACCAAATGAAAGAACAGATTTGCTTTGTGCAGAGAGAGATGGACTACTGTAAGGTACTGTGGAGTACGGAGCCACTGGTAAAACCATATCATCTTATTTGTAATACTCTCGCTCAGAAAGTTTTCTCCTGGCCTATTTAGGATAGGGATAAAAAACTGGTGCCATTAATATTTTATTATTTTGTCCTTGCCCAATATGTCTCCATGAACTGCTTGCACCAAGGGTATAATCAGTGATGGTAGTGGGAATTAGTTTCCCTCTGGCAGGAGGGTCAATATATTTCTCCTCCTGTGGGTGTCACTGTTACCACATCTGAGGCACTGAGCCTCATCCAATGGTCCCACATCACTAATGAGTTATGGTGGCGGCTGCACACAGACCACCAGATTTCTGCAACGCTGAACACACGCACACATCCAGACACATGGCCTGGACACACATACACGCTCCCTATACATGGGTGAGCATGCACACTCCCAGCAGTGAGGACTGAGGGAGAGAACACGCAGCTCTACATTCGATGTACGAGAGTCTTTGAAGGCGGACCTTGGGCTTTGCTTTCACTTGATAGACAAACAGAGGAAGACAACCGAGCGATTGGTCTAAAATAGCTGTATTAGAAAGTACATTTCATAGCTTTGAAGATAGTGGAGAAGCCCTGCTGGCGTAAGTGAGCTTTGCATTATTTTCATAATGGACCTTTCTGGCCTGTCATGTTATGCAAAGCTTTAGATAAATGGACTGTGGTCACTGTGATTCAAAGATATGTCCTTTTACTGTTGTTTGTATGTACGTGAACATAGACGGCTTGTGCAATTTAATTGCCTCTCCACTAGCTCTCCCTCAAAACACATTCATATCCTCTGGAACAGGCAGCTCTGATTTATGTTGGAACATAATGATGCGGTTATAAAAACACACAATAATACAGCATGAATACTGGGAGAGAGAGAAATACAGACAGAGAAACGTGGTTTGGTATGTGGACTGTGGTTCTCTAGAGCAGGATTTTAGGAGTCGCCCCCACTGTCCCGTTGTGGCAGAGAGTCACCTTGCCAATACTCAGGACGGTGCCACCTGTCAGGGCTTGCCTGGGGCCTCAGACAGAGCCCACTGTGGTCGAGACAGGATTTTGTGGTAGATCAGTGGGATTTATGGGGACAAACAGACTGCCACGGTATACCTCCATGTATGCTGCCAAAAACTCAATTTGGTCGTACAGCTCCTCATCTCTACTTTACCTGCTTGAATCCTGATGAGGACAGGGACAGTAGGGAAATGGTAGAAGAGCAACAGAGGGAGGGTATTTCAAGTTCAATCAATGTCTGTTGTGATTTTACTCAGCACTTTCTGGGTGCTAGTAAATGATGTTTTTTTGCTCTTTCCAGATGATATATACGGCAGGATTTTAATGAGATATGAATTTTTTTATTTTTTTATTCCAGCTTGTCTTATGTCTAATGAACTTGACCTTTACATAGAAAGCACAGGATTTGGTCATTAACGCTGCTCAAAGGAGATTAGGCGACGGTCGTTGCATTGACATGTGACACAACCTTTTCTTGACCTTGTGCAGCCACGCGTGACTGTATTTTTCAAGACACAGTCATGTATTTGGTGGAGTGAAGCAAAGCTAGAATCAGTATATGCATCTTTCTCTTCTCCCCCCTCCCCAACGATAACCAATAGATTGTCAACTGACCTTTAGTTGAAACAGGACGAAGAATCTACAGTCAGGTGGAGGTACGGCATAGCTAACTGCGGACATCAGCATACTAACATGCTTTCAGTGACAAAGCTAACAAACTGATGTTTCTAAGGTACGATGATTTCCATCTGATCTTAGTCACTAGCTAATTGGCAATACACACAAAGTGCAGCTGATGGGAAGGGAATGCAGACATTTTTTGCAGGTGTTGATGGCACTAGATGGAAAGTTAAGTGATCACCAAACTTATTACAATTCATCCCTAGGGGGACATGTCAGTGGCAAGTTGTACTGCAGTGAATTCAAGAGTTGTCAGTACATTTCACTCAAAACCACAAATGTCAGCCTCATGGTGGTGCTAGAGGAAAAGTCAAGGGATCACTAAAAATTATTGAGATTCATCCTGTGTGCACCATAGATAATATCTGTGCTAAATTGCATGGCTATCCATCAAGTGGTTGTTGAGATATTTCAGCCCGATGCGAAATGTTGGACTGACCGATTGACAGACCAGCATTGCTATCCCCGGAGCCAGGGCGCTAGCATGGCTAAAAAGCAAACTTATAATCATACAAAACGGTGATTGATTTTTTTTTTTTTTTTAGACATAGAAAAAGCAGTTCACCGTTGGATAAAAAAGTCAGAGAATGGGATATAAATGGAACTGATGACTCACTCGAACGCGGCACTGCAGAACAGGATTCAAAGGAGTCCAGAGATCCAACTTGACTTTTTAATCTCGGTTTTTATAAGCATCATATGGAAGACATGTACGTTATTACAACAATAAACAGTATTGATTAGGTGAGGTCTTATTTGCACTTGACACTGATACATTGAACTGTTCATTTACAAGTGTTTAGTGACAGAAGATAAGACAGTGACACTGGAGGTGTGTGTTGCTGCTTATGTGCATACTATGTGTGTGTGTGTGTCTGTGTGTGTGTGTGCGTGTGTGCGTCGTGCATTCTACTCACTGTTAAGATTATAGAGTCACAGGTTATGAGGTAGAAAAGAGAATTTTCTGCTTGCAATCAACTGAACCCATTGTGACAGGTCCACCCAGTGAAACAAACAACCAAGAAAAAAAAAGAATATTACGGCTTTAATTTGGATGCCGTTCACACCTGTTTGGAGTACATAATCTGTTCATATTATTGTTACATCCTCCCAGTATACAGTATCTTCTGTGCTATTGTGCCAATGTGAGATAACACCTATATAGAAACCTAGATTGATTGTCAGAGGAGAAGGGTGGGAGCAGGTAATTCACTGAGGTAATAAAGTAGACAGCTCCCATCACAGAATTGAATTAGACTCACAACACAACTTCTGGCTCGCTGTAACCGCCTCCCTCACACCCTCTTTATACTGTAAACAGAACCATACCTTGTACGAAAGGCAGAACTAGCGCTAATTCACATTATCCAGAAATCTTATACTGATCCCAACAACAATAGGATAATCATGATCATCAGGGCCACTTCAAAACACGTAGCTTTACACATTCAGTGCCTTTTTGTAGACAAAAACATTTTAGCTTTATGTGCTTCTCTGCAGTTTCTTTCTCTGCAGGACAGCTGTTTCAAATACTTCACATTTCTCCAATTGATTTTTCATTATTTTCCAGGACTTGCAGTCATTTATGCTGTCATTCAGAGAAGAAAATAAATGACTGGCTGCAAGTTGGAATGGCCAAGTTCCTGCCCAGTAACACAAGACAACCAGCAACCTGCCGCAATACGAGAAAACAGCACGGCTACCTTAAAACAGGGCCTCTCAGCATTGTCTCCTTCCACACCGGGGACTTGGTCTAATGTGACAGTGTTGTATGTTTCTAACATGTTTTTCTCTCACAAGTGGAGGCTAACTTGTCAGCCTTAATCTCTTGCCTCTCTCCCTGGTGGCTCTCTGCAGGCTCTGGACAATCAACACTTGTTTCTGTCGGTGCAAAATGAGGAGCAGGGGAACTTTGACATAATGCTGAGACTCCTCTAGGTTCACTCATCTTTCTCTTTCCTGGGAGGCTCCATGCAGGTGCAATGCAAGGCAAAACGGAGAGGAAATGTATGGTGTGCTTGGAGGTCAACCATTGCTTTTATTTTTAATAACCGTCTGGCGTCTAGGTATCCCGAACCTACAGTATTTATGAAGCCTGTATCTGTTGCAGACAGGATATAAAATGCAATAAACACTATTACATTTCCTGTGGACTAATTAGGCCTGGAGTTATGGCTATCAGTGTGACTTTGGTGAACGAGACTTCCAGGCCCGGCCAGCATGCTGAGGACAAAATGAAAGTGGGAAATGCATGGCTCTTTGCATAATGGGCCACCTCACAAGCCCTCCTCTGCACAGGCCTTCATGGTGGCCTACGGAAAAAGTGAAAAAAAGCAATTTTGTGTTTGGTTTACGGCTGGAGTCTAAGGGCTGAGTGATATGTATCACCAGAGGAACATTTTGTGCTTTGAAACCTCATAGCGGCTGCAGCAGATGGGAAATGAGACAGAGTTTTTCATTTCCCTGTTGCTATCTTCACTCACAAACTAAATAAGGACCTCTTTGCCACAGGGCCCCGATTACATCTACCTACTATTCACATTGCAAAAGGAAGATGGCAGTTCTGTAATCATGAATGTAATCTACGTCATGAATTTGATATTGATGTTAAATGCTGAAAAGCAACAGGGTCAACATTTTTTTTTTGGCGCGGGGGGGTAAGATAATTGATTTCACTTTCTGGACAGTCTTGGTACTGGTGGGGTGTGAGAAGGCTGGATTGATTGACACATTGGTAAGCTGTGAGGTTGCATGCTGAATGATGGATAGATGTTATTGCTAAAGTAACAGGCAAGGCTGTCTGATTTTATCACCTTATTATGTTGTCCTGGCTGGCCCAGGGCAAATTGCACATCTCTCATTCTCAAGTAATTTCCCACTTTTTCTGCTTGCATCTTCTCTGTTTTCTATTTTGTTTTTTTAAAATCAATGCATGCATGTGTTTTCTCAGTCATCTCTATCCATCATTCTTGATTTTTTTTTAGAATACAAGCAGTGCAAGCAGCTTTTTATGAGGTGGTTTGTCCTTTAGATTAAAACCTGCGTCTCATGTGCAGAGCAGTTATTTAATATTTACTCCTCCTCTTTGTTCCCTATTTTTTTCTGGCATTTCCTTCCACCCGCTTGTTATATCTGCAGAATTTCTCTCCCAAGATGCCGCCCACCTGCCCTCTCCCATTTGTCTCTCTGATTAATATAAAACCTGCTCCCACTTGGCCCACTATTTCACTGAAAAACCT
Source organism: Xiphias gladius (assembly GCF_016859285.1). NCBI lineage: Eukaryota > Metazoa > Chordata > Actinopteri > Istiophoriformes > Xiphiidae > Xiphias > Xiphias gladius. The sequence continues at coordinate 13,010,840 of NC_053407.1, read as the reverse complement.
ACACAATTGGTGGCTATTTGATTGGCCTTGGCCTTCACGGATGCTGGGGGAATTGAGGAGAAAAAGCAAAAGCATTTGATCTTTTCATCCATCCGCGTGGAAATCAATGGGCTCTGTCTCTCAGACACACCCCCACTGTCCACGCTCGTTTTTTTTTTTTTTTTTTTTTTACTGTAGGAATTCTGCCCACCATCCGAGTCAGCTGAACAAATGTGTACAGTGGGCGCAGAGTCCCGCTGCTGCAATAAACACTGTCATCTGCATCAATTCAAATGATATGATAACACATTTAAAGATAAAAGACTGTTATTCCTAAAAAAAGAAACCCAGTCTCAGAAATACTGCTGTGAAGATTAGAACAAATTGTGTATGAAAGGGACTGAAAGATAGATTGGCAGCTGTGAAGTTTTATGGATCTTATTTTAGGTATACAGTATAGCCGTAGTGTATCTACGATCGACACACTGCATGTTTTTGTTCCTCTCCAAATGAGACTAGTGGCTTTGCCCTAGGCTTTATTGGCTGCTTGTTAACCTTTTAGATGGTTATGAAAAGGTTACTTGGCTCGTTGTTTTTTGCCCCTATGATTTATAAGTTTAGACAACTGTGTTTTTATTTGCGGTGGCAAAGGATGTGTACTTACTATATATACATTACCCTATAGGAATCTGCTTGTACCGTAAGTTATCAGACGATGGTGACTGTCATTTATCTTGTCATAGCAAAACATACTGTAATATTGCTCTGCAATCGGTTTTGTGGATAATGTTGTCAAAACTATACTATGCAACAATATAATAAAGTAGTATTATATATTATTATTAGTATTATGTAGGTAGTTTGGTTGTATTTGATGAGTGGTATCGGTAACACTTTCCAATAACAATGTATAAGGGTAATTAATAAATTGTAGTTCCTAAATTACTGATTTCAATCGAGTTATTTTTTTTGTTGCCGTGCAGTTCAAATGTAACATTACAGTATTCCCCATGTGCACACATGCTATGTAAAAAACTGTTCAAATTTGCACTGATTAATTATGCTGAGGTGATATTAAAAGGACCATATGTCTCACTTAATTTATGTTGCTGCTTCAGGACTACTGATACAACAGTCACAATATGGTCCCGGTGCGTAGCATAAAGGAAATAAAAAAGCAGAATGTTGGCATCAGGGCACATTCTGAAGGCAGAGAGGGACGCAAAGTGAAATGCTGATTGAAAAGAGGAGAAAATCAATCAAGCGAGCCTGTCTGACTGACAGCTTGCCAAGGTGTTTTCTGTGGAGGTGTCAAGAACAGCACAATTGCTCTCTCCCGTCCTCCCTCTTTCTTTCTGTTTCCCTCTCTCTCTGTGTCTCATCCATCATATGCCTCTTCACCCATCATCACACTGTCGTCTCCTCCTAAATGTCTCACCAAACTCCCCCAATATCTCTCTCACTTTTCACTCCATTGTTCCTCCTCTTCACTATCCCCTTCCCCCCATTTTCCACTGTGGTCGCTCCCTCATTTTCTTAGCAGAGAGAGATTCATTGCCAGCCATTTAAAGCTGCAGACTGACACTCCTTAAATCTTGTTGTTCTGTAACCTTCAGAGTGAAAGACAGAGCTGCTCCAGTTGTGTTACCTTTATACAACTACACCAATCCATCCTTTTATGTCCAAAGTTACTCAACTCCAGTGAAGTGGGTGGTTTGTGTTATTTGTTTTCATTATACTCTCGGATACATTACAGTGGCAGGATGGACAAAAACAGAGCGGAGGGAAAGGGCAATGAGCCACCACTGCAGCTGCCTTTGGAGTCCCAGCACAGCAACAAGGGGGCATAAAGTGCATGGAGAATAGTTGGAATACGCAGGGCATGGCCACATCATTGGCAACAGGTCTACAAATAATTCTGTCACTAATAGTGGCATTAAAAAAAAATGTGAGCTGCTTTTTCTCGTGATTTAGGCTCATTCTTCTCCTAAATGGCAGTGTTCAGTTTCAATCACTTCTGACATTTCACTTCAAACGTTTTAAGTGATTAACTGAACCCTCCATCTCTGTAAAGGTGACGGGGAAACAGGGCTTGGGCACTGTTTCAGAATTGCATATCATATCTGCCTTTTGATAACACCTTGTAACTTGGCCCCACTAACATGACAGACATTCATTTTACATCTGTGGAAATCCTGCTGATGATAAAGGACAGATTCTGCTTTATGTGTTATGGGATAAATGTCTTATTTCTATATGTAATATGTATTTTAGTAGGAATAACAGTTTGACTTAATGATAACCATACAGGAAAAATAATAGGCCTATGTTGGTGCCGAATATTAGGGATGACTGGATATGAAATTGGACAAATCATTCCAATAATATTCAAAATCAACATCCATTTACAACTACTATAAAAACCATTTTACCTGTCCTCAATGACTGTAAAATTGAGTGTTATCTTACTAATGCACACGACATTGAGTGAAAAGGGTGAATGCTTTTCCCTTCAGTTTTGTTAAGTTTTTCTCGGTCCTTGAAAATGTGTTGAAGGTATGTTGAAGCAGCTGCTTTGTGTCAGTTACCTCCATAAGAGACAGCACTCTGAGCAGGGATGGGAATCTGGGACTCAAGCCCTGTTGAGATGACTTGTCAGTCAGTTTGCATTTCTGTATTAAAAGTGCAGCGAAGACATATTGACTCAACCATCCCTGAGTGCCCTTGCTGGCTGGCTCCTAGACAGAGGGAGCCTTGATGCTAATTATAATGGGAAGACAAAGTCTCCCCAGCGGGCAAGTAAAGAGAAATATAGTAGGATCACCAAAATGATGAATCATGTCTTTTAGTTCCGCAGCTATAAGGAGTTCATTATTTTATCACCCACTGCTCTCAGCATGCAGTCATTTGGTAAAAAAAATATACCAAATGAGTTGGTATTGTTTGTTTTACAATAGTTTTCTTTAGGGCAGAGGACAAAATGTGTGTTTGTCTGATGATGATACTGGACCTTGTGGAGCACTAGAGCAAACACTAGGGGACATGCAGTATTTGTAATGCAAACATGTTGAATCAAAGTCAAGCAAATTAAAATTTGTACTGCCAACATATTTTTACCCCATTAAAGAAGTAGTGTTTTTGTCAACTAGAAAACTTGCCTAAAAGTTAAATGATGAAATCTTCATAGAGGAAAATAGAAAGTATCAAACTATGTTTCTTCTCCTGATATTACATCATTCATTTGTCATTTTCTTTCTCCAAATTGGATGATTGTAAATAATCAAATTATTTCTTGTTTACTTCACACTGCTTTCGTGTGGTCGAGTTCACAAAGTTTTATTCACTAGCCTAACTATGCAATTTGATATTTGCCCTTACTGAAAAAAGAATGCCCATAAAAGATAATACCCTATCTACTGTAAGAGGTCTCATGTGTATAATTTGACATTTTGGGAAATATATTCACTTTCACGCAGAGAGTTTGATGAGAAGGTCGATACCACTCTAATGTCTGTGTGTTAAGAGCTAGAGCCAGGAGGCATTTAGCCTAGCTTAGAGCTAGTATGTAACTTTTTTTGAATATTTTTTAGTTGAACGATGCTCCAAAATATAATTTTATGTGGAGAGGTGCTGTCAAAGGTTACTGTAACCCAGACTCATTGAACGGCCCGGAAGCATTGCAGGTATTTTCCCTTTTAAAGTTTTTCATCAGGGGTGGGAGCTCATGGTTGTCAATCAATACGTGAACGTGCTTCTGGTCTACTACTCTTCTGGCAACGGGGCTTCAACCTAGCGTTAGCTGCTGGAAGATGGCACCATGGCTGACTCACAGGCTAGCAAGCTTCCCGATCCAGTGAACACGACAAGGGTGTAGGTGAAGGGCTGGGTGGAGCGTCACGGATTTGGGTGTTTTTTTCCTCATATATACTTTATAATATAATTGTCTTTACTTAACTTATTGTGATAATTGTGTTGATGCTCTATCATGACAGTAGCAGAAATAAGAACCCCAGAGATGATAAAAGTATATAAATTGCTTTTGAGTCTCATTCTAGTGCTAGATTGATTTCCAGAACTGGCATATTGTAGCTTTAAATGTAAAAACAACAACTTGGGGTCACAGGGAGTGAAGTGCTGCAGCTATTTCTTGGCAAACAACAGCTGGGTGCAGTCTTGTTGTCAATTTGAGGTTGCAAGGTAACCAGCAGAGAAGTGACGGATAAACTTAAATAAACTTATAAAAGTTGGAGCACGCAACTCCGACTAAAATCACAAATTGTCACTTGACATTTCTGTTTGTGCATGGATTAAGTCAACAGGATACAACCTGCTGTTAGTGAGTTTTAAAGGTGTTGGATGGCATATTTTTGCTAAGCTAACTGCCTCTTGACTCTAGATCTCTTCTTAATGTACAGAGATAAGAGTGGTATCAATCTTCTCATTATCAGTCTTGGCAAAGAAGCAAATAAACATATTTGCCAAAATGTCTAACTATTCCTTTACTAACATCGTACTTATGACTTGAGCCACTTGAAATCAGGGCAGCACGACTCAGTCTTGATGACTTTTTCAAAAACATGTCGTATTAAGTACAATATATCCTGCTGGACCTCACATTCCACCTCAGCAACTTCGCTGTCTTATTATAACTGTGCTTCAAAATTGTGGTTATAGAAACAAAGATCACAGGCATCTAGATGTAATTCCGGGGAGCTCTCATCATACCGAGGGATGCTTCAGTGAATCGGTTACTAGAACCTACAAATATTTCCAACAAATATGACTGGTGATCATTCTATCTGAATTGGTGGAGCAGAAAATGTGAGCAAGTTGCCTGATTTGTTAGCTGCCAAACCGTGCATTACCTTGCTTGCCATCTGGTATTAGGAAAAAAAGGACACATTTAATATATCACTACAAAATTGTGGTCACTGACATGTTAATTCACAAGTGTCCAAAATCCCACCTTTCATATTATTGAATTTGTAATATAAGGTAAATATAATGTATTTAAATATGAATAATTTCCACAACAGTCTGTCTAATTTGCAAATTATCCAATAATGATGAATCATATAAGTGTTGCTAGTAATGACAAATTAATGACTACTGTACCTTTACTCACTGGTCAATGCACAAAGAGCTCATTGTATATAATGTTAGATTAAATCAATATAAGATACAACATTTCAGCAGATGAAGTATGAAGAGCAGAAAAAGATGTGCAAAATGTGAGAAGGGTTGTCAGATTAGATGAAAAGAAAGTGGAATGAAAAAAGAAAGAAAGAAGAATAATCAATGAAAAAGCAAAGGGAATAAAAGAGGAAAAGACTTGTGATGTGGAAGTAGGGAGAAAGAAATCAATAATACTGGTTTTCTGATTAGAGACTCCCAGCTTAAATGTGATGGTATAGTTCTCTTGTGGATTGTAGTGTTTAAGTGATAGTCTGTGTCTGCGACAGATGAGTTGAATCATCAGATCCTCTCCAGTCTGATCATTTTCAGAGTCCAATATGCTTCCACTTAGAGAGACGTTTCCTGGCCAAATCCCGGCCAAGGCCCGAGTAAAGTAAGTAATTCTCTGGTGAGACTGGCAGTCATTCAGTGCAGTACAACAGAGTGGTGAGTGTGTGTGTGTGTGTGTGTGTGGGGGGGGGGGTGATTGTTGAGACAGAAGATTAGAAGTTTTGAGGGTGAGTCGAGGTGAAGGAGCCAGGAGCAGAGATGAGAGCACACGCAAAACTGAAGAAGGTTTAGGGGAAAGGAAGAGAGATATAATGGAAATGAAAGGACAATCCTGCCGCTGATAATTGGAGCAGTGATGTGCCATCACAGTCTGAGATGTTTTCCACCTGAGGGTGGTATACCACAGGGGCCAAGACACTGAAAACACATTACAGCCCTCCTGTGTGCACCAGCCAGTTTCCTCCTCTGGCTGGAGTTTGAAAAGGAGGAGAGAGCAGAATGGGGGGATGGGGGGAGGCTGGAGCCAATCCCAGAAGATGACATTGGGCTCACATTCACATCTACGGGTATTTTAGAGTCACCTAACTTAGATATATAATAGACACTATCAAGTGTCTATTATATAGGAAGTAGTGACTGAGTGAACAAAGGGGTGATTTTGGACACATCCCAATAAAGTAGGGCAGCCTGTATGTAGCCTGAGAGGCGAGACCCAGAGCAAAGCAAAGTCTAAAAAGCACTTGCCGCACCACTTGCTGCTGCTCATTAAGCTTATTGCTGTGAGTGCACAGTAATAACTGAAGGCAACTCAGTTAAGTGTATTAATATTTTTATGAACTCAGTTTCAAAGAAAAAAAAAAAGTTGGTGTCTTTTAACCATGACCATGGTCGTTCAACCAACCCTAACTACGTGTTCATTACCGTAGCCACAACGAAAAAAGGTCCCCTAACCTTAAAGAAAGGAATAAAACCCAGACCATATACTTTCCCTAACCCTAGCCAAATTGTTGTTGTGCCAAAACCTAACCAAACCCTAATCATAGCGTTATTTGGAATGGTTTTGAAAGGCACAGACAGACTTCCTGTCATCCTGTCAGTAGGGGCGTCAGATCAGAAAACGCTCATATGTGTCAGTTTAGAGGGCATGGACAAACAATATAATCTGTCTTTAAATTTGGAGGACATGTTGAAATCTTACCCTCACACACAAACACACATGCACCGTGAGATGGGACTAAACCGTGTGATAAAGTGGCTCACAGACAGGTCTGTGGTGTGTTCCACTCTGCAGGTTCAGATCAGACCTGCTTGTTTAAGTTGCACCTGTGACCCAGTCTTCTTGTCAGTGTTGTGCCTCCCCGTCAATTCTGGTCCACAATTTTCTGAACTTATTGTCAGCAGTTATGTTATATGATGACAGCAAATGTTCAAAACATAGCTTGTAAGTGGGTAAGAAGTGACATCTGTATAATTAACTTGTTTTTGTACATCTGTAGGAGGCACAAGTGGTGTCAGTGTTATGTAACTCCATAACGTTGTATACGAGTCACAAATTACTATTCAGACACAGTGACAGTTATATTTACAGAAAAATGTGATGTTGCATAATCTAATTATCTGGCATGTGCTGATGAATCCTACCCCCAGTCCTGATCTGAATCACGCAGTCATAAGTCCCAGTCCCATAGTTATATTTTATTAAACAACAGTGCCGCATAGAGTGCACTGAGCCTAAAGCAGGCCTACATTAAAAGATTTAGATAACATTTACACATTTGTCCCCCTCACTTTTACAGTTTCAGTTTGATTCATTCATTAAAAGACCACTTAACTGTGGCCACTCGTGCGACTGCCAAAATTCAGATGGAAGAAGCTCTGAGTTGATCAAAATGTTTAAATGCTCATCCGAGTCACCTACAGCTATTAGCATATGCAAACAGCATTTAAGCTTTACAAGCACTTGTGAGAGATTTGCAGATTTTTTTTGCCCTAGATTTTGCCTCTCCAGAAACATATAAGCTGCCCTTGTATGTTTCAGATCTTCTCGTCGGGGAGATTGTTGGGGCTGCATGCTTCTTGTGAGTAAGACTGCAAATACTACTCATGGCTGGAAAAGCTCCCCCAGCTCCTCCGCAAAAAAAAACAAAAAACAAACAAAACAAAAAAAACATAAAAAAATAATTTTGCTCTGTTTTTTTTTTTCTTTTTAGTGCTTACGGTGTGCAAAAATGGCTTTCTTTTATATATTTGTTCTTGCCAATCCACATTTTACTTGTGGGTAAACAATTTGTAACAAGAGTATCTTCCTCTTTTAACATGTGCAGAGTGATGGGTTACAATAAACAATGGATCAAGGTTTATAAAGTGGATAGTAATCCATTAAAAAAATGATTTGCTGATCTTGCAGACTGGCTTGGATCAGCCCTCGTAATGCACTAAGGAAGGTAGAGAGCAGTGAGTAAGGCTGTAACTCCCCAAATACACATTCACAGCTACACTGTCTCTCTCTTTCAGTACGAGAGTATCTTACTATCATTCTATGTGGCTAGAGGTAACATCAGTATTGACGTGTCGATGCATGTTAGTCTCATGCTCTCGTGCAGTTGTAACACTGTTTCACTGGAAACCAGTGGAATCTTTTCTGTTGTGTATTTACTTCAGAGAATTGTTTATTACAGTTGGTCCACCTAGTCAATTATAACACTTTTTTCTTCTCATCCAGTGTTCAAAAATTGTGGAAGGACCTAAGGCTACATGTCCCATTTTCTCTTGTTATTACCTTTTATTCCAAACAGCTGTTTTTCAGTGGTTTGGTCCCAATTGATACATTTTGCTCTGAAAAACCTGTGGCACGGACCAAGTATAATCCCTTGAGGGCCTCAGTGAAACTCTTACGGCTAATAGTTTCACATAGTTCTACAATATTTTACTTGTTTTTAAGGGTAGATGGGTTTTCTGGACTTGTTCGGTAGAAAGAAATCATTCCCCAATACAGAAAGGTTGGCGAGGCTTAAGGCTAATTCAAAGTTTTTGCTCATGCTTTTACGTTTCTCCTTGCTTCTCATGAAGACCTTGTGTCTGAAATAAAACATTAACTCTGGTCCTTCCTCACATATTGGGTCGCGACTAAAAACTCCATTTTATTTGGTGGCCTAATTTTTCCTACTCATCCCCTTATCTTTTCCCTTGAAAGGAACAACAGACTAAATCAAACAGAGCAGCAGAGGATACCAAACACATAATAGTTCCCCGGGAAAGACACAAGACTTTCTAATATCCCTGCTTGTGAGAATCAAACAGTAACATATCAGCTGCTATGGCCAGACTGGAGATGAGATATTTTTAATTGAATGCCCAGCCCCCTCTCCTCCCCTCAGTAACCCCGTAGGTTACATATGTTTATTAACCCTAGGTTATTTTCTGTGTGTAGTTATTTGAGATGTAATGTAGCACTGTTCTCTTGCCGGGGTGGCATAGCCAGTAGCCAAGTAGGTAGTCAATACACAATATATTTTTACTTTATACGATGATGGATGATGATTATATGACATGGAACCACCTTATATTGGTCAACGCAGACGTTATAGTTAACCATTTTCTGTCGGGTTCTTTCGCACTAATCACGCAACACAATTACATCATGTACACACGCGCACACACACACGCACAAAGACACACACAGACTCACACACTCTTGCATAATTTTAAAATGTCAGCATAAATGCGCAACCCCAGATGACCCCTATCTCCCGGCTCTGACAGATGGGGCAGCGATCAGTGTCTTGATAAATGTCAGGCCAAACAATAAAGACCATTAGCTGCTGCTGTTAGTCTGCTTGCTAAAAAATGAGTCAATACTTTTCTCGAACAAACTGTTAAATAAGCTAAACAAAACGGTATTAGTTAGATATAAGGAATATCCCTCTAGCAGAGCAAACCTCAATCTATTTTCACTAAGACGTAGCATGAAGGCACAGTAAGGTTTCAGCAGGCGACTGCTGATGATTTCATCTTTTTCATTCTATACCAAATAGACCCCCCCCCCCCTTTTGTGCCACTCATTCAACCTTGTGCTTTACCGAGTAATTCACTGACCGCCATTTCGTTGGCTGTGTAATACCTTATCAGAAGTCCTTCAGAACTGAAAAGAAATTCCTGAGTGACTCATTTAGAGTCTTTCAAATGAGGAGCTTAAGCATAAGCAGCCTACCCATGTCTCTTTACTGCGTGTTATTGCAGGAAGAGAGACAGAGTGGTGAAACGGCCTACGCTAACAAGTCTGAGACTGTCCACAAGGCTGATCCATCCCAGAATCACTGACATTAAGATCACATTGGGGGACATAATGTAATTTACCTGCCTCATCAGCTAATGCAGTACAAATCCATTTTCGCCCAAACAGGAAGGGCCACATACATTACCTTGATGACCATGCCGAGTCAAGGGGGAACAACTAATGACACTAAATGTAATTACTGTCCACCTCTGATTTGAAAACAAAATAAACCCTCCTGCACTCCCATTCGAGGCTCCGAACACTGGGACGAGAATAAACCTTCTTCACATCACCACTCAGCACTGGAACGGGCTTTCCTGGCACTATTTAGACTGGTGCTCACGCTCCTTATTAGGATTCCCATTAGCTGATGGCTCGGCCGCCATACTCTTCCTGACATCCACGAACGGATTTAAAAAAAAAAAAACAACAACAAAAAACCAGAGAATTAAAGGAGGTGTTGAGTTATTGACATTCTAACAGGATCTCAGAGAAACTTTCCACTCAGTTTGTTGGAGTGCTTAGTTAGAATAGATCTCTACCAAATAAGATAAATGCCCCTCAACCTCCCTCAACCCCCGTCAGCCAGATTCACTGGAAAGCAACGTATTTAGCCTTCTGAAGTTTCTGAAGTGCACTGAAAACAGAAAAAATACCTGTGTTGTCTCTATCTCTTCCTCTCACACACTCTCTCTGCTTGTCTCCCTTTTAAATTCTCCTCATACAAGGTTACCTCCACGCTTGTTTAGGATTATTATGTACCATAGAGGTTAAAGTAAGTTGCAAATGAGTGCACTCTCCTTTTTTGCTCTCCTCTCCTCTCATTATGGCCTCTAAACTTTTCTAGACATTAGGTATCCTAAATTAAAGCTGGTGTCAGGTGAGCAGTTTTGAGCCACGCAGCATTTTTCCTCATGCAATGTGTGCAAAAGGGAGATGAAAAATTAAAAAAATGTGAAAGTTGTTAAGTAAGGAGTTTACAATCTGGATGGAATTGATGTGGGAAACCTCTCAGTCTCAGACTCACAAGACAAGTGTCTCATTTCCAGGGAGACAAGTTTACCCTCTAGCTTTTCACCGAGAATGTTTATCCAAAGTAATTTATTCATTTATTATTATTTTTATTTATTTATGTTATCCCCCATTTAATGTATTGAGGAGGAGAAAGTGGAATAGATGATCATGGGGGGGGGTGAATAATTAACAGGAAATAAACAAATAACAAAAAAAAAAGGTAAATAATCTTATCGTATCCAGCAGCTGCGCTGATACCCCGACACCCCCACACCCTTGCCTGGTAAAGAAAAACCCCTGTCCATGCAGTTAAGCTGCTTATAAATATTTGTAATTAAAATCGGAGTGGGAAAGCAGGGAGAGTGGCATCTTTATCACTGGAGACACTGCTGCTGCAGGTGTCCCAGAAAGGCCTTTTGATCTGACAGTGCAGGAGCACTGAGGCTCCAATCGGCTTGTCCCACTCAGCAGCTCTTTCCCCGCTCTCCAACACCCCCTTCACATGTTCAAGAGTTCATTACCCATTTGTTTTGCATTTTCATCTATTTCTGCCAGACCTTTGAAATCTCGTCAGCCCAAAACTTTAAATTATTCATCAATACTTAAAAAATCTCTCCCCTATTTTAGGGCTCAACAAAAGATTTTGCGGAGATGTGCACAATACTGGGTCCGGATTTATGTAAGGGTGCTCGTTTTTTAATATTAGGCATAGCTGAATTTTTAAAGCTGCACTAATCAATATTATTTATATTAACAGTGGATTAAAGGACTACATGCAGTGCCAAAGGGGCGCTTTAGTCACAAATCCACAGATAATTATCACCCGACTCTGCAGCTCCTCTCAGCTCTACAGAGCATTTTTGTGTCTGTTAGGTCATTCGTTTGGTTTTACAGTGTGCAGCTTTACTGTATTTGCTTACTGCCGTGGCTGTCGTCAGTATCGCTTCAAGACAATTGTTTTCAGCAAAAAAGCTATAAAAACTCACTCCCCACCCCTGCCCAACACCAAATGGCACACTGACAAAGTTAGCGACCTGCTAATGAAGACAGTGGAGCCTTTAGGAGCTAACGACACAAATGATTAGCTCTGGGTTTGGGTTTGAAAAGAAGGGTGAATACTCAGCTTACGTTTGTTTGGGTTTTTTGGGGCAAAGTTTTTCCTTATCCAATTCAATTCGTCTTTGAGGGTGTTGTATGCTGTACAGACTATAAAGCCCCTTCAGGCAAATTTGTAATTTGTGATCTGGGGCTATCTGAATAAAATTTGACTTGACTTGAGTGGCCAGAAACAAAACTCAAAATGAATGCTAATGTTGATTATATCTGTTGGGTGTGATAGTAGGCAGCTGTTTGTTAACATTTGCCATATCAACTTTATCAGGTGACAGTACCTGTATGTCAGTGTTGTGTTTACAGCATTTTTGACTGCCCCCAAGGGCCGAAAAAATAATTTCTTGCTGCTTACAGTATAAAACCGTAATTCTGATGAACCAAGAAGATTGTCCATCAAATGAAAAGTTGCTCCAGCAGCTTTGGATTAAGTCAGTGTGAATTTCTTCTAGAATGAAATACAACTGTGTACAACACCACTGTGCAAAGTGCACGAAATTACGAATTCAAAAATCTTCTTGTTGGCAAAGAGTCATTCATGGTAATGGTTGTGTTGCTCTGAATAACATGGTGGTTGTTGAAGAACACCGTGACACAAGTGAAAGTAAATAAAGAAGAGTGGAGGGGAGTGGTGGGTTGTGCTTGAGCTGATGGCTGGTGATCACAAAACCACACTTTATTCTTCCTCTCAGATGAGTTCAAACCATTTCATTTGTCTGACCTTCTCTCTACTACCTCTGTTGGCAGTTTTCTCAGAGTTACCTGTCTGTTTGTGAATGTTTTGTCCTTGGTTTTGAACAGAGTATTTAACCAGTCATATTTACTCTTTATCTCTTCAGTGAATCAAAGGTTTGCTTTTTATTCAAAGGTTGAAATGTGTTGCGTCTTACTGAAGCTGCAATACTCTACAATCCAAACCATTCTATGGCGACACTGTACACTGTCACATCTAATGAGGTGTTTGTGCTACAGTGATCATTGGCAAAATGTAACTAAATATCAGAAAACTGATATTCATCAGCAAATGTATATGTTGACATTTCTATTAGAGTATTTCTATTTATTGGTTGGATTGAAACATGTTTTACAGTTTAGATAAAAGGGCAAAATGATGGGAAGAATAAAAAGCAACAAGTGATTTAAAAGTCAGTAATTTTTGATTAATAATTTCAAGATACTAAAATGACAGCTAAAGGCACAACTGGAAAATCAGCAAAGTGATCGTGGGACAGGTTTGTTTGTGTTAAGATTTGCAACCGAAACAGAGAAAGAGGGAGAGAGGGAGAGGGAAAGAAAAGGCATAAATATCACTGCCTGTGGCTGGCTGCTGGCTTTGCTCCAGTGTTTCACCTGCTACGACGATTTTTTTTTTTAAATCAGCGAGTCATGCCTCACTCAAGCCAACCATTCCCATGTTTGGACATAATAGCAGAGTCTTGCTCCTGTTTATGTCTTTCGCTTGCCTGGATGTTTTCTCTTTGATACCGCACAATAAGCCCATTTTTTTCATTGTTGAAAAGTATGCTCTGGCAAGGATTGTGGGCTACAAACAAGATGTTTTTTTTGTCACTTGGAAATCTAGCAGATATCAGATGGATATCTAGTAAATGTAACACATTTGAACATTGAACGCAATATTACTGGTTTTGATGTGGCGGCTGAATGGTGTATATCTACATCTGTATATGTGTGTATATATATATATATATATATATATATATATATATATATATATATATATACAAAATTCAGAATATCTTCAGAAATAAATGCAAATTAAAGAAACACAAAATGGACCCCTGACACAATATGTGGCACTCTTCATTAATATTTGGTTTGCATAACCTTTGGCAACAATGACTGCCTCCAAATGTTTCTCGTAGCCAAACGGAAGCTTCTTGAACCTGTCTGCTGGTAGTTTTTATCGCTGTTCCATTTCTTTATGTTCAAGCTCTTTTAGGTTTGCAGGCGTATTTTTTGCAATGGCACATTTCAGCTCTCTCCAAAGGTTTTCAGTGGGATTTAGGTCAGGACTCATCGCTGGCCAGTTTAAAACGGTCCATCTTTTCCTTTTCACCTATTCTTTTGTGCTGCTGGATGTGTACTTTGGGTCGTTGTCCTGCTGAACAACCAAAGACCTTTGCCTCAAACCTTGTTTTCTGACACTGGGTAACACATTTTGCTCTAAAATGCCTTGGTAATCTTCTGATTTCCTCATTCCTTTGATACATTCAATTTATTCAGTACCAGAGGCTGCAAAGCAGCCCCACAGCATGATAGATTTTTCTTTCTTATGTTCTTTTCCTTATGGGCTTTATTTTGTTGCCTATAAACAAACTGATGCACTGCATTCCAAAAGAACTCTACTTTGGTTTTATTTGTCCATAGAACATTATTCCAGAAAGACTGTGGCTTATCTATGAAAGTTTTTGCAAACATTAATTTAGTTTTTTTTGTGCCTCTCTTTCAATATTGGTGTGGTCGGCCATGGAGCCTTACTTGGTTTAGTGTGTGGAATAGTTTATGGGCTGAAACCACCACTCCAGATTGCTCCAGGTCAGCCTGAAGCACTTTAGATGTCTTGCATGGTGTTTTTTCCATAATCCACACGAACCTTCACAGACTTCTCTCATTGAGTTTCTTCTTAGCACCATGCCCTGGAAGGGTCTTAACAGTTTTATGGCTGGCGAACGTCTCGATAACAATAGGAACTGATGAAACAGGCACTGCAAGATCTTTGGCGATCGCCTTGTAACCTTAGCAATTTTTGTGTTATTTGATAATAGCATTTGTGATGCTCTCAGACAGCTCTCTTGTCTTTGCCATTGTGAAAAACAAACTGGAAAAAATCAACCTCTTTTCATGCAGTAAAACCATCATTCACTGGCTAATTCAGGTCATGTGAACACTGAGAATTAAGCATAGGTGAGTCTTATTTCTTTTCTTTTTTGTTTGAGGAATTAATTTAAATTAATCAAAAGGGCACCAAGTGTGTTGAGCGTACATTTTATGTGTGTATTTTTTATTTCACTACATGAAATTTTTTTTTTTCTGTTGCTGTTGTTCAGTAACTTTGGACATTTTATAAAATATTCTGATTATACAAAATTGGTTAATATGCATTTATTTCTGAAGATATTCTCAATTCTCCAATTAAAATTCACACATATATATATATATATATATATATATATGTATATAGATATATATATATAGATATATACTGTATATGAACACCATTCAGCCACAGCATAAAAGTGATGTTAATGTTTTGCCCAATCGGTGAAAGATCATCAGTGATAAGTGATCAAGAAAGCTCGCTGTGGAAGAGATGACTGGATAAATGTATTATTGCCAGCTCAATACATTATGCCTGTAGGCACACTCCACATTTGAAACGCTGTCGTCAACAGGAAAGCCTTGCTGCTTGTCAGCCATGATTAATGTGAAGTCCCTCAAAAACAGGGGAAATACATCACAGAAACTTTCAACAGAAAGGTTACCAAAAACACAGTTGCAGTGAATGAGGACATTGCCGGATTTCATACCGTTTTCCCCATCTGTCCCCAACCATCCCCGATGCTTTGTCTCACAAAAATTATGAAACCTTTCTCTCACGAGGAAATTGCTTTTACAGCAACCTCATCCCGCTCTTCAGGCTCCTGAGCAGCCATCCAGAGTGTGTGTGTGTGTGTGTGTGTGTGTGAGCTATAGGAGTGCTGACACAACTGTATACCTTGCCACTCCTCCTGGACCTAACACAAGGTGATCGCACGTCCTGTCACACATTTCCTCTCTTCTAATTTGTTTGTGTCATTCCCGCACACCTGTTCATGACATTCCGTGTTTGAGATTTAAGAGTAAGAGGCAGCTGGTTCTCTTTCGTCTTATCTGATAAGCTTGTTATTAACACCAGGGCCGCTTGAATTGTTTGCTTGTGACATCGGTGTGATTGATTAAGGCGAGGGGAAAGTTTCCCAGTGCCAAATGAATGGGTGACTTCCAAAATAAAGGAAATGGAAGATGAAAATCGGGACCTATTATGATGGGGAACATTAGCCAAACAGCACAGGGCTGCCATCTGTCTGTGAAGTGACCTTTCAGGAAAAATGTGGCTAGTGTCTACCATTAACCCCCATCTCTCTTTCTCGCTCCCCCTCTTCCGTTACTGCCGTCTTATTCTTCATTTTTGTTCCTGTGGATTTGATTTTTTCTTCTGTTTTTACCGAAGCGTAAATTTGGTGGTGTGGTGAACAACTCAAGGGTATGACCCTAAGGGAAATGATTGAAAGACACTTGTCTGAAAGAGACATAAAATCAAATGAAGACCTGAGTTGACTACGAGCACTGGGAGTGAGCTGGGGGATTGGGAGACCTGTATGAACTGAAGAGCAGCAGTGCAATGAACAGAGGGATGCAACAGTAACTCTCTCTGTATGGCAGGAAAGAAAGGAAGCAGTCAGGTGCAGTTAGCTGGCACATTTTTTATTTTTTTTAATATTACTTTGGCAAAAGAGCTTTTTCTGGTACATAATTTCAGCGTTAAAGTTATAATCCTTGAAAGAGCATGCCATTTATTCGGCGTTGCATTTCGATAACATGAGAAGAAATCAGACAATAAAGGGACAAAAAAGGGATAAAAATTGATGCAGCAGAACCAGAGATATACTTTTTTTTTTACTCCACACATTTTTCTTTCCTGTCAAAAACCTGGCACCTACATTACCCACCATGCAACCTGACCGCCAACAGTTTGGTCAGAGAATCAGGTGTTTTATGTTGATGGCAGGTAACGTAGCCTCATGTGGCGATGAGGAGCGGGGCAAAAGGGTCTGGTAAGCTCCACACAGTGAGACGTTTTTCACTGTCAAACTTGCAGTGATGTCACCTGAGGCAGTTTATCAAATTTCACGTTGCTCTCTCTGGGGCTGCAAAAGGCTTCATATGACTTTTTTCACATCTGCAGTTGTTCTTGACCAAGTCATGTAAACAGACTTTCATTTGTAAAATCGAAGCACTTATCAAATGCTTACTTACTGAGATTTTCAGTTTATAAAACCCCATTTTCAACTACTGTATTTATAGCCAGCATTTTTTCATCAATAGCTATTCATTGTATTTGCATTCAGTGTTATTTTCAAATGGAGCTCAGGGGCTTGTATCATTAAACACACTTGTAATTACCAACCAGTAACCACAGATGTCGCCGAATCAACCTGGAATGAAATATTAAAAATTCAAAGCTGCTCTAATAAATATTGTTTGTGTTAACAATGGAACAAATGACTCTGTATAGTGTGGGAGGTGTCGCTCTTAGTGACAAAGCCACAGAGAAATCTCACCTGACTCTGCAGCTCCACTCACCGCTAGTAGTTTCTAGTTTCTTTTACCATGTTTTGGTTTTAAGGCCTGCAACTCTTGTGGTTCACTCTTACAGCTCTCATGAACAGTTTGCTAACATGTTCACCAGACAGTATAAGCTTTAATAGGTGATAATATGTCACTGTTGTGTTTTGGCACTCGAGTAGCCAAAAAAAAAAAAAAGTCCAACACGTTTAAAAGAATCAAGAAGGAAATGGCTTCTTGTCTCCTTCCAGTAAACAGTCTATTGTTAACCTTTTCCAAAATGAACAAATGTCGTATACTTTTGACTATAACTCCCTCCTATGGGTTGTCATTGTTTGTGTGAATCTGCGGGATTTTTGGGTTCTGCTGCAGTGAGAGAGAGAGAGCGAGCACGAGCACACAGAGCAGGCCATAGGCAGAGCTATCGATCGGTCTCGTCAAGGTTCAGGGTTATAGATGAGTTACAAAACCACCGTTAATTACAAATCACTTCTGCCATGAAAGTCAATTAGAGTGTAAAGCCACAAAAAGTCTGTATCAAACAAAGGAAAGTGATAGGACGTGCACGTTTCTCATCCAAAGATGTCTTTGGCTTGGCAGGCCTGCTTACTCTGCCCTTCATCTCAGAGTTTTTTCGTTTGTCTTGAAAGTCTTATTCAATTAAAGTTGTATGTTCCTTTGTGATTATTTGTCGCTGTGTTTGTCAGTAATTAGATGTTGTGGATTAATTAAAGGAAATGCATGTTTTATCCATATTCAATGAGTAAGTTCCACTGCCTTATCACTGAGCACATAATCAATATCTCAGGACACATAATAAATTATGGTCCATAATTGTGCATATATTCAGCGTGTGTCAAGGCTTATGCTAATGTGCATATAAAGCGTCGGGGCACCGTGATACAGTCATGAACAGGTGCAGGGTTTACGATGATCCACAGGCAGGTTCACAGACGGTCCCTGTCAGTGCCACTTCAGAGAGTCCCTGCTGTCTCAGACAGGTTGCAGTGAAGCCGTGCTTTGCATTAAAATTGCAAGCAACACTCTCTTCAACTGCGCACAATCTCTGTGCTGCAAATTTTCTATCTACAAGCCAAAATGAAGTATTCTTATACCTTAAACTACATATAGCCTGCACCTTGTTTTCTCTAGGTGTCACCCACTCTTTGTCTCCTTCTCTTCACACCTCGCCCTCTGTCTGTCAGCACAGCTCTGCACCTGGCTCTGATCCTCCCCTGTTTTTTTTTTAAGCATTTTGGGGGAGAGACCACTGTCTGTGATTAATGTTTGGCGTGTAGCTGTGTATGTAAGCAATCATCCATGAGGTCTACTCTTCCTGGGTCTGACAGGCATGCCTGGGCACACAGAGCTCTGCAGTGTCTTCTACTCTCTAAAGCTGATTTCAAATACAGCCATTTCAGAGGAGATGCACCGCAGTGGCATGAAGCAAGCAGGCTCAACAGATCAACAGCTCTCTCTCTCTCTCTCTCTCTCTCCCACTCTCCCTCTCTCTTTCTGCCTGGCACTCTGAAGCCTGCACTTGCATTCCCTCTGTTTTATTGTGACAAGACACAGCAAGTCATGGCTTGAATACCAATGCGATAATTTCTTGACAGTCTCCCTTTATTTGCCTGCTATCGGCCTGATAAGATGATTTTCACTCTCTGGGTTTGTTTTGTCTTGGCAGAGATGGCCTGGATGGGTAAGCTCATCCTCTCCCTCTCATTTTGTCTTTCCATCAGTTGTGGTTCTGCTATCTTCCAGACCACTCTGCACACACATTGCTGCTATTTGTATGAGAGAGTCGGAGAGCATAAGATGATTATGGGAAGATGCCACGCAGAGGAGAAATGTGTCCAGCCAAGCTCACACAGACGATAGCATTAGGAAATAATGGCGTGTGAATGCTTGGATACATTTGTGGAGATGTGGTACTTCATCATATTATAAGAGAGAGTAAAATTCTCTCTGTCTGTTATTCTGTAATTTTCCTTTGTTTTCTTCCCCATTAACACACCCCTCGAGGGACATTTGGAGGCTTATTTTGTCACTCTCTAGTGTTATCACTTGTGTGTAGTATGAAATAACAATTAATGCACCATAGACAATTAGCTGTGGTCAGAATCTGCATGCAAAATTAACATGCTAGAGAGTGTTTGGGTGAAAAACCCAAAGATGACTCGTGGGGAGATTAAACTGGGTCAAGAAATGATTCTGTGTAAGCTTATATCAAAATTATGGCCATGTTCTGCTGCCAAAGCCCTCTCTGGTTCTCTGCAGTACGTGGCGAGCTGAATAAAACACTAAAACAGGTTAGCAGTAGCCCGAAAATGGTATACATTTTGGTCGATAAGCCCACACAATAGTCATTTTTTAAATTATTGCTGGTCACAAAACAAAAGGGCTCTCAGAGCAGTTTGAAAGCCACTCTGGTGGGGTGGATAGAAATCTGGAGCCCACTTGATAACAGTGCTAGACACATTACACACAGGGCTGCAGAATAGGACTAAGACTGGCTAATTTGGCACACAAACCGGCCCTCAGAACAAA
The DNA here is from genome assembly GCF_016859285.1 of Xiphias gladius. Classification (NCBI taxonomy): domain Eukaryota; kingdom Metazoa; phylum Chordata; class Actinopteri; order Istiophoriformes; family Xiphiidae; genus Xiphias; species Xiphias gladius. The sequence continues at coordinate 12,991,099 of NC_053407.1, read as the reverse complement.
GCCTTTCTGTCCACAGAACTAGCTCTCCCCTCATGTCTCCATCCAGGAGTGGAACAGGAGTTAATTGTTCTCATGATGGTGTCAGGGGGCAAAATTGATCAACGTTAAAGGATCATTCCCTGTGACATTACCTCTTCAGAAGGAAAGACAAACTGTATGAGAAAAGGTACTCTGTTTATGTGACATCTGACAAGGTAAAAGGACACCCTTCGATTGCTTTTGCTCTGCTGGAATCACAAAATCAATAGTGCAGCATTGCTCATGTGCTCATCAACCTTCCTATTAAAGTATACAGACTAAACAGATCAACCGCTGCCACTTCACGACACACTTGACTCCCCTTGGTTTTATTTCATGAGATTATATTCTAGCAAGACTTCCCGTTTGAATGTTAAAGTTTATTTGCAGCAGAAGGTTGTTTTGCAAGTTTGAGATACAGCATGACATAAATCGCCACAGGTAACACTAACAGTCGAAGAAGTTAGGGTCGTCAAAAAAGAATAATATGACCTGGATCCTACAAATAAGATCAGAAATTATGTTTGTGTCTCCGGGGTAATCATTATGGTGATAAAAAACTATTTTAAATAGTGTTTCAGAATTCAAAATAAATAAATGAATGCATTACTGAATATGATTCTTTCTAATTTTATAATACTGCTGTTAATTATACCATTACTTGCCCTGGATAATATTCTTGTAATTCTTAGATGGCCTTGGAAAGTATCTGTGGAAATATTGTGACTTTGCAGTGAGTGAAACTTGTTTAAAATTCTTTTATGCAACTAATAGAATCGCTATTATTTTCTAAATTTTCATATAGAATTTTCTCCTGGCTCAGTGCACCTCTTGTCGAAGAAATCACCAAACTGATATTTACAAGCCTCAGTTGGTGAAAAGAAAGCAGAAGTAAACACTGTAACACTGTAAATACACACGCCACAGTCTTAAATGAGCAGCTGTAGAAATCTGTAGATGTTTGTGATGGACAGTTTCGGGATGTTCACCTTCCCTCTCACCTCCAGTAAAGTCTCGACCTTGAAGATGGTGAGTAAAATGTTATCATAAAAATAGGACTGATGATCAAAAATATAAAAAAGCTCTCAGGTTGTAAAAAAAAAAGGAAGGATTTTCGTTATAAGTCCAGAGGCACAACCTGCAGCCTGTTGAAGCTGTAACAGTGACAAACAGATAAATGCTGTGTTTACGTGGAATATTAACAGCAATGCACAAAGAACACATATAGTAATGGGATCTTCCAGTGGTTTGACATCTGAAGGTAGGTTTACAGATGTTGCCATCTGCTGTGTTTCACCCTGCTGTCTAGAGAGTTTGAGAACTGGCGAGGAAAAATGGTGCATTAAGTATTAAATTTAGACATGTTGCTAGAAAGCAAACCTCAATGTGTTTGACCTGCTTTGATATGAACTCAGAGAATTTCTCAGAACAGGTGGCAAGAATAATTCAGTGATATAAAGCAATTATGTATGTGATGCGCCATACTATACATGTGATCTGCAGGTCAAGAAAATATAGCTCTGGAATCAATGAATGTTTGAGGTTCTGTTTCAAAATTTGAATCTGTATCATTTTGAAATGTTTTGAAAAGCTTTCGCAACCACCCATCAAATTTACACATCACGATGCAACCCAGGTTTTAAATAAATCACTATTCACACGCCTGCCTGTTCTTCTAACTGCGTTTACGGTCCTTAAAAAGATGATGAAAAGAATCACTGAGATGCAAGATTGCAGTCTACCCTTTTTCAGTTATGTATGATGAAAATGTTTGAAGCCACCAGGATTGCATTCCTCATTCTGCTTTTGCAAAATAAATCCAGCAAGAAACTGCAACCAACATATCTGCAAATACTGTGCTTTCATATAAATACAGTTTTGACCTGTGTAATAACGAGATAGCCTCAGTTTAGGGGATATTGACTACGAAACCCTAATATTCTCCCAAAAAACAATGGAATGAACAATAATGCTGAGTGAAACCTGGCACAGCAGAGAGAATGCCTGGCATTCCTCAAAAACAAAATCGGATATTATCAAAGCCTGAGTGTATCCAGTGCTCTGCTGTAGTACCTCTCAGACCGGTTGGAGGGCAGTGTAGCTCTATGAAAGAACTGGAGCCACCAAAGGGGGAGAAAGTCTGGTTTCTCTGAGTTCTATCCCTCATTAAGTTCCATGCAGTGCCTGAATTACTTGCTGCATCTATCCATTGAAGTCCTTCTTTCTGTACACTGCTCACATTAAACCCAGGTATGGTGCCTCAATGGATGAATGCAGGGTGAACCCCGACCTCGTTCCCAGTTCTAGTTTGTCGTGGCTCACTGCTTTTAATGTATTCACTGCTTGGTTTTGTGTGATTGAAATGTTATATTCGTATAGTCACAAAGGTTTTTGTAGAAAAAGATCGACCGACTGGAAAGTGCATTTTTTTTTTTGTGTTCATTTGTGTTGAACACTCCATTTGTGTTCAGATCACATTGCTGGGACTGCTGGCACATTCAGCACAACACAGGCGAATAGGGGTGATGCATTTGGCATCCAAATCTCCAGATATTCACTTGCTAATGTTATGACAGGCTGTTATCTTGTTCATGCTGCAGAAGGCTATGGAAGTTGACAGAGAGAGCTGAAGTTCATGTCTCCAGGCTCTACCCTTGTCCACTTGGCTCCCTGCTTTGTCAAGGAGACTTAATTGTCATGATGAGCAATCATCTGCGGGGTTAAAGTGCAATAAGTGCACTGACCTTTCTGCTGGCCTTTGCCACTGAGCTGTCTTTAACCTATAACCCTGAACTCAACCTCTCTATGTTCCATTCTGTCAGATGAGTTATTTCTCTGTTGGCATTGAATGATCAGGTTTTCTTTAAATGAATGTAATCACTGTTTTGGTTTAAAATAAAGTAATTTTTTTAAATTAAAAAAATTAAATCCCTATCTAGTGTGTTGTTGATTAAAGACAAACCTTTTCTGCACACAAAAAAACAAGCAGAGAAGACTGACAAAGCACTAAACAGGACAACAACCAAGAAAAATCAAGCAGGTAACCAATATTGGCTCCATACGCATCTCTATGCGTTTGGACCTCCTCTGTCTCCTTTTCATCGAGTTCTTTAGATAACAGCTGGGCTCCAACATAAAGTAAACTCCAGCTGATGTATTGAGATTTTAATTGTGGTGAGTTATTTTGCTGGCAGTCCTCCTTCAGGAGAGGGAACAAAAGGCCTGCCTTTCGTCCCCCTTCGCCTCCCTCGCAGTTGATAATCAATGGAGGGACAGAGCTGCCAGCTATTGACTGAACACAGATGAATGACACTGCTCTGGAGGGTCCATTTGAATTTTGACAGACAGGATTCAAATGTCCTAGCCCTTCTTTGATGGTACCAGGAAGAAGGCTTTTCACTGACACATGGAAGGTAATACCAAATGCTGATACAGGGCTATGAGGGGACTGAAATACATTAAGCTGCAGACTATTAGAGATCAAGTGTAGGCTAAATCACTGCATAATACATTCACTGAAAACAACCTTTGCAGCTGTATTGTATCCATTCTTTAAGGGAGCTGAATTGTTGGTGAATTGAACTTGCAGCACACTGGTAAGCACATGGAACAAATGTCAGCACAGGGAAAAAGGAATCTCACCTCGCCTCGAGTGGGATGGCAAAAAACCTCCGCACATCTGTCTGCTCTTCTTTTCCGTGCACAGTTGCTCAACTGTCACTATTGTGACAATGTAAGTCATCCTCAAATGCTTTCAAAACACATGGACACATGGACTGAAGCATATTCCCCATTTGAGTGCAATATGACCTTTGTACAATCAAAATGAAAGCTTACGAAACATATTTTTTCATATGTCACACATCATTTGTCTTAGCAATGACATGATCGGATTTATGTGGATGCACATTGGCTTCAATCGACAGCCCTTACTCCCTTGTGTCTGATGTTCTATGTTTGGCTCCCAAGTGAGGATCTTGTTAATGCTGTAGCAAGCTGGAGACTGGCAGATACACCTGCTTGTCATGGATGATCACCCTATTCTGGGCAAACAAACTAAGCTGCCTGTAGACCCAGTAATCCAGCAATATTACATGTTAATAAGACTCTACAGCATGGCACCCCAGTTAGGATTAAAATGATTTTTCCTTTACTGCATATTCCCTTGCTAAGTACATAGCAAGCAGAATGGCTGTCAAGTTCATATCACAGATTTAAAAAATGTTGGTATAGGAAAATCACTGGAGGAGCTTTCTCTGTTGGGAATACTGTATATTATATAGTATTTCCAGATCTTACTGGGTTGTCAGTCATATACAAGTGCTGCAAATACAGCATTTGTGAAAATGATAAGTCATAACAGGCTCTTATGTTTTTTATTTCAATAATATTTGTTTAGATTAAAATGTTCCTACCTTTGCGACTTTAGGTTCTACTACTCCTCCAACACACATAACTACGATATCAACCTCAAAGTAAAAATGGCGAACTTAGCAAACATTTAAGCAGTGCTTATTTACACACCCGCCACACATAGCGATGTTAGCATTCATTCATTTCTGACCAATGTGAGCCCAGTATTCACTCTCTTTTTAGCTATGATTTGGTATCCACCAACTCCTAAGGGAAATAACTGGTTCTTTGGCTGCTAAATGATGCACTGTGTTCATCAGGCAGTCACTCGCTTTGTCTGTCTGCTTTTCGGTGCTGGGCAGATCATAGACAGTGGGTTGAGAGTGGTGAGACCGAGCCAGAACACTAAACTTGCGGGCCAGTAAAACAAAAATGACGGGTTAAAGATGCTAGAAAGCTCTACAGAGCTAAGAGTAACTGGAGAGTTGGGTGATAATTACCTCTGGGTTCATAAATACAAACAAACCTTCACATTAAATCTAGTCATTTGATCCATTTTTAATATAAAATATCAGTTACCAGTTCAATTTTACTCAGTTATCAGATGCAGCTTTAAGGTCAAGGCGAGATTGTGGTTATGGCAAATAAACTATCATTAAAGTACGGTTAGGGCTAGACAACTAATACACTTGGTTAAGGTAAAAAAGAAAGAAAGATTAAACTTAATAAAAAGGCGAACCTTAATTGCAGGTCTGTGATGGGATACTGCATGAAAGTCAGACACGCTACATGCCCATGCACCCTTACTTTTCCACCTCACTGCATAAGGAACACACTACTTCTTGCGGTGGCACAGAACATCTGTGAAAGTTGTAAATTGTGAGTTGCTGAATCGTCCAATATGGACGTAATTCCCAAGGACACAGGCTGAATTCTCCGAGCAGTAAACACCAAACTGTAAATACACTGGAAAAGTATGTAAAAACATGAGGTAGGTTGCTGAGTATCTAAACTTAATTCTTTGTGTATGTGGACATGGAAAAGTGGAAATGGGTTAAAAAGTGAGATAAAAGTCTGACTTCAGAGACTTTTGGGTTACCATACTAGAGATGTTTCAAGTTGAAAGCAACACATCCTCCCGTTGGAGATCCTGCTGATCCAAATGGGATGTCTGCACACAAGAGATCATCCAGTTAAAAGAAAATACATTACAGTTTAATTAGTGAGGGAGTCGATGAACAAATTTAATTAAGCATGAACAACAAGCAGCCACGCTGTTGTGGTCCCTCCGTGCTCCACAACTGATATGGACTTGGCGAAAGGAACACTTATTGTTTTGCAGGGTTACCTTAAGTAACTCTACTGTTTGCCAGTTCTCTTAGTTAAAATGGATTTGTGTAGCTTCAGTATGTCTCCCTACCTGTTTTTGAGGTTCCTTCAAAGGAGTAATGTTAAGGCCCTGATTTTAAGTGCACTACCAAGGAAATTTAATTCTTCATGCAGTCAACATTACTCACGGTTTCCCTTGAATGCTTCATACTGTGTGTGTATCTGTTATTGTGTGAAAGAAAGAGAGGAGTGGAGAGAAAGTGAGAAAGATGCCATTATGCTTACGCCCTTACATATATTATCCATATATTCTCATCACTTTTCTGAATTAATTAAACAGCTGACACTGTATAATAATCATATATATTTATGCAGCTTGTATCAAAGACATGTTCTAAGGCAAAACATCACATTGGTACCTTTTGGGCACATACTAATGAAGCTGTGTTTGATTTAGGTGCAGGGAGACATGTTTTCAGAACTGGGAGGTGATTACATTCAGAAATATTTATCCATCCATCCATCCAACCAATCCCAGCTGACATTGGACGATAGGTGCCACACGGACAGTTTGCCAGTCTATCGCAGGGCCGACAAACAAAGACGAACAACCAGTCACGCTCACATTGACACATACGAGCAATTTGGAGGTGCCGGTTGGCCTAACCTGCATGTCTTTGGACTGCAGGAGGAAACTGGAGTACCTGGAAGAAACCCACGCAGGCACGGGGAAAACATGCAGACACCACACAGAAAGGCCCCGGACGAACCCAGGGCTCTCGGAACCTTCTTGCATCATGTTGGAAGTCCTTGAAGATTATTCTGCACACACACAAGCACACCCAACACCTTGCCTGGGTAATAATGCTTATCACGCACATGTAATTGCAAGCCTAAACCAAATTTGTCTTGGTGATTCTAATTGGTTTTGTCACTTGTGAGTGATAGCTGACTAATGCTCTTCCGTCAGTACTGACAGTGTCACTCTAACCTACTCCAAGACATGTTGCTGTGCTTAGCATTGCAAAAACAACACTCAGAAGGCAAGATACCAAAGCAAAAGGTCTCCGATGTATTTTCAAAGGAAACAATATCTTAGTATGCATATTTTTCCCTGAAGCAATGTGTGTCCTCTGCTGGTTGCTTTTGTGACAGTTTGTGAAAATGTGAGAGGCGTAATCATGCTGCAGTATGCTATTTTTTCAAGGTTGGGTGAGTAAGAATTCAGAGCTACTGCCAGACTCTTAGTTCCAAATCCCCAAAACTCAGTAAGAAAAAAATCATTTTGGACAGATGAGGTCTCCACTCCTTTTACAACAAATGCACTGTCCTCTATTTCATCTCTAATGCAAGAGGCAAATAGCTATTAATCATAGTTCACAGTGTCTTCCTGCATTGCATTATGCTGAACGGGCTGTGGAGAGCATGCATGCATGAAATAGCTTTTAATCTCACAGCATGTTATCTTACAATGTGTCGGGGTGTAAAGTTTTCGAGTGCTGCAGATTTAGACACAGACAGACTGTCATACAATGAGAATAATATTACTAGTTCAGTTACTAGTATTAGTAGTCGATTACTACCCACAGCCTAAGACACTAATTTTTTGTCATGATCCATTTCAAGGGAAATAATTATGCAGCTAATGCAATTTAATCCCTACCCTTGCAGCCTCCTGTGAGAAAGAGGCACATGTCAGCCACTATGAAGTTGGGGTTGTTGCCTCATTACATGCAAAGTGCATAGCATTAATTAGGTCAGAGGAACAGACAGCTATACCTAGAAGCAAAGGCGGCATAAAAATTGGGGCATATTTAATCCAAAGCAACTGGGATTACTGGTGGAAAAACTTTAAGAAGATTCATTATTCAGAGTGCTCATGAACTGTGCACCGGAGCTATTTGTTTTCTACAGGTCTGGATACCTATTTGCCTTAAATTATGTCAGTGTTTCTCGGTGGTAGGTGCGCCACTTGTGCAGAAACTCAACATAAAACCGATACATTAATTTTATTTTACCTTTCTGTCTTCGGTATGTTGTGGCTCCTGTGGTGAGCACTTTCACCTCACAACAACGAGGTGTTTTATTCTCAGCTGGAGTCTTTTTGGCAGAGTCTGCATGTTCTTTCCAGTGGTGGTGTTGGTTTCCTCTGGGTGCTCTGGTTTCTCCTTATACTCCCGAAAACAGTCAGGTGGATTGGAGGCTCTGACTTGCCTGCCCGTATGTATTGTATGTGAATGTGAGGGATTTATATCTCTCGTGTGTGCGTGATGGACTAATGGACTTGTCTAAGATGTTTCCCTGCTTTTTACATAATGTTACAAGAAGCTGCCACCACTCTCCACTCAGAAAGAGAGTAAGCTGGTTAAAAAAAAAAAAAAGTGAGAGAATTAGTGAATATTTGTGCATTTATAGCCAAACTAGGAGAAATATCTCAACAAGTATTGGTTGAAATGCCATGAAATTTTGCACAGATATCCATAGAGCCCAAAGGAAGAATCCTAACGACTCTGGAGGTCTCCTGACTTACTGTCATTGTGAGCCTGTTACCCTGCTGTTGGCTTCACGGAGCCACCACTGTGACTGTAGTCTTGTTGATTAAACCATTACACTTTACGACTTGATACATTTTGATCCATACTGTGTTAACCTTTCCAAAAATTGTTTATACAGATTTAAAACTTTTTTTAAAATGTATACTTCCATAGCTGAAGCACACTATGTGCTGATCTTCACCTCCTTACTCTGATATCAGGGAATAATTCACTCGTCTCTTTGAAACGTATTTACTTTAAGGCTTGGAATTTTTTATCCGGTCCCTTCATTCTCCCTCCCATTTATCCATTTCAGCCTCTGATCAAAATTGTTCCCTCTTTTGGCTCTAATATCACCCTCTAACCCCTCCTTGAAAAATGAATACCATTAGGCCACTTTGGAATATTATGGGTAATTGATTTTTGAAAGCTCCCCCTATTTTCTTTCTGTTGTTGATAAACATGTAATGGTCTTTTTTTTTTTTTTTTTTTTTCAAAACCATGTGACCTAAGCTGTTTGACCTTGAGCTGTAGCTATGCATAGTTGACTACAGAGGGCAGAGGGATCCCTGTGGATCCCCCTTGGACTTCAAGAGTGCCAGCAGCACACTGGCAAACAGCTACCCAAATCAGGCCTACATGGAAACTGAGCTGTGCTGATAGAGCAGATGTAACAATTTGTGGTAGTGTTTGCTCTGCACTTCTCTCTCTCTCTCTCTCTCTGTCTCTTTCTCTCTCTCTGTGTGTTTGTGTGTGTGTGTGTGTGTGTGTGTGTGTGTTTGGGTGTTTGTGTAGGTGTTTATGAAAGGGGGTCCATCCTTGCATGTACCGAGTGATGGTGGTTAGGTTAGAAGGAGCAACGAGCGTTGCTGGGTTGCTAATTTTATTCCCATCCCAATTTGCTGCTTTTGCATGTTCATTACCACTGCAATTATACTGTTGGTGTGTATAGGAAGCATGGGTAAATGAATTAGGCAGGAGCATGTTTTCGAGTGGGAGTGGATACAGGAAAGTGGTGCAGTCTCTAAACCTTTTAATGAGGGCGAAATTTTGCTGAAGACAGGGCTCTGTTAATGGAATTTGAACTTGATTATAGGATAGCAGACACACATTCAGGAGAGTCCTTGTCCTCTGAATCCTGCTCTATTTACAGTATTTATCATCGAGGCATTGGCAGTGGCGAGTGCCATCTGTATAAGCTCGAGTTTCATTATCTGACATAGCTAATGATACTAATCCTTTAAACTATATTACAGTCAATTTGTCTGGCAGAGGACACAATGTAACAAATATTCAGGACAACTTGCTGCACCTGTTGATAGACTGAAAGTAAAATTCTTTGCTTGGCAGTTTGATGGGGACTTTTACAAACAGTAGAATTGAAAAGTGAGGGATAGATAGAGATAGAGAGGGGGAGAGGGAGAGGCTTTTTGATCGAAATGATTCCAACTGGGAGAGGAGGCTCTTATGTGAAATTAAAACAGCCACATGGGTGGGAGGAAAAGCAATTAATGACCTTTTTTGTTTTTGATGTGAAAAGTTAGAGTGAGGTTAAAAGTTAGTTCACTATCTCTGTTAATTACTGTGTCGATAGACAGACTTTAACTTGAGTGGTTTTATTATTGCACAAGCTTTAATGTTATTTGCGTTATTGTTTCAAGCAGGCAGTCTCATCAATCAAAGGTGCATTTCAACCATGTACGTCATTTCTAATAAAGCCCGGTCTGCTTCATTACTTCAGCACATACAGATGACAGCATTAAAAAAAAAACAAAGCAATCTCACGAACCTCACAAACTGCTGTTTACATCAAGATCCATACAGTATCTCCTTGGAAATTTACAAAAATGTTGAAAAAAAATTCCTAGACCTGCCCCTTTGACTGGATATGCACCAAAATTTAACAGGTTCTTCCCATGCCCCATCCCTCCACCAAGTTTGGTGCAAATTGGTCAAGTAATTTTTCTGTAATCCTGCTGACAAACAAACAAACAAACAAACAAACAAACAGATGAAAGCATAACCTCCTTGGCGGACACTTTAAACTAAAGTTGTGGTTCAGGATTCTGTCTGAAATAAGACAGGTCATTACAAATGTATAAGTACAGATATGTTTGCAGGTTTAGTTTTCTACATCTGTTAATTTAACTAGATAGAAAACCTAAGATTCCGGAATTCCACTGAACATTTGTAAAGAAGTGCTTTATCATCTTATCCCAATTAATGAGGTTTTGCTTTTATGAATTCATGGAAAGCCCATGGCTGCACATGGAGAAAAGGACCAAATGATACTATTCACTATTTAATATTATCTCTATCATGTGTGTCTCTGTGACCTATGCAGATAAATGTAGGAGGAAAGGGGAAGCAAAAGCAATAAAAGAATTAATTGTGAGTTTTCTAGAAGAAGAGATCTGAATGCTTGAAAATAAAGAATTCTGTGCATGAGAGAGGGGGAGAGTCAGAGAGAGAGAGAGGTGATGGTGTGAATGCTGACTGTCATTGTATCTTAAGTGTCAATTTCCAAGTTTTCTCTCCGTTGCTTCCGTTCCAGCGGAGTTATAGTGTCTCTGTCAGGATGAAATGGACTGTCACAAGATGTTCAGTGATACTGCACAGGTTAATTGGGTCCAGGGCAATGTCTCAGGCCATCATACATAAGGATGCACAAATAGGAGGTTGCATATTTCTCCCTGTTGTCAATGCAATGGCATCTTACACCACTGCACCGCATGCCACTCAGATCTCATTTCCACATGTTGGGGTGAACAAACTTGTTTTTTTCATGTATACAAAAATATTATACAGTATATACATATACTCTGAATTAAAATGTACAGGAGCATCTCATCCAGGCATCACTGAATGTGCCGTGACTTATTATGCAAGCCTAGTGTTCGTGTTTGCAGTGATTTATTTCTAGAATGTGTGTCTTATCTACATTCATTTCTACTGCTGTCAATGAACAGGAGCATTTGCTTTAGCATGCACTGAAACAATATCACGGATGTTGTGATTAATGTATCCCACTTAGCTCAAGAATATCTACACTCTCTAGACATGTTTTTTGAGAGATGCAACCATATCATTCAAATTCATGTCTTCGTTAACGTTTAGATAACATGAACATGTTCCATTATAAGTGCTTTGGGACAGCAGCCATCCATTAGAGCTGGGGTTGAAAGATTTGATAATAAATACAGATCTTTGAAAGTTGGCAGTCTAAGAAACTGGGTGTGGTGGGGGTGGTGCAGACAATGGGGGTGGGATGAAGCACTAGGAGTTTGATGGTATACATCATTGAAGATGACAAAATGTAAAAATTGTTTAGAGGACCTTATTAAATATGTATGAAACTGGATATTCAAGGAGGGCATAGACAGGGAAATCCATCATCGCACTGCAAACTGCAGAAATACTTTTAATGTATGAATATTTAGTATCATTTTTCCTGCTGCTATGCAGCATGCTACAGACAAGAGAACACTGAAAACCTGATTTTAATATTACATGTGACAAAGTTATTTTTCTTCCTTTGGTTTGAATATATTAATTATGAGCAAGGTTTTCTGATCTGAAGCATTACACTGGAAGCTACTGTATGTCTAGTAGTGCCAAATAGCCTCGAGATAAATAGATTGTCATAGTACCTTCACTCGTGGTGTGAACACTTGAAGATACTGTGCGAAAAGTCTTCAACAAACACGAGCAAACTGACATTGAACCAGAGTGGGAACAATAGTGTTTACAACTACTCAATTAGAGAGATTAGTCAACATCTCCAAGGTCACCAAAACAAAGGCATGTTCATGTAGTATAATCCCTCTAAGTCAACTATTAATTACTTCATGAATGTCTGAGGACTAAAGGGCATTTTCATGGGCCATGGCTCATAGAAATGTCATTAGGGTTGTAGCAAAAGTTACCAAACCTTTTTCTCAAATCCTTACCAGATCAAGAGTCTGAAACCACATCCTGCAAGATTATTACGCTGCATCACTCATCATGTTTGCATGTTTAATTTGCTTACTGTTAAAGACCATTTTTATTACTTCTAATGAAGGTTTCTCTGATGATAAAAAAGTAGAATTACACCATGTTCTTCACCTATCAATGCTATACTACAATCACCAACATCAGGCCTGGCAGTCACAGCTTTATAGCAGCAAATATACATAACATGGCACAATGATACTGTTGTGAAGCACAGCTATAGTGACTTTCTCTTGTGAGCCTGCCAGCAGGCTGTGTTGTTGTGAGTGGGGAGCCCACGCTGCTGCACAGCTTGGCCGTCTGTGGGTTATGTGAGTAGGTATGGGGGTGTATTTGCAGAGAGGAGAGAAAAAATGAGAGATAGGAGCCACAGCCAGAGACCTGTCCCTGAGCGATGCTGTTCTGCTCACAGCAGCACCCTGTCAACTCCAAATGAGAAATTTCAGACATCCAGGAAGGTAGCTCTTGAAAGTGGAAATACTTTCCCACCACCACTGTTTCCTTTTTGGACAATAACTTTAAAAGTTAGTTGGCCGACCTTCAAGTGGAGGAAAGATAATGTATCCCATTTATCTCAAGGCATGTGTTAAGTTGATTGGGAGATGAAACAGTGTGAAAATGCATGCTGTTCAAGATGAAATAGGCTATGTTGGCAACTTGTCATTTGACTTATATGCTTTTGCTTTGAACTGTGGCCTGTATCTCTTTTAAGGATTAATATCTAACATTTTTTTAATGTGGGAAGATAGATGCGGATACATCATGGATCATGGTTCAGGAATGTCTGAATTAATGATATGATCACGGGGAACAAAAAAGCCTCTGTGCTGATGATGGCGTCTAAGTAGACCGCAAAAGCCCGACCAATTTTGTGTGAGTACTGTATATCTCTCTCTATGTGAATATCCCTTAATCATAGTTCATTATCAAAGGGCTCCACAACTTACTGTACATATTATAAAATAAGAAATGAAAACGATAAACGGGAAAACCAAACTTCGATCCTCAGTGAGAACAAATATAACCTCACATGAAGGACAGTATTAGAAAGAAAATGTGAGAAGCCTTGGGATTCACGGAAAATGGAATGGCTGTACTGCAATAGTCAGGCATAGAGACGGAGATTCAGTACAGAAAACAAAATGCAACAAAAAATAGATATTAAAAAATTAATAATCGTCATCATCAAGGTCATCATATACAGTGGTAACAAAGGTTCAAGGCCACCACAGACAATGTCTGTTCACTTGATGCAGGCAGGAATACTCTAACAGCGACCTTAAATTGGAATAAGTAAGTGAAGGACCCATAAAAAATGAAAGGCTTCCCACTCAGTTGAGCTGACAGGGACCTTCATATTTGAGCAGGTGTACACAGAGCAGGAAAAAGACCAAATAACAGTAACAAGAGCCTTGTCATTTCCATTAGCAAGAACATGAACTAGTGAAAAATAATAAATCCAGTGCTGCTCCATGATGCTGAATCACCCATGGTAATTGCAGAAAGACTAGGTAGACTACACCGATCAGGCACAACATACTTAATATTGTGTGGGTCACCCTTTTACCGCCAAAACAACTCTGACTCACTGAGATAAAAACTCCACAATACCTCTGCAGGCATCCTGTGGTTTTAGGAACCAAGATGTTAGCATCAAGTCAACACCTTGACCTCTCTTTCATGTTCCTCAAACTATTCCTGAACAGTTTTTGCATTGTGGCAGGGCGCATTATCCTGCTGAAAGAGGCCACTGCCATCAGGGAATACTGTTGCCATGAAGGGGTGTACTTGGTCTGCAACAATGTTTCGGTAAGTGGTACGTGTCAAAGTAACATCAACATGAATGCTAGGACCCAGGTTTCCCAGCAGAATGTTGCCAGAGCATCACACTGCCTCCGTTGGCTTGGCTTCTTCCCATAGTGGATTCTGCTGCCATCTCTTCCCAGGGCAAACAACGCACATGTACCGGCTGTCCGCATGATGTAAAAGAAAACATGATTCATCAGACCAGACCACCTTCTTCCAATGCTCCATGGTCCAGTTCTGATGCTCAAGTGCCCATTGTAGGTGCTTTCGGCGGTGGACAGGGGTCAGCTATGGCACTCTGTGGCTACATAGCCCCATACACAGCAAGCTGCGATGCACTATGTGTTCTGACACCTTTCTATCATAGCCGGCATTAAGGTTTTAAGCATTTTGTGCTACAGTAGCTCTACTGTGGGATTGGATCACACAGGCCAGCCTTTGCTCCCCACGTGGATCGATGAGTTTTGGGCGTCCATGAACCTGTTGCCGATTTACCAGTTTTCCTTCCTTGGGCCACCTTTGGTGGGTACTGACCACTGCAGATCAGTAACGACCTGCAAGACCTGCTGTTTGGAGATGCTCTGACCCAGTTGTCGATTCATCAACATTTGGCACTTATCAAGGTTGCAGAGATCCTTACATTTGCCTATTCTTTTGGCTTCCAACACTTTAATTCAAGAACTGACTGTTCACTTGCCATCTTCATGAGATAATTAATGTTATTCACTTCACCTGTCAGTGGTTTTAATGTTGTGGTGTAAAATATATTTCAAGCTACAGTAAAGCCAGCATTTTCAAACAGGTTTCTCAACAGTCACTCCAAAGAAAAACCACATTATCTATATATCCCCTATCTAATGGAAAGAGTAAATGGCAAGATTCTTATGTTTGAAACCCACATGAATCCTATATTATATCCTATATCCTATATAGAGTAACATCTGATGTTAAATGGGAGCCACAGTTGGA
This sequence comes from Xiphias gladius, assembly GCF_016859285.1. Classification (NCBI taxonomy): domain Eukaryota; kingdom Metazoa; phylum Chordata; class Actinopteri; order Istiophoriformes; family Xiphiidae; genus Xiphias; species Xiphias gladius. The sequence continues at coordinate 12,976,097 of NC_053407.1, read as the reverse complement.
AAAAACAAGGGGTGACATTATGTGGCCAATTTTTATTTGTCAGAACTGGCCAAATTGACCAAATTCCTAATTGCAAAATTCATATTATAATATCCGAGATGTATCTCAAGGATGGGTTTTTTTTAAAGCTAAACTTTAGCTTTGACAGTTCTGACTAACTTCCACTTTTCATTCTGTTTTAAGGAATAAAGATAAATCTAACAGACTCCAAAATTAGTAAAAAAAAAAATTCAAAAATTCAAAATCATTAAGTTGCAATTTTACAATGTTGTTCCTAAATTCATCTATCTGGACAGAAAGTCTGACACAATTTGTGGACCACCCTCACTGTGGCCATATCCGATACTGTACTCATGGATTCTGAACCTCACTCACTGTCTACTGTAGATGCTTTTTTGCACTAAATGCCTCTTTGGGATTCTTATCAAGTTATCATAAAACCAAATATCCAGAACTGTATTAAAGAAAAATACTAATTTGGTAAGATAAGTTAGGTAAAATGATCTGTCCATCTGTGATCTTCTACCCAAACTCAGCCACATTTCCTTATAATTGTCAATTTTTTTCCACATTATGTTAGTTACATAACTACATTACATACAAGCAAACCAATCATCACAAAAAGCCCCCCTATAAAAGAATTGCCCTCTTTTGTAAATATAACTTCTCCAAGTTAGTATAAGTGGTCAATAGTCATTCACCATCACCAGCTCCTAGCTTATTTTTGAATGCTTTGGTGTGCACATATAATGTCTATTCTGAAGTGCTGAACATACCACACTGGCCAAAAGGGTCATCTGTCCCATTAATCTGTGACAATTAAAACAAAGCACTCTCTGAACTGCTGAGTTGGCTGTTTCAGGTCAGATGGTCTTTCAGATAGCCACTGGCTTATTGTTGAGACAGGTGTTGCTTTATTATTGTGTTGAGGCTTCGAATTCGAGCATGTAGGCAGGGTCAGTGTAGTGTCCAGTAGGTCAGTGCTGCGAGTAGGTATAAATACTCTATGTATGCTGTTATACATCACCCTTTACTATTAATTCTGCAGACTTTCAGCAATGTGCAACTGCACGCCGAATCTTTGTATGGAGAATCATATCTGATGAATATACCCCACATTAACTTTGACTTTTTCCTCATTCTTTTTTTGTGCAAACTCATAACTTCGCCAGAAATTAAAAATGGTAAATGTGACACAGTTTGTCGGAGCTCAGGCATACCATGAACGGCATGCTTTTCAGGGTATGGACGCACATGTTTTAAACTAACAACTTAGATTTTCCTTAATTATCCTCCACTATGTTTACTTATTGTTTGGCAAAGACACCACACTGCATTCGCTACTAAAACTGCATGTGCGGGGCTTGTTATGCAGACACTGAAAATTAACATCCTGTCTTCCAATTAGAGTGAGAAATTTGATAAAAGGACTTCTTCTGGCAATGAGTTAATTAGTTGATCTTACTCAGGAGACCCTGTACCCTGGGGTGAAATTGCCATGTGCCATTAATTTAAATTTTGATTGAGATTAAATACGTATTTTATGGAACTACAACACAGTGAATGTGCTTTCAAAAACGAATAATATATAATACTAATACTACTATACTATTTCATTTTTAGGAGGAATGAGCAAACATAGATCCTGTGCTTGCCATTGCTTTGTGTAATGCCTGCATTCATTTACCTGTTATAGTGTATGCAAATGATGGGAAAGATTTCATATACTATTGTAAAAGGTACCTGACAGGCATGCTTTTGTAGGACTTTAGTAACTATAGCTGGGCAATTCTCCACCTCTGTGTGCTCTAAAATGGTATTAATAGCATATAAACCCTCACTGCTGGGAGTGGAGGACTCTCGGAGTGAAATGTCAGATCTAAAATCACAACACACATCTCTGCCTTTACTTGGTGAAACAAACTTTTCTCCATTTTGTTCACCACAGGGAAAAAAATGACAGTTAAAAAACAACAAACAAAAACAAACAAATAAGTAAACAAACAAAAATAAAATAACAACACCAATCGCGATGACTACACCTTATTGCTATGGAAAGAGAAAGTCTTTTGCTGAGGGTGACATTCTCTATGGACCCATGTAAGAGCACATAAAGAGCTGTAAAAAAGGAAGTAAATTAACCTCCTGACATACAGTTCTGTTACAAAACTGTGGAACTGGTGATATGTCATACATATGCAATTTTTGCCAAGGACAGAAATTTAAAATCATTTCCACCCAGCAGACATAATACTTAAAAACAAACAAACAAACAAATTAAAAAAAAAAAAAAAACAATAAAACTGTTCCTGCTGCTACCTAAACTGGTATTAAAGTTTGATTTCCAACACCTTGTTTGGATAAATGCTTTCTTTGCCATACTTGTGCTTATAGTTGCTACTTCAGTTATGTATCAGACATAGACATAGTTCATGGGTCTGTGTGGCACAGACCCTTCGGCTCAAGTATTTTCATCAACTCACAGTTGAAGAGGATTCTTTCTAACGACCACAGTATTAAGAGCAGAAATTCCAAATCCATTTTTGTCTGCAGCTTATGAGTGAATTCTGATAAATGTTGAGGCTCTTGTCCTCCTTTTTTGCACGTAGACCTATTGTTGACCTCCAAACTCAATTCAGGTTATCCGCAATTCTGTGAAGCTCTCATTAGCCCTTAACAAAATTGAATTCATGTTTTAGTTTCAACTTGGTCTTGAAGATATATCATCATAATGTAACGTTTCAAAGTTAGTAAAAACATTTTGAAGTGTACTCGTGAAAATAAACATTTAAAAACACACGAGACTCCTACAAGTCTTTTAACTGTTACTTTTGAATTCTTTATGATCTCATTAGGATTTCTTTGCTGTCCCTACAGTGATCTCTGCAGCACTTCAAGGGCAAGTACTGTAGTGATGTTGCTGAATTTCCTCTATTTGTTCCAATTTTTCTGCCTGACTGTTAACTAATGCTTGTCTTCAGATATAGTTTTGTAGCCCTTTTCAGAAAGGTGTCCAATGGCCTGATATTTCTGTTCACCATGGGCTTCAACAGTTGTCTGTCAAGAAAGGCAGACTGTTTGTGACAAATCAATTTCTGACAAGTCAGGACACCTCTAAATCATATTTGAAAACTATCACATGGACTGGATAACCTGATAAAAACAGCCATTCAGAAAGAGTCAAATCATGAGCCTCCTATTCCATTAAAATATGAAAAGCACAATTGTAAGTGTAATATTTTAATATATGTGATGTTTATTCATGTTTATCTATTATCATGATCTAAGTCCAATGCATACTTTCAGTAAGGCACAGTCTTGGCCTAACTCCCCTGGAATTTTTGAAAGCAAGTACAACTGATGAAGCACCTATACCTCAACAAGTTTATACTGGTATTAGTAGCCTGTAACAGCCTGAAGGAGGATGACTGCACACAGAGTTGCTCTTTTTCTAGACATCTTCTTCTATTCAGACAGCATTTTTCTGAATCAAAGCCCAAAGGTGACAGTGACATGTAAAACATTGTCAATGAACGTAATCAAGGTTTTGCAGAATCATTCAATTCTTACATCCTCTTATTGTATAACAGTCATACAGACAACCCCTTTTAAAGAGAAGAAGTGTTGTTTTGTGCAAGAAACCTTTGGAAAGGATGATGAGCAATGCAACAATTGAAGCCAGGAGTCCATTAAAAATGCAGAGTTTTATTAACAAATAATTAGATAGAACACAACCAAAAATCGAACCTTGGCAAAGTTAAAAAGATTAAAGATCAAATTTAAAATTGAAACACAGCCTCGAGGCAGCCACTCGACAATGCCCAGTCACTGCTTTGAGGAGACAATGACGCATCCAGTCGTCACAACAGTAATCTTGACCTTTTGAGAGATCACAACCCTGTGAAACACAAGTAACAAGCTCATCCTCTGTTATTTGTTAAAGTGGACTGATAAATGGTCTGGTTAATATGCAGAACACTGGGCTGAAATTAGTGATTTAACACTTAAGGAAACCTTTTCACAACCACATAAAGAAGTAACCCAGCAGGCACACAGCTGACCACCATCATCGTTAGACATTGATATTAGGTTGAATATAGGTTTTGATGTCAGGACAACATCTAATGCCAACGTCAATTTGACATAGAATACTGACGACAGATGACAGTGATATTTTGTTGGTTTTAAGTTGTGTCGTAAGGTAACCAAATCCAACATCTTTCAAACGTGACATGCAAACGCCATCTTGCCATAGAATACCGACATTGTAGTCGTGAGATATGTTGACCAAAGCCCAACGTCTTCTAAACATCACATTGTCAATTAGCCAACGTTGGGTTTTGACGTCATCAGTTCAACCATAGAGTTGTTAGAGTCCAACGTCTTTCTCATGTTACATTTTATGTGTGGTGCCAGCTGGGAAGAGGCTGATTATTGGATGATTACCACTTCCATTTTGGTTCATCTTGCAACGCCAGCCCTCAAAATCTGCATGGATGAACCCTTTCTCCTTTGGATCATTTCCTTTAGCTCGTATGAATTGTTTTCTTACTATTTGTTTTCTTCTAATCTCAATGCAGTGACATGAAAAAGGACAGAGTCTTGTACTTTTAATTTTAGGTGGTCTTGGTTCAGTTTTTTGGTTCATATGCTCAAAGAAACTGAACTTAATGAGTAGACATTTCTTGGGGCGTGTCCATATAGCGTTTTTCTCCGGCAGAAGAGCGCTGGCAGGGCGCAGGGGAGGGCGTCATCCCAGCGCTCCATCGTGGGTATCGTTTCTATGACAACAATGTCTTGACAATATGTAAATGGAAGCAGACTGACATTAGCTAGGTAGCTAACTTAATGCTACACTAACGTGGGGTTGACCACACACCTAACACCAAGCTTACAACGTGTACGGAACACTCACCAGCAACATTCATTGTCTGGCAGATCTGCTTCCACAAATGGGCTTTTCTGTCTTTGTTGTGATAGTTTCTGTCTGTCATATCATACAACTCGGGATAAACAGACCACAAAAGGCTTCCCCTTCATTTTCTTGGTAACCAGGGTGATGAGTCCCGCCCATCTGATCGGTTGCCTGAGAAGGAGCAATAGTGACAGCAGCAGGGCCTCATTGAAAAGAAAACAGATTTTTCAACTAGAGGCACGCGAAGTGGCTGCACAAAAAAGACACTGGGTTCAGTGCTTCAGCGACACTGGAGACAGCGTGTGCAGCCTCTCATTGGAAACAACGCTATATGGAAACACGGCCTTAATTGGTGTTGGTGCACTCTGAATACACCAAAGAAAGAAACAGATTCAATGCTTCCTGTGGTGGGCTGTGAGAAATCAGCAAATTTTCAAATGAACTTTTTATCTTCTTTTTTTCCCAACCTCCCTACTACCCTCTTGAACTTGGTCGAAGTGGGTGGTAAACAGTAAAATCTTTTCCTCAAATGCCACTGAAATTATTTGAAATTAAATACCCCACCTTACCATTTAAGCAGCCCAAATGTGATAAATTGGGCCATTTTTATGAACTCCCTGTTCATGCTACGAAAGTTTAGTAGCTGGACACATACCAGCATTCCTCATTAACCTTAAGCTTCTCATGTGATACATTTCTCCCTCATGCACACACACGAATGTACACACCTCTTGTAAATTTCTGGGATAGTAAAATGGGAATGAGAGCAAAGAGCAAAAGAGAGAGGGAGTAAAAGAAGACTGAGTAGGCTATTATAGACGAAAGAGTGTATCCCCTGGAGGAGGGGCAGACTGAGATGGCGTAAATGAGGGAAGCGTGGCGGCCATTCCTGTAGCCTCATTGCATTAATGGAGACCTATCCGTTCTGTCAGGGCCTCCAGAAAATCTTCTGTGACACGACTTCTTTCTTTTTTGTGCTATTCCACATCAATAGTCCAGGGTAAGACACAAGAGTAGGAGAAAGATAAAGCAGAGGCACTTGCTGCTGGGTTTCATGTTGCACGGGGAGATTTGTGAGTTTGGTAGTGTATTAAGGTCTTGATTAGGGTCTCGTATTCCCTGTCAGAGTCTATAATGTCCTGTGGTGGTTGACTTTGTGGCCTTGATGGGATGAATTGTGATACAGTCTGCTTCTGGTAGAGATCACTGGTGGGGAGGCTGGGGCAGAATCTCCACTGACCATCTTGCTTGTAGTGGGAGCTGTAAAGAGTGAAAGGAGCAGTCAGTGGGTCAATTTTTACTTCTTAGTCTTTTCAAATTACAGTGTCTTGAGGTAATGTGCAGTGGGAGATTTAAGGACTTTATACACAGTAATCTCTCACAATATTACAAAAGGACCTATGTAGAACAATATACATTACAAGATACAGGAGTTTAATGCACAGCTACTATATTTATCTGTATCTGTTTATTAAAAAATATCTATCCTTTGGTTCAGTTTTTGTTGTCCACTGTGGTCTCTGAGGGAAATATCTGGCTCTTTAGCAGCTTAATGCTCTACCATATTCGCCAGCTAGTTGGTAACTGGGTTTGTCTGGATTTGTAGAGTGTTTTACGGAAAAAAGCTGACTGCTGCGACTGAAAACATAGATATGAGAGCAGTGAGAGGGAACCAAACAGTAAATCTACAGACCTGACGGCTAAACAATGAACTGAAACTCACTATAAAGCTTGGTAAAGGTGAAGGGAGCTGCAGATTCAGCTGATAATTCACTGTTAGGTTCTTCACTACCAGTGAACCCTTTCACACTGTCACATTGTTTTCACATTTGTCATTATACTGTTAGTGTAAAAAAATCAGTTATAGCCCCATTAAATGATAAAACATGATCTGTATTCGGACAAGACAGTGAGCCTAAGCCGAATGTATATAAGAGCTGTGTAACTGCTAAAGATTTGCGTGGAAATGAGTAGTGAAAATAGAAAAAGAGGCTAGTGGGAAAATACAAGTCAAAAAAGATCTTAAATAAAAAAACAAACCTTTTGCATGCACTTTGTTTACATATTGGCAAATCTGCGTTATGGGAAGTCCTGTAGCTATGGTTAGAAGCAGTTTCTGTTCACATTTTGCCTTCACCCATTACATGGATTCCTTTTGATACTGAAGAAGAATGAATCTGATGATTTGATCAAAAGATACAGTGCAAGGGGCCACTCTTTTTTTTAAATATCTGAACAGATGTGATGTGCTCAAATGAATGACTGATATCATACCACATACCACCAAGGGTGAGTTTTCGATTCATCATCTGTGTGTGATGCCAGTGTGTTTTGATTTGACTGACTTTTGACTCTGAAAAGAAGTAATGTGACTTTTATGGGATATTTTGTCAATCTTTGTAGTTTTAAGACTAAAACTGTGTGAATGCACAGAGGCTGGAATATATACCCACAGTTTGTTCATTATATATACAGTATAATATACATGGTCCTGTATTATGAATCTCCCTCATAGTAACATCGTGTATGTTTGCATAAGCCTGATTTCCACTTTCACTCCTAGCCATAAATGGATGTAGACAATCCCTCAATCAAGTTTGTGGATGCCAGACTGCCAGAGTCTCAATAAATAATAAAAAAAAACAGCAAAGACGAACCACATTACTGTGTTGATGAGGTCCTCCAACACCGCCGGAGAAGCGATCCTTACGCTCGGGCATTACACACGGCTGTGGATGCACCTTCAAACTGTCAACAGCAGTTATACCGTATTGCAATCATTGTTATCACACTTTGGAAAGGTAATCAGTAATGATTTAATTTTGAGTGCTTTTATCAAAACAGAATTTTCAAAAGTTCTGTACAATAATGGATTCATTAAAAACACACATACACACAGGGAAATGCAGAAGGAGGGAAAGCACCAAAAGCTGCATATATACAAATCATAATGATACAACCGAGTAGTACACAACAGACTGACATAATTTAAAATTGCTAGGTGTATAGACTTTATAGACTAAATATTACTATAATGTACCATAATCAGTGAACTCAGCTGATGTAGTGTGTGACTGCAGATGACATCTGTATTGTTAGGCAGTGCCCCTTGTCTTTCTCAAGGCTTGTAAACTGATGATTTGTGTGCTGTCTGGGTAACTTTTTTATAGTTCCTTACAACCAAGGACAACTTGTATGGGCCGTGGGGGAGTGGATATCACCAGTGCACATAAGACCCAGGAGCTACCTGCAGAAGTTGTTTCTTGCAGCAGTGAGAGAGAAAACAAAAGGAGCACAATCTTCAGAAGACTATGAATACCACTTATTCGGTGTCTTTGATAATAAATGCTGCTTCCCTCACTCAACAGCTCTGTTTTTCACGCACACAAGAAGGTCAGAACTCTGAGTAATGCAAGTTAAAAGCACAGAATTTCACGCTACGATTTGTGTTCAATCTTATTTTTCTTACAGAATTAGCCATGAAAATAAGATCAAAATATAAATGAAATGTGCATGTGCATGTGTGCATGACTGCATTTTCATCGTCTTCATTAATCTAGGATTTCATACTGCTCTGTAAGTTAAGCATCATGTTTGCCTTTAATTTTTTCTGCTGTTCAATAAATTTAATGTTTTATCCCACCGAAGACTAAAAGTGGCTCCTGGGGATGTTCCCTTTCATTTTTGGACAAGGCAAGGACACCAATTCCCTGTCTCCCGTCTTTCAATTTCTTAGGTCTGTTAAAAGAATTTGAAGCCTATAATTTCACATGTATGTTGTAGGCCTATTTATTTATTTGCCGACAAGTAACAGATTATATCCCCTTGAAGGGAATTTACATGCGGGCTGTAGGCTGATTGCATTTCCTCCCGGCCCATCTGTACCGTTTCACAGTACTCCACCCCACCCCTCCTCTCTCCTGTCCTCCAGGCTTGCTGTACCATTTCCATACTGTGTTCACATTCCTTACAGTGTGGCATCATCATCAATAGTCATTTAGGAGAGGGGCGCTTTCCACACCACCGGATGCAATGAAGATTCATAGCCACCATTTCAAAAGGGTTGGGGGTGATGTGCAGAATGTGGGAGAGATAGAAATTGCACACATACACCGCTGGCTATTGGGTTACTAATGTTTGGCCTTGCATGTCCAGTAAGGTGGATGTGGAAGGCAATGGATGACAAATGCTCAAAACTGTAAATGAGCAGGGATTTTGGAGGACAGGGAAGATGGAGCGAATATCAAGGCAATGCCATGCATTACAATATGTGCTGTGAACAGCAATGTAAGTTTTACTGTGTACAATACAGATTTGACAGACACAGAAAACAAAGGTTTTGTGATTCAAACCTGTTCTTGACCCGCGGAATATAAAGGATGCCGATCCAGGGGGGGCAATTGCAGCATGTGTTTAGATATGCTTGTGCTTGTCTGTTTGCATGTACATATGTAGACACTGCGCAGTTTCAAAAAGCTACAAACATGCATATGATTGTGTCCATATAGCTTAATACTGAAAGAGATGTAGAAAAATAGATGTAATTAATTGACCCCTTCACTACAACTACACCCTGCAACTCCTTGGTCAATGTGGCCACACCTGTCAAGCTATCCAGTCGAGCACTGCATGTTTACAGTTTACAATAATTAAAGCAGCAGATTTATCACTTGAAATTCATGGTAACAAAGGCTTCTTGACTTCAGACAGTAGTAGGAAAACTCGTTGGTTGAAAACTCCATCCACAGCTGACTTATTACTGTTTTTGACTGACTCGTTAAGAAACGCTCACTTATTATTATGGGTAGCTACTTAGCCAGGCATACTGACATTACCGGTTTCCATTAGCACAGTGTTTCATCCATTCCTTATAGTTTCGCTCTTGTATTTTCGGTTTTAGAAGGGGAATAAAAAAGACACATTTCGTTCACAAACTGTATCGAGTATCACTGTTGCTACAGTCACGTACACACTGCTACAGAAGGTTTTTTTTTTTATAGATAACTTGTTGGGGCATTTTGCCTTTATTTTATAAACATTTACGGTTAGTTACGGTTGCTAAGCTATGATTGGACTGTTGAATCGTTGTTTGGGGGAGGAATCTTTCCCACAGTCAGTTGTCTATACAATAACAAATTTTATGCAGCCCACGATACCATACTGCTAGTTTGTATGAATAATTTTATAGATCTTAAAATCTAAGATTTCATCACTGACCTTTGCCTTTAATTTTACACCTGTCACATTAAGAGATAGCATTTACAACCCCTGGTTGCAACTGAATATCAACGGTGACAATGGCTTTTCATTTTACCTGCAAGTTGAACATTTTATAATATTTCTTATTGGACCATGCTCTTTGTAAATGTCATATATTGTAAGTTCATGGAAAGATTTGTGTTTGGGAGCCTGTGTCTGGGAGAGAGAGTGAAAGACAGACAAACTGACACACACATCAATACACAGATAAATGAAGAGAGAGTGTTTGAATTTTATTAGCGTATGTGTATGAGTGTATGGGGAATGAATTATGTCCAGCTTTCAACAGATGTTTTACAATGTTTGCTGCATAAGTGCACTGGACTGTCAGAGCACTTTATCATTCAGTATTTTCCTTAAACGTAGATATGGAAATTAGAAATTACTTTTAAGTGTTTTGCAGTGTCCTGCAGATTCACACAAATATATAGTGTACTGTACTTACTAGTGTGCTACTGGGACGTACAGTATATTGGTCTGAAGTAAAAGTAGTTTCCATAGGTGAATGTGTAGAAGGATATATGCATAAATTGCCGCATGCCTGAAAAAAAGAGGAAGGAAAAGGAAAACGTGAATAAGCAAATGCTAAAGAGGTCATTTACTTGGGTAATGACCTTTCTCTGCTGCTGATGATTAAGAATGAGGCATGGTGACTGGCCCTGATAAGGGAAATGTGAGTCTGATTCTATGACTATGCATTTAGAAGGAGAAGGATGCCACCTCTACTATCGCCAAGGTTTGAGAACCGAGGGCTCTCACATGATATCGCTTTCACATTTTCACCCTACAGCACTAATTTATGGTCCTTTTTTCGAGGGTGCCGTAGGATGGAGACGCAAAGATCATTCCCTCCGCTCCTTACCTGAGACCCTCTGTAATAAACCAGCTCCAGCCATCTAATAAATCTATTAGTGAGCTGAACACTGTATAATGGTTTCAATTGGTGCTTTGGCTCCATGAGGTGTTGCATATCAAAGTGTTAGCTGCTGCAATAGACTGACAGCAGACTTCCAACTGCAAGGAGGTGCATCTGTGCAAATTGAAGGCCTGTACGATGTCATCTTCTCTTCACACAATGAAGAAGAGGAGCCATACAATCACATCTCTCATCTTTCTGATAAAAATGGTGAACATTTGTGGGCAGCTGTGTTAATAGACACTGAACGTTATAATTAGATCCCTAATAGAATTTTAACAGTAAGAGCAGTTTGAAGATCTAATCAGGTCTAAACTGATTCATTGGAGTGGCCTTTTGAAATGCTTGGATGTTAGAGCAAAGAGGAACATAAGTTTTCCAGTTTGGAAGAGGGGGGATATGGTGTGTGCTGCACAGTCCTCTGGTCATCTGTGCAGTGCTGATACCATCCTGCGCTCCGCAGGGAGACTGGCAGGCTTCACCTTTGACCGACCTGATTTGATTTTGTCAAATGTGTCCCCTCATCCCGCCGAGATCACGCCAGCTGCTCATCTCTCCCCTGCTCCTGTTCATCATGTCTGAGTCAGTGAATAAGAGAAGAAGAATGCGGGAGATCAGCGTGAGAACAAAGGGAAGGGGGGGTGAAGTCTATCACAGTGGCCTGTCTGAGAGAGATGGTTTTATCATCCTTGGCATCTCAGCGTGTGACTGCAAATCTGTTGTAACTTTTTCAGCCTCTCCCCTGCTCTCCCCTCCCACTCATTCTCTATCACTTTGTTTTCTCTGTCTCTTTCCTCTGCCGCTGTCTGTTGTGCCAAATCCCTGGGCAGTTTGGCTGAAATATCAATGGATCACACTCTATTAAGCTCTCATATATATATGAAGCTGTAAGTGAAGCAAAACCACGGCGCTTGATTAGACTGATGTGGGTGAGCAGCAATGCCTCTGGTTAGGCACTATGGTGGAGATCAGCATGAGTTACTCGGGAGAGTTGGAGCTCAGACTTAATTTATTACTATGCAAAAATTAAAAACAGGAAAATTGTCATTCAGAGTGTTATTCACAGGGAGGATAGCCAAATGAAAATGCATGTTATGAAGAGAAAACGGAGGTTGTCTCCAGTTGGGGACGAAGAAAGTGAGAGATGGAGAAGAAAAAAAAAGACACAGGGGGAGAATAGGTGGTCGGTAGGCGGGCAGGAGTCAGTGAAGTCCAGTCGCACTTTACTGCACAGCCTGTGGGACTGGAACACCTCTGTGCAGCATCACATCCCATTTCACACTGAATTCTTCTCCCCGAGTCGCTTAAACCTCTTGAGGCTGCTGTGTAAAAAGCAGAATGCACAGTTTAACGCGACGAAATTCAAGACTACGAGTATTCAGACTGCTGGGGTAAAAAACACCAATGACTTCAACCATAAAGTTTCAATATTTTGAGAAAAGGGTTATAATATATTGAAAATAAAGGTTTAAATTTATTAAAAACATCAAATTATGAGTTATATAAGGCATAATGATACTAGAAAAAAAATTAAATACCAGTAAGGATTAAAGCCCAGTGATATAAATGATAAAAACGTCAATAAAAATATGCTATATTTTGCTTTTTTTATTCCTGAAATACAACAATCTTTAACTCAAAATATTACTGCCTTGTTCTCATAATATTGTACCTTGAAATTTTATTCTTATTATACTATGATTTTTTTTTTTTTTTTTTCAAGTACGGGAGGGGTGTCATTACTTACAAAAAGCACGTGGCTCCAAGTGTCTCTTTGCGTACAGTGACATCGAGTTGCACGGGCCGACACGTGACACGCTCCCACCTGCTGCGGCCTGTTTCCAACGCACCCTCCGTCTGACAGCGGCCTCTTCAAACTGGCAAAAGCGCCCTGCCCGCCGCGGGTTGTAAAGAGCACGGTCCGGAAATATCGCCGCAGGGTGGCCGTTCCCGTTCCCGTTCCCGTTCCCGTTTTGTTTGGCCGGTTGTGATGCGACCTGCCGGACCAAAGGGGCGCATCGGGCCGGAGGAGGACTTGGACACACCTGGGGACCCCGGCCTGACTTCAGCGGGTAAGGTAAATGCGGTGAAACCCACGGCTAGCTGCAGCCTCGCAGTGTAAGCTAACGCCGCGGGACGGAACACGGTTGGAGCTGCTCCTGCACTTTGTTAGGGCTTGTGGTGTCGTGGCCCATGGTGGCTACTAGCTTCTGTTCATGTGCAACAGCTGGCTACCTATGGGCGGTATATGCATTGCTGTTAATTGTAAATTCATTTCTTATAGTGGCATGACTGAGGTTGTTTTTATTTTTATTTTTATATGTTTGTTTGTTTTTGTGTGGTTCAGATGCTAGACAACAACATTATACAGCAAGTTAGTATCAGTAGTCTGAGGCAGGTGTTGATATTTAAATTACGGCATTAGCAGAGGAGCACATTGTATTTCTAACGTTATCCACCTGGTGAATATGTCCAGTGTTTGAGGACCAAGGGACTCTTTTAACTCTGTGTAGTGCATTCATGTGCCAGTGGGAGGCGCACACAGCTGACGCCTTTAACACTCACAATATCCTTTTCACAATGCCCATGCACTTATTGCTGGTCTTCTGGGTTTCTGACAATAAAGAGGTCTCCAATGTCTGATTTTCGGCTTTTAAACATATAACAGTAAACTGAATGTGTACTTTAGCTTTAGTACATGAAATACGGGACGTACTGTACGTACTGGCCCCAGACAACAAAAAGCTATCAGGCTGTCACCCTGGAGAATTAATACCTGAGGTATTATTTAACCAAGTTAGAGCACATTTAAGGAACATTTTTATTAATCTACATAAGACTTACTGTATGGGGATTCAGGGCTGCTCATATGGCCTCTAAATCTCTTGGCGCGATGAGTGTGGGTGGTTGGAGGATCACAGATTTATTGATTGGCTGCTGTAGAGATGCACCACCCCATATCCATATAAGCTGCAATATTATTGAGAGCCATTAATCATCTTGACAGAAACAAATTGCGGCCAGGCATCCTTTACTTACAACTGAACAGGAAAAAAAATTTAATGGGTGGGGTTCGGAGTGGACTATTCCATTTGCTAACATCCAGACAGTAATGTGTGGCCGGCACGGCACTGCACGGCACGGCACGGCACGGCACGGCACAACACAACACAGCTTTACTGTCCTCAATCTGAAGTGACTCAGGATTTATTAGCTGTCTTTCATATCAGGCTGCCTCAAACCTAATCTGTCCCCCCTCCCCCCACCGCTGTCAGCTGTTTTGTTGATGAGATCAAACAAATTTATGATAAATAAATCTTCATCATCACTTTATTTGAGTAGAATAATCCTGTGTTTATTTTGGGAAAACATCCGAAAAACATTACTTTGCAAGTCCTTTTAAGAAATGTATTTAGACAAAACTTTTGGGCATATATATTCATGGGATTGCGCAGTAAAATCTTTGAGGAGTTATCAGTATTGCTAAGCAGAAAAGCTCTAAACTTTTTTTCCTCTCTGTAGAACACATAACTAATGATTTGTGTTGTTTTGCCAGCAGCACACTCTGCTCTAGATTTGTGTTGCTTGCACAGTCATAGGAACTACAGCATATTACATTGATTGTTATGTTGTACATTATATTGAATTTTTTCACTTGTTTAATTCAGTCTATTGACGCCTAACATTTGTTTTCATCTTATGGCACAGTCGCGCTCTTGTGTATACTGTTGTGTGGTGATTTTTCAGAGAGAGATGGATCATGAAATCTGTCTTGTTGGTATATGAGAGCCTTCTATTCCTCATCCTCAAGCCATTTTACCCCTCACATTTTTCAGATGTTACTTACTGAAGGCCCTATTTGTAATTCCTGTATTTCAGATCTGGTTTTCAACTGAGCTCTGGAGATGCTGTCCAGTATGTGTTAATTTTATGCATGGTAAACACAGAGATGGGGCTATATATGTGAGGAAACTGGTGTGAAATCAACATATCCGCGAACACAACACCCCCTGAAGCCTTTCTGTGATCAATTATTTATGTACTGAAGAGAGCCAAGAAACTACATTTAAAGATTGACTTCTTTGCATTTTCATTTTTTTTTTTTTTTTTTTTAAATCTTTAAGGAAATATCTGTATTGAGTATTTATGTTGATTCTTGTGATGAATGTCAAACGAGAGGACCACGAATGTGGTTCAAAAAAGGGGAGGGAGAGATCAAAAGTAAGAGGAGAAAAAGCTCCAGAGAGTTGGTGGGATTTGAGGTTAATGTGGTACCATGCTGATGGAGCATGCTGAATATGTGTGTGCTCCGGTTTCCCAAACTCATCCTCTGCCTCCTGTCATTCAGTTGCTGCTGCTGGGCCATGGTAATCTAAAGGGAGGGAAGAACTATTATTCTGCTGTGGCGCTGGAAACCAATCAAGGGTGTTTGTAACCCCATTAGTGCAACCTTGCAACCAATAGAAATAAATTAAGGAATGTGCAGATGCAGCACTTCACCAGGTGTATACTGTGTATGAAAGAGATAACTCTCTAGCAGCTATATGCCATTAGTTTATGTCTTGGCTTCCTTTTAGATTGAAGGTTAACTGGTTTCATGACATAAAAGTGTTGATATATTGGCTCTGATATGGCTTAAACACTAAAAATGTCTGTTTGTATAAACACACAACATTTAAATTGATGATAATACAAAGTATTCTATCATTGTTTTTTCTGGAGAATTCACAGGTTAATAATACATAAAACCCTGTATCCACTGAACCACCTGCTCTGTTGTTGTTGGCTTAATCTGTGGGCTCTTCCTCTCATTTCCCCCATTTGTCAAATATTTTAAAACTAGTCATGAGCAACTCTGGTGCCATTTTTTTTTTTTTTTTTTTAAATCTATTTTTTTGGCTTGAGGTTGTTGGCAAAAAGAGCACCGGTATGCCTTCCAAAGTCTTCTGAAACTTCTCCCTTTGCATAAGCCTTACATAAGCCTGCAGTGTGTGTTTTTATATGACAGCATGAAGGACAATACAAGCAAAGTGAAAAGACGAAGTGCGACAGGAACAATGTAAGGGGTGACGGCCATGGTGTGTGTGTGTGTGTGTGTGTCTGTGTGTGTGTGTGTGTGTGTGTGTGTGTGTGTGTGTGTGTGTGTGTGTCACAAGAGTCTAGAACAGAGGAAAAAAATTATGTGCATATTCCACAAGAAATGCTTCATTGCTTCAAGGATATTACTGTTCTTTCTGAAGGAATGATCTGCACTCTTGCAAGACGTACATCAGTATACACTGAAAAATAAAATGAAATAAATTAAAAAATGAGAGCCTGGCAGATAAATTTAAATCACAAATCTGTGAAACACAAAAGTTACTGTATGTTTGTGGTAATTTAGAAACAGTGTTGCTATGACATACTTTTTCCTCCAGGGAGCACTGTCTAGATTATGTTTAGCCACGTTAGCAACATGGCTCTAAGGATCGCAGTTTAAGACTATCAGTCATTTGGTTTGACTTTGGTCTTTCCCCTAACTTCTCAGATCAAAATTTTGAAGTATTCCCACACTTTGGTTTGGCTCAAAATACCTGAACAACTAATGCCATTCTCACCAACCTTTTCTGTGTTTAGTGCTAAAAAAGTTAGCATGCTAAAGCAGTCATCTAAGATGGTGAACATAGTAAACCGTATACCTGCTAATCATCACGTTACTATAGTCCTTGTGAGCATGTTAGCATGCTGATATTAGTATTTAGCTCAAAGCAACAGCAGTATGTTCAGTCACCACATACTATTGTTTAGTAGCCGAAGTTAAATTATATGTATTTATCTAGCTAAGAAAAAAAAAATATTAAAAACAATTTTAAACTCTTGGTACTGGCCTCAAAAATCGAGATTCAGTCAGGCTCTACTGAAAGCACGTTTGAATATTGATTAACTCAACCAAAAGCCACCAACATATTGTATATTTTTCACAAGCATGGTATAGTATAGTGTACAAAAAGATAATTTTACAGTACAATAAAGTGGCAGTAATGGGCATATTATGCAAAATATTATTCTTTATGTACCACAAAACTTGCAGATACATTAATAAATGCATGTCATTGTATGTTAAAAAATATTGATTGTAAAATTCGTGTATCTAGTACCTTGGAATACATTATTATTAGATCTATATGTAATAAATATCTATTTTTGCTGCATGAGGGCATTTACAAATATAATTAGAGACATTTATTCGTAATTAGGGGCCAGCTGACTCCCCACAATTTTGCTGGCCTTATAAAATGGCACATGTCCACAAAGACATTGACATCCGTTACAGAAAATTATGAGCCAGTAGGGAGTCTGGTTCTTAGAGGACAAAAGCTTCTGGCTCCTTGTTCCCTCCACATAAGACCACCCATTTGCATTTTGTATCCCATTTGAATAATTGCATTTTCTTACACTCACAGTGAAGTTTGTTTTTATTTGATAGCTTTAGATTAGCCTCATTTGAAAGATAATTATTCCCTTTGGTTAGGTATCTCATTTGAGCTCTCTGCTGTGATAAGATTTGTTTAAGGGCCTTTTTCTGTGACCCTGATGTTTCGCTCCTTTCATTCCTCTCATGCTATAACCCTGGGCTTTACCTGGAGTGTGGTACCTGCCCATCTCAGACAGATGACAGAATGACAAAGAAAGTGGGGGGGAAAAAAAAGAGGCAGAGGTGGTGTCAGCAGAGAGACAGCACTGAGACTCTTAAGGAAAGAGTGAATAATTGAAACAGCCTCCAATGAAAAGTGTCTAGTTTGATGGTTGGGCTGTCAGCATACAGTGAAGCAGGGACATGATGCCAAGCAACCTTACAAGCTGTTGAGGGGTCCCTTTTCAATGAGATGGTAATAACCACTTCTCCTAAGCCCTGCTCGCAGATGCTACGTGAGAGAGTTTAGAGGAGAATGTCTTTGTTCCTGGGGCTTTATTAAACTACACAAGGCTCTGTCACAATGATGTGCCTGTGATTAAAGGACGTAAACACCAGCACCTCAAATTTGACAGTTTCTTACAGCTAAATGGGGACAGGTCTAGCTGATATTTGTTTGCACTTTTAGTACAGTATCTGCAATTCACAGTATACTCGCGGTGGTGTGTACAATAAAAAAGCACTCTAGTAAACAGCATCTAGTGACTTCAGCAAGTTGGCAGCAACAATGGACATACAGAATATTCATGTAGTCAAGTGCAGAGGTGATTGTATAACTAGTTTGACTTTGTTAAATGAGCAACACGCTTTTTGAGTTATAAGTTTTGGGAAATGTTTTTTTTTTTTTTTAAGTGAATTTCAAATGAATATGTGCTGTTTACAAAATTCCTATATTTAAAAATGTCCTATATCCTGTGTATTTATTTATAATGTTGTAGAAGTGCAGTCCGATTACAATTAAAGACATGTTTGGCAGCAGGAGAAATTGTAAGAGGCATAACTGTAGTAATTTTAGAGATTAAGATGATGTGTGAAGATCATCAAAGAGAGACAGCAACAATTTGAAATGTTCAAAAATGCACATAAGATGGTGTTGCTATCATATTAATGTACTGTATATTCATTTGCTTAGTTGGGCTGAAAACATTACATTATGAGGTGACCAGTAATTGGCCTGCTATAATCATTGAGAAACATATACAGATGCAGAAATATATTTAACGCCATCTTTAGCAATAATCAGAGTTGTTCCACAGAAATATGGTGTAAAACAGCTTTATAAGCATTATACATTATACATAATATATGATTCAGCATATGTTACATATTATAAATTGATAGTATTGTGAGCAGGGAAAATAGGGTATGTAGTTACTGCAGGTAAGACAAGACCGAGAAGGAACATGATGATTGAAGTGTGATTGACTCAACATGGACACTTTGAAACTGGTTTGATGGCTATAGCAGTGAGCTGCATGTTATTAGGAAAAAAAAAACAAATTCTGTCCATATTGCTTTAGTGGATCAAGATTAAAACTGCTCCGTAAATACGGAATTTCCCAATATACATCTGTGCCGGCAAACACCACCATCAGGGCAAAATCTGGGGTAACTTTTTGAATAATAAATTTTGAACCCTTTTACGTAAGTGTTTTTTTTTTTTTTTTTACCACCACTGTTGAGTCCCATAGTTCAAGCAGTCAATCAAATAACAGTGAGGCCTTAGTCAAGGAAAAGACCTAAAATAAATTGAAGAAAAAAAGTCACACAACATGTCCTATAATAAAATATTCAGTAGAGGCCTAATCCTGGATTCCTTAGTTATATTGTATTTAATATTGTCTCAAGTCACTTCAAATTATGGTTTTCTGTTGGTGGTTAGATTAGATGAGGTACTGCTGCCACCAGGTAGCCATAATAATGGCGGTGTGGATGACCAGAGGCATAGGTCATTTTGAGCACAGAAATTAAGGAGTGCAGAACCTGCTGAGGGGAAAGGAACAAGTTCTCTCCACCATAGCACCGCATTAACCTCACATGCTTCAAGCATTAACATCTACCTATAATGTTCTCCCTTCCTTTCTTCAAGACCCTTTGAGCGATTTAGCCTTTAATCATCTACACCGATATACAGAATGATGAATCGACACGGACAGATCAACCTGCGAGAAGCGAGAAAACTTACTCCTCAGCAGTTTGAAAACAAGGGATGGAGCGTGTTCAAATCTGTCTATTATTAGTGCTAATTTAGGCCATTATAACAGATTGCTGTTGTCGAGAGAGTACAAGTTTGTGTTCAGATTACTACATCATAACATCATACACTAGATGACAGTGATTAGCTGAAACTGTATGCTGGCCAGGCCTTCATTCTGGTGCCCTTTTTTTGCATTTCATTGAAATCTGATTTTTTATTTTTTGTTTTTGTTTTTTTTTGTTTTGTTTCAGAAGACAAAAAAAAAGCCGAATATATTAACTATTGTTCCCCTTCCTTTAACCAAGACCACATGTTGAAAAATATGTATATACTATGGGGATTTATATGTACACAATAACATGAACAATGTAAACTGTATAATTCAACACCATATGATAAATCAGTGTAGAACTGGTGGACCGACAGACTGACTCCCAAACAGACATCATCCTATTGAACCATGCCGCTAGTACTCATAAGCATTGTATGTGATGTATTATATACTTCTGTTATATACTTCACTTAATTTAATTTTAGTAGCATTGGATTAAATATTAATTGTACAGTAGTTACAGTTCATTGTATCTGCTCCATGTGTCTCCTTTGGCTCCACAGCACGGTTAGATGGTGCATTACATTGCTTGTCAAGATGAAGCCAGTGCTCAAGTGGATTCTGCCCTTCCCTCTCTGTAAGTGGTAGATCGCAGAGGGTGCATCTACTACTCCCGTGTGCTGAAGCGCCTGTGCGAGCCTGCTCAGGTAATTACAGCATCTGTTAAGAGGTTTGCTGATTGTTTTTCATCTCCACATGGTCACCACTCCAGAAAACCAATTACCCAGGGGAATACTAAATCAACAAGACCGATTTGTTATTCTATTGCAAAAAGCAGAAAAACCTGGACGAGATTGTAAATGTGTTTCCATTTGTTCACATGCAGGTAAAACACATTAAGAAGAATAATACAAGGGAGCGCTTAATGTAATAAAATGTAATATAAATGTTCATGAACAAGAATATGTCAAACAGGATGAAGAATTAGGAAAAACTGATTAAACTACAATGGGTCTTAAAGGACATCATCAGGTATTGGAGGAACAACAGTCTGCCAAATCATTTGTACTGAGTTGTCTTTTCCACTTGAAAGAAAATAGCTTTTTTTTTTTTTTTTCTTCATTAAATATACCGTGATACCACCAACTTTGAAATTTTTTCCTTTTGAAATAAGTTGCATTTTCATCAGCATTCAGTTGTTACTATTAAATAAGGCAATGCAACTGAAACATAACCCTAAGTAGGCCATACTAAGTAGACCTAGTTTCGGTTTTCACAGTACATGCTCCTGCTATTTCCAGGATCAGGACCTGCATGTGCATGGTTGACTCATATACAGAAAAGTACAGTATGCGTCAGAGCACTGCTGTTACTCATGTTCGGCAGATGACTCTATATTGGCCGCTACAGGCTGTTGTCCTTTGCTGAAGTATTTCGAATGTCAGGGTTGCTCAGATTCATTACTTCAGTAATGTCACTTCGTGAAACCAGATTGCTTAGATGGATAAATGGTGTGATTCACATTAACTGTTGATTAATTGTTCTCATTTATTGTGCCGACAGAATAGTTTTCATCCCTCCCCTGACCTCAATCTTAGACGTCCTTTGTAACCACTATGATGACTTTGAGCTCTATTTTCTCCTCTCTGGCTCCTCTTTTGCTCCTACTGCAGTGCTTTTGCGAAAAACCTATAAGCCGATTTAAGTTTCCGTTTTTAAAAATAAAAAAAAAGCCCACATTCACAATGAGAAAAGTGAAAAGCTTTATTCTCCTGGAACTGCGCCGGATTGCCTTTATAGCAGTGCCTGAACTCTTTTTATTTAGGCAGTGCTTTAAACTACCGTGTCTAATTGCGATGACATTTTTAATTAAAAGTCAAGGATATGTGGTTGTTTGTGAAGGGAGACTAATCTGTTCTTGCCTCCACCTCTCCCAGTGCTAGCTATCTTCCATCTATCAGCCTAATGAGAAAATAGAGAAGCCAGTTCAGGACTTGTTGATATTTGCCTTTCTCTAAGTAGATTTCTGTGAATTTACGATTAGCAACCAAGCCTCAGACCATGCTATGCTGTAGCTCAGAGACCTTATGGATTACTAAAGATAACAATGAGCAATTTTCTTCAGGCTTCCTATATATAAATTGACTGGATTCTGACTGGAAGTGTGACTACATACTGAAGTTAATATTGTATGTGTTCATTTTAAGAAAAATAATGTTTATCAAGTGCAGGATTTGAATTTATTTGTTATATATTGATTTTATTGATATTTTGTACTTTGCATTCTACAAACTGGAGGTTGAGTTAAAGTTGAAATATATAAGAACCACACAGTATACTATGAACCATTCTTTAAAACTTTTTTCCTTCATCAGCGGTCTAGTGAGTACTGTTATTTGGAGCACATGGATGGCATTGTGAGTAGGGAGACAATTATTCAAACACAGGACATGGGTTCAAGCCCTTCTGTTGGAAAGTATCCATCTTACTGAAGTGTCTGTGAGCAAAAATGCATAATCCCTGCCAGTTCCAGGTACCTAACTCTCAGCTCTGACCTCCCTGTGATAGGACAAAGCACAAGCACTGTGATCAATGAGGGATCCGATCATTATTTAATTTCTGCTATTGAAGTCAGCTGTCAGGATTCATTATCTTGAATTTATGTTTGTTACTTTCAAGTTCAGATTAATCGTGGTTTTTTTTTTATTTTTATTTTTTTTGCAATGTGCCGTCTGAAGAGACTTTATCTCTTTCTGGTTGTGTAATTTACATATAATTCAAGTAGAAAAAATTCAGACTATCTAAATTGTCTGACTCAGTGCCATAGGAATGAAAAAATATGGATGCTTTTGGGGAAGAAAAAAAAAAGCAAAATGTGTGTCAGACTGAAGGCCATTATAAGATATGTGTGTGATAGAACCTACAGACCATTGAATAAGAACTGAATGAATTCTCAAGGATGTTAAAGTGTGCTCTAAATATTTCTGAAACCTTCACTGTTTGAGAGAAATAAAAAGGAAATCAGAGCTTGGAGACATACAGTGACATTAGATAATTTCATCTATATATAGAGAAAAATAATGAGGCAAACATAATTTCTGAATGATGTGTAACTGTGGCTGTAACCATGGCTGTAGTGATGGCAGAGCCCCCCTGTAGGGCCGCAGCTGGGACTCAGCAGAGAGGAGAGATTAACACTGTGCTCCACCATTCTGCTTCATGGAGAGGGCCCAGTGCCCGACCTTACAGCTGAGGATGCATAGCCATGCCTGTAGGCAAGCTAAACCCAGAGGTGGCCCTCAACCGCAGCAAAATTCCAATTGATTTCCAGCTTGCACAGCCATTAGCCAGATACAGACTCCAGAGTGTTTTATAATGGCAGCCCTCTTGACAGCTAAGGAAAAATGTCACCTGAAGTTCTGTGGAGCACAGAGGACAGCAGGTTTAGTAAAACTCTTATCCAAGAAAAGAGGTTTTTCATGTAGTTTATACAATTTTAAAAAATTTGATTGTCATTGACCATGCATAGCTGTGTTAGTTTTGAACTAATATGTATGTCAAAGTATATAAATAAAATCAAGACAGAGCATGCACCCCCCCCCCCCCCCAAAACACATGCTGCACACAAACCCTCACTGTTCATAAGTGAGCCACAACATCTCTGACAAAAATTTCAGAGCCAACAACTGGAACCTTCAACTGGGATTATGTGTAGTGAAGAGGAGGTAGGTTGGCAGATAGTGACTGCTGTGTGGCTATTTATCAGCCACAATAGCAGCAGTTGCAGGGATGTAGTGCTGTGGGTACCGAGCAGCCAGCTGTTGAGCTATTAATGGCAGCAGGCATCATGTACACAAAATCTCTGTTCAGTCCCCATAGTTACATACCAACAAGATGTCTTTGTTCAGAATGGACATATGAGCCTTGTATATCACAAAGTATAACAGCATGCAAGTACATACTTACATATTATAGCTTAGAACCCTATATTATATCTGTAGCAGTGCATCATATGATCTGCATTTGATTGCAGTCAGCCTGCCAGCAGGTGTTATGCAGTGGAAGTTAGATCTAGTTTGCTGGGTGAGGTAAGTTTCTCATGTAACTACTGTATATATGGGAAAAATATAGGGTTGAAGCATTTATACAACACAATGTTTTGTTAAAGTGTCATTCGAATACAGAGAGAAACTACAGATCAAACGAGGGCTGACCTGATTCAGGGTCCCTCCTTCCAGCGAACCTCTACACCTACTGAGAGAACCTTAGTTAAAGTTCCGTTGTAGTGTTGGCAGTGGGATGAACGCACAGGTTATCAGCAAAAAAATGAATCTATAGCTGACAGATATTTTTGGGGGTCATTTTAACTACCAAAATAAATGCCTTTTATATGTATGCAGCTTCACCATTCAAGCCATCAAACATGATTTAGAATTAATCTTTAAATTAATCTCTTTATTGTTGGCATCGTTGTGGACTTGTGCTCTAAAACGTATATCTGCAATGTCCCTGCTTCATATCTGGTTGCAGACCTTTATTGCATGTCATCCTCCTTTTTCTTTCTCCTCATTTCATGTCTGCCTCTTGTGCTTTTATTTTTCCACAGTATAAAGTCAAGTTGTGCATGATCATCACTAATAGGCTGTGCCTGCACGTTACCATAAACATCATAAAATAGCTCAATGGAAGACTGAATAGAATGAAGGATTACTTAAAGATTGATAGTTGATTACAAAATTCATTGTAAAATGCAGGTGTACTGTATGTTCCTTTTTGAAAGGCTTTATCTCAGTGCCTCACTATAATTTTGGAGATGCTGCAGTTTTGGCAGTTGCACATGGGAAATTAGTCATAAGCAGACTGAAGACTGAAAGGTTTCTAGCTTGGTTTCCTGAGAAAATGTCTTGGGGAAAAAAAATAATCTCCTGAGGTTTAGTGTTCATGTAGTTTAGGCTTTGCTTTGCAGCTGAGAGCTGTGAAGTCTTGAAAGGTCTCGGGCAGTGTATCAAAGATAGGGGTGAAGGTAAGGCTTTGTGACAGGCTAACATCTTGTCTGAGTGTTGTACAGTACATCAGCCTGTCTAATACAACAAAATGTAAGACTGGCTCCTGTCTTAAGAAACAGTGGTCTTAAAAAATGGCTACACCACAGAAAAATAAATCAAACAATTAGAATAATTTGCAGAGTTAAATGCACAACCTTAGGTTAGGATCAACATAGGGCAGCAGAGTCTGTACTTGCCTGGGCTTCCAATACCCTGTGTATGGTTGTGTGTTGAGCAGGAGGTGGGTGGTGTACCTTCTCCCAACTCTTCTAGGCATCTGAGCCTGCTCGCTAGGCCTCTTTGGCAAGGAGAGAGGGACCAGGTGTCGGCTCTTGTACAAAGGGCTTTGATGCCAGAGTGCAGTGAGATGTTGAATTTGGAGAGAACACCTTCTGCATAGCTGTGTGTGTGTGTGTTTGTGTTTGTGTGTGTGTGTGTGTGTGTGCGTGTGTGTGTGTGCGTGTGTGTGCGCGCGTGTGCGTGCGTGTGCGTTTGCGCGTGTGTGAGAGGGAAAGAGGTTGGGGACCGGGACTGTTAACTTCAAGAAACCACTACAGTTCTAGTGCAACTAAGTCAGTACAGTTTAATATTTGGTAACACCTTGTCAAAATTATCTTAAAGATGTTAATTTAAATAGAACTTAACAGCAAAGTGTTATCTAACATCATGTCAAAAAGGCAACTTTCCTATATCCTAAATCTTCTGATAATATTCATGATCAGATTTATTGAAAGATAAGATTAAGATAAGATTCTTTAACTTTAAAAAAATATATTAAAAATATATTCATTTATTTATTTTTTTTACTATTTTTGAAAATTTTTTATCTCACCTCACTCTATTGGTTTACAAGAGGCCATAGCACTCCTGAGCGCTATAGCGTAGTGGTAACATGTCAGAAGCTACAATACATATATAATCTTAAATAATTTACAGATTAATTATTCATGATGAAACCAAACTTGTAGGTCACTTGAAAAAATTAGCCAAAAGTGAAATGAAACTATGAACTCAAGATATAAAGTTTACTATCATATTTTTGAAAAACTGAAGTCAATGAGTGCTTGAAAAACAACTTAAAAATTATTGGACTATCACGAATATTACGAAAATAAACTGCAGATTCAGTCCACCAATAGAACCATGTCAGGTTAAGTTAATCAGTTCCAAAACACTGTGCTGATCTTTATGGCTTTTCAAAAAAATTTTTGTATTCTGAAGCAACGTACTTTAGGTATACTATGGGTCAAAGGAGGTTGATGGTTATTTTGTTATAAATTTACTCCTGAATTTGTAGGAAATGGGATGGAAATTGTATCATAATGACTGCCTAAGAAGCATAAATTCATACAGTTAACTGACAAGTGTAGGGCCAAGCGGTTATGACAGCACTTGGCAGGCTTTAGAACATATTTATCTCTGTTGCTGTCAATTTTGCTGAACCATCAATAATGCTTCTTTAATAGTTCCCTTAATGCATTTGAAAAGGTTGTGGTTTCTGCTTATTCTTTAGGGTGGAAGATCATCCTTTTTTTTTTTTTTCTCCTCATTTGCTCAGTGAAGGCCATAACATTTATTTTTTTTCCTTAACATACAAAAGCCAAGGGCCATTAAGGATGTGCACAGTAGTACATCAAAGCTCAGATAGCAGTATTTGACGGGCACTCCCTCATTGCCCTAACATAGTCGACAGAATAACTCCCTGGAACGTGAGAGAACGCTTAGCATCTCAATGAGGCTGGTTCTGTCACAGGTCAACACTATGCTGCTGAGTTCATAATGAGGAGGGAAGGTGGATCCCTTATTTGGGGATTTGGGTTTGTGCTGTCGGCACCTATGCCACGCTGCCCTTGAAAGAGACATTCTCATTAAAGATAGTCAGGATGCTGGAGATCCACATTGAAAATTAAATATGCTTATTAAAGGTGATGGATAAATAGATTATGTTTTAATTGGTCTCTTATTATGAGTGGTTGATTGGATTGTCCTTCGCAGGCTATTGATCTTGGGGCTGAGGTCGATTAAGAGGTGGACTGAGCAGAGGATGAGTGAGTTTCAATCTGCATGGAGAATATACAGTGTATTATGTATTCAGGACAAGATGCCCTGAAGATCCATTGTGCAAAAGTATTTGAATTTGTCTTGTGAAGTAAAGATAAAAGGTACGTCAGTGTCAAAAGTAAAAACAAATCTTTCATAAAACTGCCTCTTCCAGTGTTGTTGGTATTTTGGATTAACATACAGTATTTTTATGTTGTTGTAAGTTGCCAGATGGTTAGCTTGAACTACTGCAATGCATTATATGAGCTTATTGTATAATTTTAATATAAAACCAAAATCTGCAAAGTAACTAGCTACAACAGCTGTCACATACATGTGGTAAATAAGTAAGATGTTTCAATTTGAAAATATAGATGAGCTAAAAGTTTTACAAAACGTAAAATGCTCCAAATAGTGCTCACAGACAATACTTGAATAAATGAGCTGTCACTTTCCTTTTGTTTCTCTTCCCCTTAGTAGTTTATAAGCTTAATTTAAAAAGAGAGAGAGGAAATTGAATAAATCTGATGTGGTTTTAAAAGATTTAAAATGTTTCACAAACAAAATAAAATTCAGTCTTTCATCTAATGGAAAATAAACAGTATGTTATCCTGTGCAAGAGTTGGTCCATGTGTCTCTGGAGACAAAGGTGACATCTCACTATGACTTTGGGGTAAAGGTGTTTATATACACACTGCCAGCATGATTCACATTTCCTGCCTCTCTGAGCACAGTCTGTTCAGGTCACCGACCCGGAGAAAACCCCTCAATGAAGCTAACCTAACAACAATAACCTGTTTGATGCTGAAACCCACTCAAATGCCTGCAATAGAGGGCTTTTCCTGCATTTTGTTGGGAAATATAATGTAGAAATGCAGTTATAGAATGTAAAACAGAGCTTTTTCTTGTATGAGGACGTTCTGACCTCTGCATTATACTTAAACAAAGAGCTTGGTCTATATCAAAAGTCATGTCATAGAAAAAAATACTTCCCCATTGAAAGCTTGATAAACAAACAAAAACATCACTAAAACAAACACATCACCAAAAACCATCGCTCACATAGGCACTTTGTATCCATGAACTACTTTGTTTATCTGATGTCCAAAAACAATACAACTGAATATTTATAGATATCATATAACTGTATAGATTGTTCAATTGAATTATGTATTATAAATATGAATTGTTGCTTTGATGCAGTTTCATTCCCACCACTTTATAAAGCAAAAAGCCACTCCATCCAGACTCTTATGTATTGTGCTGAACAATGCCTTTTAGCAATTCTCAAATCACCCTCAAACAGACACAATCACTGTGTTACTGCCAAAAGGCAGGCTGCAGGATACATGCAACCCAAAAACAGAAATATCCATTTTAAATTCCCAACTGCTAGACTCTTTTACCAAGTCCTGAGCTTCAGTAGAGCTCCTGCCATGCTTAATGGCAATTTACACTTTCTCAGTTGAGATGACAGCACATAAGCAGTTCTGCTCAATGATGCAGTGGGTTATTGTAACTGGATATTAAGTTTATTTAAACCAGTGATTGTTTCAGAATACGTCAGACAGCTGTGCATCATGTTTAAAATGGCAGTTCATCTCATAAAGTATAAGTAAGTGTCATTGTTTTGATCAAAAACATAGCAGAGATTAACAACAAAGGCAATAAAACAAGGCACATCCCAAAAAAAGCCTAAAAGGAATGACAACAAAAAAGATGTTTTTCTTTGCTCATGTTGACATCAACTGAACATATCACAATCAGAGAAAGAAGAAGAAACAAAAAATGCATTGTTTGCACTTCCGAGAAAGAGAAATTCCAGTGTAAAAAAATAGATAAAATAGAAATAGAAAAACCAAGGGAAGTTTAGTTAAAAGAACCAAATAGGAAAAACAAGGACAAACCTTATTCAAAGTAAATAATGCTTGTGCCATGGCTAAATGGTGTGTGTATACATACTCACCTTTCATCTAGAACTTAATACCGCTAACTGGTTTTAATGTTGTCGCTGATTGGTGTAGGTATCCAGGTATCAAAAATATATACAGATTATAGAATATATATATATATTATATAATATATATATATTATATAATATATATATATTATATATATATATATATATATATATATATATATATATATATATATATATATATATATATATTATATATATATATATATAAATAAAAAGTCTGGCAACTAATCTGTTTCAGACTCTTGTCCTATTTTATTGATTTTTGAAAAAGATAAAGAAAACAAGAAAAAGATAGGGGAACTGCATGCTCAGTAGCATTCCTAATGACTATGGGGATAAGGTTTTTGACTTCCACTTTATGCGTAACTCTGTATCCAACTTGCTAGGTTTCAAGTCCCTGAGTGACTTTCATCGCCCTAGGCTGTCTCTTCAATCGGTCAAGCAAGAAACATTAATAGGGGTAGGCTGCCAAATTCCCCTTTTAAAAAAAAACAAAAACAAAAAGCTCCAGCAATAACAAAGTGAGCTGTGGACAGCAAACACCGCACAGCAGTTCCTGGAATTCTTTGCTCTGTTTACGCAAGACTTGGAAATTTTACCAAACACTTTTTTTAAAGAAACAAGTTTAGAGCAATATTCTGGCCAAGGTCAAGGACACACAGGAAGAAACTGGAGCACACTGAGAAGACAGAATAGGGAGGATGGAGAGCATGAAGGAAGTAATAAAACAAATCTTGCTCATTACATTGTTGCTCCTCTTCACTATTAACACTGGTTAACCATTGTGGGAACTGTTAACATTTTATTTGAAGAAGAGCAATGGATGGTGTAGAAAACAGCGGCAGAAATAATAAAGTGTCCCTTATCATCCCTGTTTTCTCCAAGCTGCTCAGGAAAGGCAGCCATAAATGTCACTGCAGACAAGTTCACTCTGAACTGTTTGTGTCAGTTTGCTTATGCTTCAATCTACTGGGCTGCATCTCACCTCAATTTGCAAGCTAACTCTTCTATAAAATAAAAAAATAACTCCCACACTCTCTTTTCCCCATCGTGTACTATAGCTATAGTGACGTAAAAGTACAGAGTACAATGACGCGATGGATCTGGGTATGATAAATGTATGATTTTCAAATTTGCATACAATATCTCTTTTTCAAAAGGTTTTACTTAAGTGAATGCGAAACCACCATTTTTACTTAATAAGCTATCTGTAGTCTGTTTAGGAAGTTTGAGTCATTTGGACCAATGCCACCTCCATGTCAAATGAGAAAACAGGTGTACTGAATACCCAACACAGTTTGACATACATGGTTTGTAATAAAATTCTTATTAAGACTGATTGCACATTGTTCTTATCACAATATGCAAGTAAAAGAACATTTTATATGTACAAAAAGATATAACTACATATTCAATAATCTCAAAGTAATTTTCTTTCTAAACTAGATTGTACTTTAATTTTTATCTATTTCCGCTCTTATCTGTCAGCCCACTCCACACTCTCTCTCTATCCAATTTGCTCCTTCTCTGTGTATTTGCTATTCTTCTTGTGCACCATCATTAGGACTTGATGTCGCTATAGTTAAACTGGTGGGTGAAACTGTTGTATTTATTAGTTGTGGTGCAGACACTGCATTGCATAATTGCAGAGCTGATTGGCATTTGTCGCATGAAAACTTTTCTAAACACAGCACATGGGACCGCAGTAAACACACGCGACAGGCAGTGCATTAGGAAAAAAATGTTAGAAAACAAATCCCGAACTTTGTTCATTTACAAGACTGACAATACTTGCAGCTTGTATATTTACTGTTGCCTGGCTCGAATTCTGCCATGGTTTCTGAATGAATCATCTGAGCTCTAAAATATGGGTTCGCTCCATGGCACTGTAATAATTTGGCTACAGATCCACCTTTGGTATCCTGTCAACTGCTTGTGCAAGCGGAGCAGAATTTAAAAAAATTGAAATTTAAAAATAAGTTTAAAGATACAGAGGTAATTATTAATCATGCCTTCAAAGAAAACAGAGTGCTGGGTTGTATGATTGGAATAAATTTACAAAATTTTTGTCTTTGTTTGGTTGAACACAATAGGCACAACACTAATCTCTCACTGACCAAACAAAATGATTGAATTTTATGATGATTTACATGACTTGTGATAAAGTTTCCTTCCAAAATGTAATCTAATCTGTAAAAGAACTGGGTATGAACATCATTTATATTGTAGAAGATGAAGTTGGCATATTAGGAGTTTCACAAATACCTTGTTCTACCAGTGTTTTTCTATGAGCGGACTTTGTTATCACTTAATGATATAAATTCTGGGAATCAAATGAGTGTTTTGGGTTAGCCTTACTCTTCGTCAAGCTGTGCCATCTTCCTGAAAATAGGATAGGAAATTCCTGTATAGAGTAAGACAACACAGTCAGATGAACAATAATTATGTTATTAAAAGCCAAAAGTTATGAACGTTAGACAGCTCACTGAGAATGGAGATTTTATTTTCCCACCTTTCCAAAGCACTAATAATAATGACTGTAGTAACTTAAAACCGTTCTTCCATTAATTCTAGACAAATCCATACATGACAGCAGTAACAGCAGTGCTGCACTGGGTTATGGGGGGGCTTGGAAGTCTGTGTTCCTGGGGGATCAACAACCCAGTAAATTCCTCTTAAGCAAATCCAGGCCGACTGCTTTGACAAGGTGATGTCACAAAACCACTCACTGCTGCTGCTTTCTTCTGCTTACAGCTTTCAATGCCACTGGAGGGAAATAGTGCAGGCTTAACCGTTCGATTGGTCAAGTAGCACATTTGAGACACTAGACAACAGTCAGTCTCTGAGCTCAACGCTGCTGGGGCTTTGTTTTCTTTTGTTTGCTCATATGGAATAAAAGACGAAAGATAATGGGTATTGACATCCTTGGTGGATTGCCTCGCATTTCATTGAAGGGAAAATAATAACAAATTTAGCTGGATTCTAAAACTGGTTAAAGAAAACGAGAGAGGTTGCAGAGTTCCATTCAGAGATGATGGAGAGGAGAATCTCCCTGAATGTGCCCTACAGAGCGGTGTGCTGAGACTATATACCAGAATGACCTCCTGCCCAGCTCTGCTGACTGTTTCATTTACAGACAGGAGGTCACAAGGGGGACATAGTTTAGACTCCAAAAGAATTCATTACCTTGAATAGGAAATTAAGTTCCCGGAAAAGGTGGAATTAAAAGAGACGAGGGAAATGTGGTAGCTTCAAAAACATAGCTGCCTTTGGTCTGCCAAAGGTTAACTCTTAACATTTTCCCAGTGGCGGCTGCAGCATCAAGGCGTGCTTGATGCCAATCTTTGAAGGGACACAGTGTGTTTCTTATGATGTCAGTGACACACAGTCTATCCGACTCTGTCTCTTTATGTTTCTGTCTCGCTTACTGCCAAATTGTGCCACACTCCAGACATGTCTGTTTTTTTTTTTAACTAGACACAGAGAGAGACTGTTCATCTTGGAAAGGATTCCATCTTTGGCAATCTTGCCAGGAGTTTAAATAGTTATCTGTTTTTATGAGGTCAGATATTATCAGATAATGATATTAGGTACCATTGTTGACAGAATAACTTTGCTAGGCTGTAAAACCCCTCTCAAATTTAGCTATTCCCAGTATTTCAAAGCCTGTAGTACAACTTACTTTTAATTTACATGAGATTTCTGGATTGTTTGAAATTACTTATTGTGGTAAAAGAAATGGTATATCTATCAGTTCATACGCTGGTGATATTTTATATTTTACTGTCAACAAATCCCATGAAAAAATTTAAAACAAACTAGTTGAATATGCTATTTGTGTTGCCAAAGCCATATATGGCTTATTCCCCTGTGCTGTAGACCTCCATAGTTTTTTTAAAAACAATTAAAGGAATAGTTTATTGTTTTGGGAAAAGGTCGATGCTACTCCTATGAGTGTGTGTTAATATGGAGCTAAAGTTGGTAGGTGCTTAGCTTAGCATACAGGCTGGGGAAAATCATTGCATCTGTTTGCCATGAAATGGTTACAACGTACTCCCTGTAAAACCACACAAATGAGATTAATTAGCAAGCTTGATGTTAAGAGCTGATGGTAAGCAGTTTTGGTGAACCTTGGACAAAGCCAGGCTAGCTCTTTCTCCTCACTTTTAGTCTTTATGCCAAGCTAAGCTAATGGCTCCTGGCCCCAGTTTCATATTTAACATACAGACATGAGAGATGATATTGATCTTCTCCCAATGCTTGGCAAGAAAGTGAATAAGCATATTTCCCAATATGTCAAACTACTCCTTTTAAAACACATAAATGAGCCACATCATTGCACTAGGTACATGTTTCCTTATTAGAATGTATTTTATCTAAACAGTCCTACTGCCATAGATAGTCAGCCGCAGATCGAAAACTGTATGTATTAATCCGTGGATGAAAATAGTCCCCAACAAATGCACTCCTGTAAGAGTAACATTTGCACATCTACTTTAGGAAATAACTAAGCCTTATTAATAATTGAACTATACATTCATGACCTGTATTTAAAGATTAATATCTTCACTAGGAATGAATTGGGCCTGTCTTTGGCCTTTACATTGAATTTATTGACAGTAAGAAAAATATAGCCAGACTTATCCTCAGTGATTACATTGGGGGCTGTGCAATTCACATAGGCACATACCCCCCAGAAAATATTTCTGAAAATCTTAAGAAGTTTCTAATTCCGTACATTTTCATATCAAACAGAACGGCGTGTAGCTTGTGCTGTTTAGCAACCTTTACACACTCTAACTTTGCTCTCTTTCTTTTAACCCCACCCCATCTTGTTCTCTCCCCTCCTCTCTGTGTCCCCACCCTACTCTCTGTGCTCTGGGGGTGGGAGGACGAGGGTGATGGGTGCATTAATAATGCAGTGCAGCCTGGAAACCAAACACGCTGCAGCAGAGTGCTGTGTAGAATTCTAAAGAGGTATTTGTTTGTACGCGGATGCCACCCTCCCATCCCCTGCTCCTCCTCACAGCTTTCTTACCCCCCCCCAAAAAAAAAACAACAACCTTCCACCATCAGTGTGTCTCATATTAAGATATGTCAGATGTCTACTGTACAGGGTGAGAGAGGGCTCAGGAATGGGTTTCCTCTTGAATTGTTGCTATCAAGACAATGTGTTCAAGTGCACCCACTGAATTGGCTTCTTTACTGCTCATACTTGGATGGAAGATGTTGTGGGTCTGAGCCTGACCTGCAATGAAAGACTTCAATAAAACATAGACGGCATATAACATCTTCATGAGTGAGACAGAGATCGCTCAAAAGGGAGTCAAAACAACAAAGCATGTCACTGTACTTCGGTTTGTGTCAAGCTGTCAGTTTGTGTTTGCTGTGATTGTGCCTATACTGCACTGTATAGCTCTCTGTATGTGTGTTTGTGTGTCGTTTTTATAATACTCTGCCCTGTGATTTTAAAGGTTCACAGAGCTTAAGGCTTTCTGTGCATGAAATTCCATGACATTTTTTGCTTTTTTAAGTTTGTATTCTTTTTGAAGTGTAAGAAATGACCCTCAGAGTTATGAAACACTACTAATTACCACAAAGACAAATTGATGCTGTATCATTTGATAAACCTACCTAAGTGGTACACATTTTTGCTTTTTGATTTAAAACATTTAAAAAAATTTATATGTTAAATTGCTTTAATTTTGGATTAATTAAATCTTACCACTTTAAATTACAAGCTAAGTTTTATGAAAGCCCGTGCTATATATATAATATATCCTCTGGTAATGAGCCTGCCGTGCCTACCAATAAGCCCACTTATAGAAAGGTATATATTTTGGGAAAGAATATGATCAGTACATTTGAAAACTTTACAACATATTAGCAGAAATAAACATATTAATCATCGTGTAGTCTAATAGCCAATGACAAAACACATTGGATTTGAAGAGAACCAAGTCGCAAGACTTTAAATGAGTAAGAAATTCAGCAGTGCGCCTTCGGTAAGCAATGGCACACTAGGTTGTTTCCCAATTTGGAAAAAGAAAATGAGACACTTTCTTCAAAGACTTCTGGCAAATTCAAGGAATTTCCTGTAATTGTTAGCTGAACACAGCCTACAGTACATGTAAAGTTAAGTAACCCCAGGACTCCTGAGTGTGACTCATTGCTGTACCTGTCATCACAACTTACAGTATGATTAAACAAAGCACTATTGATATAACTTATTTTTGACTTTACCTTTGTCTTCTTAGCTTCTCTTTTTTGCAGGCTGCAGATACTGGCTAAACACAATTTGATTATTTGTCTCTTATTCCCTTTGTTAGGTCTAGACTGCATTTCAGACTGGGATTTGGATAAGCAAGTACCGCCTGGAGTCTACTATAGATTAATGTGTACAGTACTGTATGGTATTATTTTTCTCATGTTTTTGTTACTGGTTGCCCTTTGCCCCTCAGCTTTACTTTGTTCCAATCCACTGTTGATTTGCATATTCATGAGTTTGAGCTCCGCACCTGCTGCCACCCACAGATGAAGTTGAGCAGATTAGCAGCGCACGATACCCAGATTTCTGGAGTCGATTTGAACTGACTTTTGCTGTGAAAACCATTGGATTTGACTCCTGGGAAGCTAATAATTAACTACTGGAATATGCTTTATTAGCAGCACTCAAGAGGGTAATGCGGAAAGACTTCTGAAAATGTTGCATGGGCATTTATCATTTTGCACAAATTCTTGTGAAATGCATCAAATAATCTTAAATGGATACATCTATGCCTATATTTGCTCCAGACATGTTTCATTAGAATCATTACATTCCTTAAAAGAAAAAAAACATGGATGGCATATGACACTCGTTTGAACACCTGTTCCCATTGTTTTCAATGCAAGTTCACACACTAGCAAGCAGGCGACTAGTCAGATTAGCCAAAATCATCAGTGCTTGTCAACTATCCAGAAAACCTGCAGTTTTGAGACATTTGCTCTCAGGATTGGTGTACCTAGCTAGTGTACCCTCAAAACATTATTTGTCTAATACATGTGCTATAGTTATCAAATGACGTCACACTGAGATGTGGCTAGTGTGTGGGTCATTAAAAACCAAAATTTTTGACGTCATTAAGTGACACATTTTGGAATTGATCCGCTGACATTTAATTAATGACTGAACAAGGCCCTCTGAACTTTTGCTTGAGCTATTCTATCCAAATAAGTGTTTTTTTTTTTCTTTTCTTTTTTCTTTCCCAAGTGTGGAACTTACAGCTATGAACCGGAAGGGACACATGCCCTAGTAAAGTCACCATGCCTGCTGTCATACCTTCCTAGCAGGTCTTCCATTATTCACTGTCTATAGACTAATCTGCTGTCTGATTTATGTGTTGCGCTCTCTAGTGACGCCGCCATTACTGCAGAGGCATAGTCGAACTGAACAGTGTTTTACTGACACTGAAAGCATGGTAGGATTGATTACGGTTGGCTTCGCCCACACTGATGGATAAAGCAAGCCTATGTGAATGTGGATATTTTTCAGCCCTAAAACATTAGTCTGAAAGTGGTCATCACCAGTTTTGGGTGAAAAGATAATTATATATTATTGGTGATGTGCAGAAAATGTAACTCAGGAAGGCAATCCACAATTTTCAACATGGCCGTGAAAACATGCTGTGAATAGGGAGTGCTGCACCCTTGGCCATCACTCAACACAGTGCTACTTTAAAATGCTGCTCTTGGTTGAAAACTGCATTTGAACCTGAGTATTGAGTTTATGCTGGAGAAACCTCCCTGCCTGCCACAACAGATCAACACAGACAAAATACCATGAGATATCATCAAGAATGTTATAGCAAACCACCAGGAAAGCTCCTACATTTGGTGTTGATGCTGATTTGACTTGTTTTCTACACTTCAGGTTTGCCACTACTTCTGCAGAATTCTGTAAAGTATGACATTTAGGCTCTCTTCTATCTAAAACTGCACTAAACTTAGTTGAAAGTGTACCTTTTTAGACACCCAGCTTTTGAATTTTAGTCAGGCCCATATCAATGTCCCTATTGTTTTATTGGACCAATATTATAATTTTTATATGCACTTTTAAAACATTGGTTAGCTTGTATGTTGTTACCATCTAATGCATTATTACGGAGTGTCATTAGAATTACAACATGCTTCAATTAAGTCACCTTCATGAGGAGAAACTTATTGGGTAAAGTGCGCTTTGAGTTGGTCAAAAAATGGCCTTTGTTTGGCAGCTAGATACAGCCATAAATATCTCCTAATGAGTTTACATGCTAGGGAATGGATTCACCTGCGTTTCATCGTGAGGGATGGTGTCCAGTGGAAGCCTGAAGGACTTCAGCTGAGCTCAGAGAAGTTCTGGCAGGAAGATCAGAGTTGACTGCAGGAAGGACGACTGAATCGCCCCCTCTACAGGACCTTAACAGTATAGGCAGATGCAGTCTTTTCTTCCGTTTATGCCTGTTCCCAAGACAGCGCCAAATCTAAACTTATTGATCAACAGGGTTACATAGCCCATACAGTTCTAAATCTCAAAAGGTCCATTACTTACTGTGCTGTTCAGGGTTTAGCTGTTGACTTGCCATCGACTGGCATGTATTTTCTTTGGTGTTTTTCAAAGTGTGTTTTCAAGCAGTTCACCATAATCAAGTTCAAGTTCAGGTATAATAAATTAATTTGGTCAGCAGTGCAAAAATTTAGTCACATAGACTTTACAACCAAACAAACTGTACACAAAACAATACAAAATTTTGCATTACTCACATAATAAATCTAATATAACCCTCAACTTAACTTGCCAGGTGATCGAATTGTTCATTTTGGAATGTACAGTGCCCTCAGAAAGTATTCAAACCCCTTCACTTTTTTCACATTTTTTATGTTGCAGCCTTATGCTAAAAACTTTCAAATTCATTTTTTTCCTTCATTAGTCTACACACAATACCCCATAATTAAAAAGTGAAAACAGAATTTTAGAATTTTTTTGCAACTTTATTAAAAAGGAAAAACTGAAATGTCGTATTGATGTAATTGTTATGACACTTGAAACTGAGCTCAGGTGCCCGCCATTTGTCTTGATTATTTGAGTTGTTTCTACACCATGATTGGAGTCCACCTGTGTTAAAATCAGATTGATTGGAGGGAGCACACCTGTCTATATAAGGTCCCACAGCTTACTATGCATATCAGAGCAAAAACCAAGCCATAATGTCAAAAGACCTGCATGCAGAGCTCAGAAACAGGATATAGTCAAGGCACAGATCTGGGTAAGGCTACAAAAAATTTCTGCTGCAGTAAAGATCTTAAGAGCACAGTGGCTAAAACCCAGACATTGTTGTGGTCATTGCTCAGTGACTCATTGCTATTTAATAAAGCTGTGTGCAACCAGCTAATGTGTTTCTTAGGTATAATTTTGTGGGTTTTTGTACTAAAGACAAATGTTGGTTCCATCTATAAGCTCATTCAGAGCCTTGGAATTAATTAATTCATTACTCAAGACTGCATGGGATCCCATTACTGAATATGTATCACAACATTTCTTTTAAACTTTCTCTCAACTTTTGTATTGTTTTTTTATTCAATTTAAATTTCAGACCATTTACAATAAATGTCTTCTTGGAGTAATGTTCTTTTTAAGTGTATAAATTATTCATTTGAACAAATTCAATTTTTGTATGTGTATATATAAATAAATACAGAAAGCAAGCATGCTCAGTTGGGTAGAGATCAGGTGACTGACTTGGCCATTCCATTTCTTTGCCTTGAGAAGCTCTTGGGTTGCTTTCACAGTTTGTTTTAGGTCATTATCCATCTGTACTGGGAAAGCACCGTCCGATTAATTTTGCAGCATTTGGCTGAATTTGAGCAGATAATACAGCCCTATACACTTCAGAATTCATCCTGCTACTTCTGTCAGCAGTCATATCATCAATAAACAGCAGTGACCCAGTTCCATTGGCAGCCGTACATGCCAATGCCACAAGTTAATATTGGTTTCATCTGTCCGATGAATTTTGTTCCAGAGCTGGGCAGGCTTTAGATGTTTTCTGGCAATGTCTAATTTGGACTTTCTGTTCTTGAGTGTTACCAATTCGATTCAATTTTATTTATATAGCGCCAAATCATAACAGAGGTTATCTCAGGGCACTTTTCATGTAGAGCAGGTCTAGACCGCACTCTGTAGTTATATTTACAGAGACCCAACGTTCCCTCATGAGCAAGCACTTGGCGACAGCGGCAAGGAAAAGTTCCCTTTCATCAGGTAGAAATCTTGAACAGAACCCCGACTCACGGTGGGCAGCCGTCTGCCTTGATGGGCTGGGGGAGGGGAGGGAGAGGGAGAGCACAGTAAACGTATAACATAAAGATATGTAACAATAATGACACTAATAAAATAGTACTAATAAAATGCAATATAATGATGATAATCATAATATTTGTAACAGTGGGTGTTGAGCAGGATCATGGGGGCAGTAGGTGGTTTGCAGTCAGAGATCCAGACTCTCTACCAGGGGCAGAAATACCTGCAGAAAGCGACAGGAAAGAGGAGAGAGACGAGAAAGTGTAAAACTACGGGAGAGAGAAGAAGTCAAGTTAGTAACGAGCATTGATGCCATATGAATGTGTGCAGACGGAGAGGAAGAGGAGGAGAGAGGAGCTCGGTGCATAATGGGAAGTCACCCGGCAGTCTAGGCCTATAGGCGGCATAACTAGAGGATGGGTCAAGACAAGCGTGAGCCAGCCCTAACTGTAAGCTTATTCAAAAAGGAAGGTTTTAAGCCTACTCTTAAACATAGAAGGGGTGTCTGCCTCCCGCACCAAAAATGGAAGATGGTTCCTTAGTAGAGGAGCCTGATAACTGAAGGCTCTGCCTCCTATTCCACTTTTGAAGACTCTAGGAACCACAAGCAAGCCTGAGTTCTGGGAGTGCAGTGTTCTACTGGGGTAGTAGGGTACTATGAGCTGTTTCAGATATGATGGTGCCTGACCATCAAGGGCTTTGTAGGTGAGGAGGAAGATTTTAAATTCTATTCTGAATTTTACAGGGAGCCAATGCAGAGAAGCTAACACAGGGGAAATGTGATCTTTTTTCCTAGTTCCTGTCAGTACTCGTGCTGCAGCATTCTGGATCAGCTGGAGAGTATTTAAAGATTTGTTGGGACAGCCTGATAATAAGGAATTACAATAATCCAGCCTAGAGGTAACAAAAGCATGGACTAGTTTTTCTGCGTCTACCAGTGGTTTACACCTTGTGTAAACCCTCTGTATTTACATCCATGAAGGCATCTCTTGATTGTAGACTTTGATAATGATATGCCAGCCTCCTCGAGAGTGTTCTTGAACTGGCTAGATGTTGTGAAGGGGTTTTTCTTCACCAAGGAAAGAATTCCGCGATTGTCCACTTTAGTTGCTTTCCATTGTCTTCCAGGCGTTTTGGTGTTAATGATTTTGCCAGTGCATTCCTTCCTTTAAAGAAATATACCATTAACCATTTAGGTTAAGGTGTATATGTGTGTATATGTGTGTGTCTGTGTGTGTGTCTACATATGTGTGTGTGTGCATGTGTGTGTATATGTATGTGTGTGTGTGTGTGTGTGTGCATGTGTGTGTATATGTATGTGTGTGTGTGTGTGTGTGTGTGTGTGTGTGTGTGTGTGTGTGTGTGTGTGTGTGTGTGTATGTGTGTGTGTGTGTGTGTGTATATATGTGTGTGTGTGTGTGTGTGTGTGTGTGTGTGTATATGTGTGTGTGTATATATGTGTTTGTATTTGTGTGTTTGTGTGTATTTGTGCGTGTGTCTGCGTGTGTGTGTGTGGGTGTGTGTATTTGTATGCATGTGTGTGTATGTGTGCATGTGTTCATAAGTGTTTGCATTCAGTAATTTGGAGTATATACAGTGCACATTTGCATTTGATGCAAGCAGACTATGAATTAGAGGTCTCTCTTCATGAGATCGGAATGACTTTTGAATGGTTAAGAATGTAAATTAACAATGTTATTTAAAAAATAAATTTGGCTAGTGGTAAAATTTGCAGTGATGATGAAGTATGTATTGAGAATGGTCTCACTG
Source organism: Xiphias gladius (assembly GCF_016859285.1). Taxonomy (NCBI): domain Eukaryota; kingdom Metazoa; phylum Chordata; class Actinopteri; order Istiophoriformes; family Xiphiidae; genus Xiphias; species Xiphias gladius. Next base: position 12,935,150 of record NC_053407.1, on the reverse strand, counting down.
TGCCACACCTTGTGGCTGCATGCTACCATTAGTATCAACTAAAAGGGCCCGTATGTTTCAGATGTATTCTTCTGGAAATGGTTTCTGATGTAAATCATGTACATTTGCATGTGTTTGTGTATGTGTGCACAAAGTTAAAGTTTATGTCTATGAGCCTCTTTTTTTTTTAATAGCAGGAGATCAGGAATAGTTTGCTGTGCCTGTTAAAAACAAGCTGTGGATTGAGTTTAATTGAGCAGCATTGCTGTCCTTAACATTTTCACCATTCAGTTAATGTCATTCTGCAGCATCTCACAGCTGGTTCCTATTGACATACTGAGAAATGTAGTAATGGCAACACAGATTCTACAGTTTATTTTAAAATAATCGCCACATTCGTGGTTCACATCTTCCCTGTGTAGGTGTGTCATGTATTGCTGTATGCATGTCTTTCAGAAAGGAATGGCACACATGCTTAAATGAATCTATTCATGTCCACAAGAAAGAAAGATGGGAGTTGTCTTGTCCCTGTCGCTGCCTTTACATTGTATGTATTTCCATTAAATTAGCTTTCAGATGTAGACACAAAGCCAGCTTAATGTGCGAGAGTGTAGATAGACACATTGAACGAAAAGTAGACATTTTGGTTTGGCTGTTATAAATACTACATGAACACATGCTGTGGTTTAGCCTTAACCCCATAAAACATCAGAGCTTTTTTTAAGCTGTCTGCTGACCCAAATGTAATTAATTTATGGGAATTTGACTCGGGGGGAACGTGCAAATGGCTTGGTTTAAACAAGAGGTGAAGATGTGAGAAGTTGGAAGAGCTTGTGGTCTCACTTGACTATTCTGTATTCACGGTGCAGTTCTGGCCATCCCAAAATAAATGTCAGACCAGTGTGAGGAATTCTTAAGTGCTGTCACATATTGATCTGTCTAATAGAGTTTTTAAACAGAGATTCATGGCTTCAATAGATGCCCTTGCTTTCAGTCATGTTACCTTTCTGCTAGGGACATTGACTATCAAACTTTCAAACTTATGTAATTTTTGCCTAATCGCCTGTCTTTCTTTGCAGTATGCATTTCTATGGTATGATTAGACTGTCAACTTTTGGAAATGAATACAGATATTAGCCTTACTGACATATTGTTAACAGCTGTAAAATTTATCTGGTGAGAGTTCATTGTATAGTGAAAGATATTTACATTTCAGGTGATATTTACACTTCAGAGCTGTGTTGACGCAAGCCTGACTTGTCAATTTAGGATCATAATGGTAGGCTGTGTTCTGGCTGTTGATTTGAGTTATCTGTCCATTTTGTGCACATTCTACTATGTGATTGTTTTTGTAATATCTTCCTCCAAGGCAGGATGACACTATCAAACATCTGCTAATCTGAGTGTGGCCATGAAATGAAGCTGCATGTTACAAGACTTGTAAACAATTACTAGTCCTCCTTGTCCTCCAAATGGCCTGTCATACAAACACCCCACTAGAGGACTTCACAGCCTTTAAATCAAAGTCAGCTCTAGAAAATTGGACACTTTTTTTTTTTGTCCGTGCTAACAACATTACGAATGTCAAATGTAGCGAATAGTCTCTCATTTTATTTCCGCCTGTCCGTCTGTCTTTCTCATTATTACTGTCCTGTATTCAGGCTGTTATTGCGCTTCTTTTGTGATTTTATTTTCACAGAATTCCCCTGTGGGGTCCTAATCTTTAGTAGTCTTTTTTTATGCCAGCTCTGCTCTCACTCTTGGCAAGCAGAATGGCAGTTTCATTTCTGTTGGTGAGATTTTGTTATATGACAAAATACTCTCTCCCCTCAATCAAATCCACCAGGGGCTGCTGAAATGTAAAGACATTCAGGGATATGTCAGAATTGCATCATAAACCAATCTCATAACTGCCTGCCCATACACTGGGAATAACATGTAATGTTGGTGCTTGCATGGGATTAATAACACAAGGTAGCCTATGTGCCAGATTTCTGTCAACAATAGTTAATGTGTAATGTGAAAGGAGTCGCTCACAGTGATGGACCTACAGAGACTTTCCACCCATCTCTGCAGCTTTATGCAGCTTTTGATGGATATAAAAAAAAAACAGAGGTGAAAGGAGAGTGAATATTGGACTTACCATTTGTCATTTGGTAAGAAAAACAAGTTCAGATGATACTCATGATGCTCTGTGTTTGCTGAATGTGTGATTAGGCAACTGTTAGCTGACGTGAAATCTCTAAAAACTTTGTGTTCCTGTTAGCTTGCTTAGGAGTTTTTCTAACCCCACTTGGCCAAAAATTTAAAAGCTAATGTTCAGTAATAATGGGCCTAGCAGATGGAAAAAAAAAAAAAAAAAGTCTTAAATTAGATAGATATTTACAAATTTAAACTCTTGGTAAAACTTGCTGTAGGTTCAGCTAATACTGTATATTATGTGTATGATACCTGAGTAATATTTAGGTATATTTATTCTTACAATGATCGCCCAGCTTTTCCTATACTATTTTCATACATAAATGTTGTGGGATACCCTATTCAACATGACTATATCCGTTCATACCAGACAACTGCCACAGGTTAAATCTTGTTTATTGCCATTCACATAGCGGCCTGGTCTGCAGCTGTAGTTCCATGCACATCACAGTTACTGTAAACCATAGTAAAGTTGATATAATTCTTTGTACTAAGACGGGTCAACTCTCATCTCATTGAAAGTGGTTCCTGCAATATTTCCACTGGAGATTCAACATGATAGTGGGAGAAGTGGTGTAACATATTGGGATTTCTGTTCCTTATTTGGCCAGTTTATTGAAAGTCAGCGCAGCATCTGTTCCACTATCATGGTCATGAATCTCTGTGATCGAGCAGAGTTGAATTTGTGGTTTAAAGAGCTACAGTTGACTGCCAGTATCAGCCAGCACCAAAATAATTTGGTATATTATATTTTTGTATTTCTCTTTCTCAAGGAGTTGCATACAGTGAAAACACAGTGTAAGTAATTAATTTTTTAATCCTTAAAATGATGCAATGTCCCAGCTTCATCAGGACCCCATTCCAGCCAACCCGGCAGGTATAAAATGTTACATCATGCAGTATGTGTTAGCTCCACTTATACCCAGTATGGGTAATAATCCTCTAACAGTATATTTATAATAGAAACCAGTGTTTGGACCTTTCTTACCACAGCTGAGTAGGATGACACGTTTTTACCTCAAACACAGTTATTTATTTATTAATTTTTTTTAACTGCATGGGTCTGAAAGGTATTCGATAGAGTGTAAATCTGTGGACAAGGTTTAGCAGTTAGTGTAGGCTAATTCAAAGATATTTCAGCCTATTTGAAACCTCCATGTGTGCATTCCACTCTTGGTCTCTCTCTATGTTGTTGATAGTCCTGTAAAATGTGTATCATAAGCATCTACACATTTATTTAGCAGTTCAGAGTTGGTTTCAGGTACCGGTCTGAATTAGAACAGTTACAGATTTATAAGGACTGATGATTAATTAAGAGACACGCTATTTGATTTGTAGTCAGTCAAGACTTGATAAATTTAACGATAATCTGTACTCTACGTACCTCTACCTTCATGTAATTATTTGTATTGTACTATTTACTAACAACTTTGCATGATTTTTAACAATGACTAATTTTGTGTCCCTTTTTTAAATATTTGTTCTGTAGCAGGGAGTTCAAAATATTGCTTATTATCTTATTATACTATCTTATTTAGTGATTTGTATAAATGACTTCTGATTTTGTGTCACATATTTAGCCACATATTTTATTTTCAAAACCACATACAAAATAGCAAGTTTGTGTATATTCTATATTTTATGTATTTTTTTGCATATTAACAGGACATGTAGTTTTTATTTAAAATGTCATAAATGTGTGCTTTGTGAAACACCGTACAGTTATTTCTGTCAACCAGAATTCGGCTTCACTAAATGCGCACGCACACACACACACACACGCTGACGCTGACGCTGTCAGGCAAATCGTCAACCCTTTCCTCTTGTTCAAAATGCTGTGCTTGCCAGGACATGATTACATATTATCTGCAGCCGTAGAGTACAGGGTATTGGCTAGACCACATGACGAGGAGCAAAGGCTAACATTAATACTGAGGGAAGGAAAGAGGAAATAGTATGCTGCATAAAAATGCCCTGCTGTATGAAGCACGTGTTCATAGTTATGAACTATGTGGGGAAAAAAATGTCATTGTGGTTTTTGCAATTTTTTGAAAGTGAAGCACTCTGAGGGTTATAAATGACTTTTGTTTGAAACAAGATTCCGCAGACAGTGCTATTTTGATTCAGTTGAAAACCCTACAGTAGGGTGTTGTTTCAGGTTTACCACTATACTGGTGCAGCTCTTGTCTCTCCTATAGACACTTTTCTGTCTCAGTAGGTGACACATCCTGCTCTTCCAAAGCTGCTATATAATCTGGCGGGTACCAAAGAGTTTCTTAGCCTGTCAGCATATGCAATACTGTACATGCTTCCCATAATATTATTTCCAAGCATAATGTTCTCTTGCATTGTTAAAAGTATACCACCCAAGTATACTTTCCTTTTAAATGCCAGCCACTTCAACTGTCTTTACATTTTGCAGGAGCAGCTTTTTAGACAGGAAAAATCCATCCTTCAATGGTAAAGTGTTTAAGGGTGGATTAAAGGGTGGATTAAAGTGTTTAATACAGCTACCAGTGGTGTACCTTGTATTTCTTGGCCCATTTTTCGGTGATATGCAGTATTTATTTATTTATTTTTTCATTTGTTATTCTGACAGATGAGTGGCCAAAAGTAGATGATGTGACGTGACATTTACGGCAAAACAATATTCACCTAAAACCTCAGTGGTGAATGTCTGGTTTGGTATCATCTCTTAGAATCATATAGCAAAAGAGCCTTTATATTACCGCTGTTTTGATCCAACATTAAATAATCATTCCCACAGGAATTCATCACAGGAAAGGTAGTGTGATCAATTTATGCAACACTAGCTACTGCAATGGTTTACTGTGCAATGTAGCCACAAGACATCTATTCAATGAGTAAGGGGAACTAAGTCTTCCATTGCAACTTTGCACTACACACTATTATTGTAGTCGTTTCCTCCTGCACATACCGTAAAACATATATCTGAGTGATACACTTACCCCTGGTCTCTGGAGGTTATCAGATGTTACTCTGAAAAATGTAGGGAATCAAAATGAAGCAAAAGCAAACAAGGCAGCGTAGGGGATTGTGGGCACACCAAAAAGCAAGTTAAAGCACTTAATTACAATAAACTCTTTGAATACAGAAATTAGCACCAGCTGATGATACTGTATGAACAAGCAAAATGCCCAAGGCTCCATTATTTTATGCATTCACAGCCAGTGAGCATCCATACTGTTCCTGTCATCTTTGCATTTTCATGGGAACAGCTGCGATAGTGTTTTTTTTTTTTTTTTTTTTTTTTCCTGGGAAAATTTGGTTGCTGTGAGTTATTGTTTCTGGAAAGAAGAGGGTAGAGGAAAAGAGGTGAAGAAAGAAGAATAAGGGAGAAGTTAGGGGAAGAATCCTTACAGAAACGACAGGGTTCTAGCGCTTAATAAAAGAAGCAATTTTGAGGATTGCTTCCTCATTTGTAGTTAGCTGCACGCGCTTGCTTCATTAAAGCCTCATTATGTAATACACGAGTAAGAGACTTGAATAATAATATGACCTAGTGGTGAATTAAATGAAATGTCAACAACAATCCACCCTCACCCTGAACCCCAATCCGTCTCTCCAAACCATTTTGATATCCTAGGGAATAGAGATAACATTCTGTCGTTTTTTTTAGTCAAAATATATTTGTCCCTCCTCTTTCAATGTTCCTTTCTCCTTTTCACATATTTACATATTTCTTTACAGCTCATTGCAAACTTTATCTTCCCTCTCCTCTCTTTCTTTATTATCATGTTTTGTTTTTCTTTTTGGCTTTTTATTTCATTTCATCCTTACAAACCTGATTCCCGTCTCTTTCTTCCCTCATTTCCCACTTAAGCCCTTCCCTCAGTTCTGCAGAATCGAGGCCCTCCTCTTGATCTGGCTGCTCCCTCTCTGTTCCACTGTCCTCTTTGGTCTCTTTGCAGGCCCTACTCTCGTGGATCTGTCTGGTGTGTCAGCCTGTGAAGCTTCTGCGCTACAGTACATCCTGTTGATAGGAAGCATCCCGTGCATCATCACTCCCAGCTGCCTGTGGGTTCAGCTGGCTCAGTCTGGCCCATCTGTGTGATCTTCTGCCAGATAACTGGGGTTTAGCTCCATGTGATCCCTCCCTCTCCAAATCATTTGCCAGGAGAAAGAGGCAGGGAGGCTGGAGAAAGAAAGGTGCAGGTTGGACAGCGAACTCTGCATTGCTCTACCTCTGGTGCTCATACCAGCTCTCCTCTGCTCTCCTGAGATCACTATGGATTGCTCTTGTATAGCAAAGGACAGAGGAGCCGTCCGTTTATGGAGGGCCGTGGAAAGACGAACTCCAGGTGTGGTGGTGACTCTAGTATCTAATCCTGCGTGACATTTTAATGCCATGACTACTATTGATATATGGCTGAAGTGCCTCTGGGGCATTCTTGATGTATTTTGAGGAGAAACATGAACTAAGCACTGAAATCTGCATTTTTGTCATCCTGCCTTGCATCCCCTGACTCTATACAGTATGTCAGTGACTAGAAGCAATGGTGTGAATGTGGCTCAGAAGACCTCTGTGAAGGTCAGAGCTGAGTGAGCATACTAGCTGGAGGTGCTGTGCCAATGTTCACAATTTATATGAGAGCCTTCTTTAAAAAAGTGTCTTTGTCACTGCCTTCCAAAATGAACAATATCTGATCTGTAACAGTGTACTCACTTGCTGTCTCCCAAAACATTATATTACATTAGTATTTTATGTAAAATTATTCATATAACTTTTCTGATCTGCCACTGCTATGGCTAAGGTTGGATGAGGTTTATGCTAAAAAAAAAACTACGTGGTTAAGGTTAGGGGGTAATGACTTATTCAATTTTATTAAATATTTCCTTGTCATTTCCAGGAAAGGACACTGCAGATGACACTAATTATAGGTAAAATATGGAATGTATTCAATTGGAACACAACAGTGAGCGAACCCATGAAGACCTCTATTTTTAAGCTCAATGCAAACCAATCTACAGTCAAAGAAATTTCTCTATTTTCCCTATAATTATAACCAAAGTACATAAATGTTTCCAGGAAACTATCAAGAAAATATTTATGTTACCAGTTAAAAAAAGACTATTAAAAGAAACCAACATTGAGTGTTTGTAGGTAACGTGTCAAGGTTTCGCACTTTGTTGACCCAACAATCCGCCCTGACCTCCACCCTCACACAGGTTGTTTTAGGCATTTCAACAAAAAACTAATGCTGTCATTTTCCTTATCCCAAGTCAATTTATCGAAAAATATAAAAGCTTATATAAACTTATCTCAATTAATTAAACTGAGAACAAGTCCTGCCTTTCAGTGATCAGGCATTATTTCATTATTTTCAGTTGCCATATATTAAAAAGAAGTGAAAACGTAAAGAGATGATGCTCTATTAGTGTGAGAACCTAATGTCAGTTGTAAAGGAGAGAGGTTTGCCTGTGAAGATCCAGACAGCGTATTCCAGAGGTCACCCATAGTGATCCTTAAGAGGATTTTAATTAAGCTGCATTAGCTCTACCACACCAGAAATGATTGGGTCAAGAGACTTTGATATTTGTGGTTAATGATCATGTGGGAAGCACACTTACTGTAAGACCTTCCCTCAAGGGAAGTATTCAATGGTAAGCTTTTCACAATCACCACGAGCTGCTCTAATTTTCCAAATGAAGCTTTAGAAACAGGGAAAGAAAAAAAAGAAACTGTCCAATAGGTTTCACCCACTTTTGTGTCTAGAGCTTTCCTCACCATTGCATTTTATTAGCCTCTACAACTTTGTACAAGATGTCACAATTTAATGGAACACGTTTGATGTCATGTAAGGGGTTTGGAGCTGGACTTTAATACGGCTGTTAAGTGGTAATGAGACTGAACATTGCTCAGTGAGGCCATGATGACTGCTTAAACACTGTGGTTGTGAAGGCCCCCTGTTCCCCAAGGGCGGAGACACCCAAATGTTAACTGGATTACACTTCTTCTTTGAAATAAATATAATCCTCTACTGCAGCTGCTAAATGGCCGTGTCTTTTTTTTTTCTTTTTTCTTTTTATTCTCTTTTCTAAATACTTTCCTCTAATTGTCACCTCTTCGTGAATGGAGGTAACGTGAGAGGGAAACATGTTAGGCCATCAGCTCAAAGATTAATTCATTTATCATTAATATCAATTAATTTAGGAAATGCCTTGAATATTTGATCTATAGCATTCCTCCTAATCATATAAGTGGGCAGGTATTGATTACCATTCCAGACACACTGGATGCAAAGTAAGTGTTGATTTTTGATGGGTTTTAGTGACACTTTAGATGAAGCATTACCCCAAGTCTACTGATTAATACCATAACATGTCTTTCAGAATGTAAGGTGAACCTGTTACAGAAGCTGCTGTTACACAGAGACCAGATGGTACAGCCCTGAAAGCAAATTAATTATAGACTGGCCAAGGTAGATAGGTCCCAGCATTATGTTTGCCTCCCTCAACCCCAGCTTCCCCTGGTGTCTCTAAAAAGTCAACTCTGTGTAAAGCCTCAAACAAAGCAGTTGCACCGCTGAAAAGGTAGCGTGTAGGTGGATTGTCCATCAAGCAATCACTGACTGCCACCCGCTGTATTCTCAACAATCCACAGTAAACCCATTCAGACTTTCCTTGGAACAGATAACAGAGGGGAACTGAAGCCAATCAGTTTAGGTCAGCAGATGACAGTTCAGTTTCAGACTTAACAAAAGCAAACTCCGTCCCATTATGGAACCTTGACCCTCTGCCTAGACGATAAGACTCACATTTTTACATTCACACAGCAAAAATAACTGTAGTATTTTACTGTTAGAAAAGATAATGATTAATTGTAGACTGAAAACCCTGTACATTGCGCTGTTTTTGATGAACTAAATTAAAGGTGAATTCCATGATTTAATCAATTTGGTTTGTATTCTCCTAATTATTTACATGCACACTCACTAAATCGACAGTGATCCACAGCCCCAAACATATAGAACAAACCAGCGTGTGCAGTTGAAGGGGCAGCAGTTTGGTTAGCAAGCTGGTTGCACTATGCAGTTAGCACGGCATTTAGTTATGCACGGCATTTAGTTTAAGTTTATTTGGAAAGCCTGAGGAGGCTTGCACTGCTTGCCCATATATATGTTGTTTTTTACATTAATGAGATTCAGAACCAGGTTGGAAAATACTGGAATTTTCTTATTATAATTTAATATGGATGTAGAAGAAAAGACTCAGCCAGGAAGTTACCTGACAAAAAAATGTGCTAAATTTTCATTTTATTACTTAATTTACATTTAAATTACTCAAATTTTATCACATAAAAATTAACTAAAGGTGATCCACTAAATAGTTCTCTACAGACCTCACTCCTCTGTCAATTGAGCCAACCATTGCACTGGGGCTGTTTTTTTTTGTTTTCTTACTATTGTATTATTATATTTTTCTCTCTCACTCCTGATTGATAGCACCCCCCCCAGTCACAGAAAACAAATATAACAAGAACAATCTCATGTCGCCCTCTCCGCACCTACGGGCAAAAGCTGCTTTGAGGCCTGACCACATTATTCCTCCTGTTTTAAACAAAAGCCAGCTTGGCAAGTAGAGAGGGACGGTGGGGGTAACTGATTTTGAGGAAATAAGCCTGCAGAATAATGGATAATTCAGAGAAATCACACCTAGTGCACAAATGAGACACACATTTAAGCTTTTTAAACCAAAGAATATTAGTCTGTATCCACTGAATATATTATCAAACAACTGGTTTACGGTACCAAAGAAAATCAATGTCTCCTTGAGATAACTGACATTGCAATGCCAATGGAGAGAGGTTCAAGATGAAGTGAATTCTCATTAGATCCTAACTGAATGAAATTCATCAAATGCAAACCTCTTGTTTAAAAATGTGGAGAAAACAAATAAGAATAAATGCAATCATTTCATTGTTTTTCCAGATTTAATGCATCAAATGATGCCAAATGAACTCATCAGAAGAACCACTGAAGGACTGGTCACAACATGGCTTTTCTGTATAGTCTTCAGTCCCTCCTTGAGGTCTGACTTAAAGCCTGTTGTTTGTATTCCCATAAATACTTGGATGTGTGGAGGGTAGCGTGTTTTATGGGCTGGCTGCCTCTGTTTCTGCTTACCAGGAGTTTACATGAGGATCGGCGTCATATTAACATGGTAATATACCAGCCTCGCTCATAAGCATTGGGAAGTAATACTTAAAGCTTTAATTCATTTTATTGCAGTATTTTATCCTAAACAGACAGGGGGCAATAATCTGCTGTGTAAATGATTTCAGGAATTTGTGGAGTGCAAAATGGATGGAGTGATAAGCAGATGAAGATGAGATGAATTGGAAGGCCAGGAGAAATTACGAAAAGTATTCACAACAACTTGGCACTCCGTTTGGATGTAACAGAATATCCAGCAGGCAGAATATGTTACATTTATTTATTTATTTTTAATTTTTGCATAATTTTAGACAAAACAAAAATACAAAGTAATGATGGTGCACACAGTTGAAATATGAGGAAGAAGGTATCTTAACAGGTTCTTAGAGATATCAGACTCGACATCCTATATAATCACATCACATGACACCTGCCTGGAAATTCAAACTAAGTTTACAAGGTTTTAAATGAAAGCTGTTCCTGTTGTTGACCTATAGCTTTAAAAAAGAAGGGTCCTGATATGATTTATGCAGCAATAATACATTTTTTGGCCACTTGGGGGCAGACTTTGATAAGAAAAACTGACCTAATAGACATCAATCCACTATTCACTCTCCTTTTAGCTCCAGTTTGGACTTCACCAACTCCTGAAAGCAATATTTGGGGATTATAGCTTGCTATTTGCTCCTCCGTGTTCAGCAGCTAGTCACTATCTTTGTCAGTGTGCAGTTTGGTGCTGGGCAGGTGGCATACAGTGTTTTTGGCGAGGTTGCTGAGAGTGGAGAGATGGAACCAAAACAAGTTGCGGGCCAGAAAACCAAATCAGTGAGCTGAAGGACACTAAAAAACTTAATGGAGTTGTAGGGAAGTGAAGAGTTGGTTGATAATCCTTTGTGGGGTTGTTACTATGAGCCATTTAACCCATTTTTAATATAAAAAACATCTGATTAGTCCAGTTTTAACAAGATAGGAAAAAACATATTTTTGCTACAGTTTTTGGAAACTTTTTTCCTACCCCTCCCCCTTCAGACCTTAAAACTTTTTAAATGAAGGAATCTCAGAGGTAAACAATCAATCTAGTTGATCTGTTTGCAACTGGTAACACAGGGTCGAAAAGGTCGGAAACCACTGTGTCGATTATGTGTATTGCTAAGGCCAAATATTTCTTTCCAATTAAAACGCCTGTTATTATGCTTAACCAAATTTCCTGGGACTTGAATATAAACAGTATAATTTACCTGACCTGAGCAGTTGAGATTCTTACTGAACTGCAATGGACCTCACAAGTTATTCAGCAGCTGGTGCATTCTGATAGGACGTAAAAAAGGGATATTAAAAGCTGCAGTGGTGTATTTTTTTCCTCCTTTTTTTTTTTTTTTTTTTCTATGAAGACAGATGAGTGAGCATCTCATCACTCCCAGTTAGGATGTTAGGAGACACAACTGTCCAATAAATACAGTCTGAGCATGTGAATTACATCTGTCCTCATTGTAAGTGTCTCATTAAGCCATGCTCTCTTGATTGAGGGATACATGGTTGCAAATTATAGGGGGAGAACTGTTTGATGAAAATGTAGTGTGCGGGACAAAAAGATAAATAATGCTAGCAACTTGAAGGTGAGCACAATCCATCAGACCCCTGTGGAAATTAATGCAGTTTTTTTTCTCCCTCACAAGAAGAGTAAGACAGCCTGAGACCAGACAAATCACACGCTCCCCGATGACAAGACGAATTACTTAAATGTTCAATCACAGCAAAATGACATACTGTATAGCCCTTAAGTGAGAGTTTTAAACTCTGTGTAAAGATAAGTCATATAATGTACAGTAGTTGACAGCAAAGAATGTTAGCTGGGATGCCACTTAAAAATGTCAAACACAGCATATTTAAAAAAAAAAATAAATAACAGTGAGGTGCTGAATGAAAGTTGAATGCCCTGCATGCTCTTTATTAGTAAAGTTGGCGAAAACTAGCTTCACTGGGTGATTTCTTATTCAAATAAGCTAGGTGTCAAAACTAATGAAAGTTATTCAAGATTCCAGCGTGTCTGACTTCTTTCAAGACAGAATTGTCGCATGGAGATGTTGTAGATTTAAATTTAGCTCATGTTGAATAATGGCACACAGACCCTACCCAGACAAAGACATAATTGAAGTGCCACTCAAGAACACAGGATGAGTAGATGGTGCTTTTAAATGACGCTCAGCCTCCCAGAGTTCATTAGTGCAGTCATTTCAGGAGAAAGCAAAGGGCCTACACAACAAAGGCATCGCTGCTCAAAGACAACAGCCTGCACTTTAGCTGGTTCAGTTTCTCAGCAGGAGGTGAGAGGGAAGCTGCGCTCTTTGGGGTCAAACAACAACAACGTCAGGCATAAAGGCCTGCTTGTTGAGAATGCAACTTGATTTTTGTACTTGTCATCCTGAGTATTCGCCTTTCATTCCATGTTTGTTTTTTCGTTGGTTGTTCCATCAAAGTAATTATTCAGAGATTATTCAGAGATTATCTGACATTGCACAAACACACAACCCAATTAGTGTGGCAGCTCTGGGATTGTTTGAGAGGGTCTTTTTTTTTTTTTTTTTTTTTTCCAAAAAGAATGTTAGAGACTACTAGCCAAATAACCTTTTGGAGACCCCACTGGGAGAATAATGTAGTCAATATCCAATGGCACATTGCTTGTGAATGTGAGATAATGAGTATTTGGGTGCTCATTTACATTGTGTTCATGTGAAAGCCAGTGGCTCAAAGTGAGAAGATAAGCACGCTAGCTTTGTAATGGGCAGTTGTCCTGCCCCTATAATTGATCCTCATCTGAAGCCACATGAAAATTACAGTAAGGAGCCAAGTTTGATGAATGTCAATTGGATTCCAGCTGGTGAACCTGCTTCCCTGACAACTCCTTTTGGAGTTTAGTCCACAGTGCGTGATGTTAAGTGAGTGTATATACTGCACATGTGTTCTCTGTGTCCAGTCTTCAAACTGACATATGCCTGATGTTAGGATGTGAGAAGACCCTTATTGGAAATACATTTATCTCACCATGAGCACTGTCTGCACTCGGTAACGTAATGTTATCTGTTGGATGATAAAGTCAGAATATAGTTTAGATTACCTAACCTTTGAGAAACATGACACAGCAAAGCTCACTTCCCTGCTACTACTTCATTCAAGAAAAAAATCTTTAATTAAACAACACTGAAACATTGAAAATAAAAAAAAAAAAGCAAATATAACCATTAAAACCATTTAGAGAAATCTGAACAGAGCCAAAAGGCAAAGAGATTTGTCTCATTTCATGCTTGACTGCCAAGCCTGAGCTTCCACTTTCAAAATAAATGAGAAAAATACATATTTGAAAAACATGATGTAAGGACTCTAAAATCTGTCAGGCAGTACTGTAAATCCATTAGCCCTCCCATTTGGGAGACATCCACTGACAGTTTCCTCTTCCTCCTCGCCCTGATAGATGCCACAATTACACATTTAGCGACAAGTCAGATCATATTTGATCAAGCTGCTGCTTGCTGTCAATTTTTTAGGCCCTGTCAGTCATTTGAATAATGTTAAGGGATTTGGGGGTGAGGTAGTGATAGGATGTGCTGCTCACTTTTCCACTATTGCAGCATATGAATCATTCCTCGATTTAAGATATGATTTTTTTTCCCACCATGATATTATTATTAGATTTGTCTTTTTTTTTATTGTAAGAAGACAGGTGTGATATTTTTATTCCAGTTCCATATTTTCATTAGCCTTTTGAGATCAGTTTTGAGAACAGTCCTAATGCGGCGTTTTAGTTAAAACTGATAATTAAGATTGCACTATAACATTGCTGTGCCATTTGGCTGCTTGGATTTATGGTTATAACTCCCCTTTTGTCCATTTGTGAGTCCATTCTGCAAAGTACATGACGGGCGGGCATGATTCAACATAAACTTTAGCTTTGATTTAGCTATTCAGATTAATGTGAATTATTTGCCACAACATCATATCTGTTGGACATGATGCCCCGTCCTCACTCTCCTTTCCCAAAGACACTGAAATAAAGATCTATCTATCTCTCACTCACTCAAACACACACAGCGACACACCAAATGTCAGTAGCGAATGTATTAATTACGTTCCCTCAATCAATAGAATACATTAAGTGCAGTTTACCAAAGTCTAATAAAGTATTTTTGACCCCTGCTGATAATTCACTTTCAGAGAACAAACATCCAAATTACTCCAACACTGCCCTTCTCTCTGTCTCTGTCTCTTCATTTTTTTTTTTTTTAAGCTCAAAGTTCAGTGCCACTCCAGAGTTTGACCCATCCAGCAGGGGTCACTGTGGTCTTTACAGAAGTTCAGCAAATCAAATCTACCAAGCTGTTGCATTTCCTCTGCCCTCATACAACAAACACACGTCCTCACTGTGGCATTATGAGATGACCCATATGAAAATATACATAATCCAGAGAGCTCATCTATTTTGTATGTATTGTACATGTACTTTGAAATCTAATAGCTCCATGAATCAATAAGAGGGACACTGGCAGCACCACATATTTTCCTGTGAACAGGTTAGAGTTGCTTATACACTGATTGGGGGTAACCAGGGTCTTTAATGGTGTTGGCTGGAGTAGTGCTGCTGGTAGTAATGATTTGGATGCTCAGCTATATTTAATGCTGAAACCAGATTTAATAATGAGCTATTGAGCTCATAACAGAGACTTGACAACACTGTCAGTATTAGTCGAAAATTGTTCTGCTGCACTTCACAAAGTAGAAAACGCATTTGTTATGTATAAAATGAACGTCTTGCTAAGTAACAACATGGCAGCAACAGCGCTTTTGGAATTTTTCAGAATATCATTTTCACATGCTTAATTTAGCCGTTGAAGAATGTCCACTGCCGTCTTATTATCTGGAGAAAAATTAAGTCAAGGTAATTTTACTTCAAGCTTGCAAGATGTAGAAACAATTAGGTGAGACGAGGGTTATGGCAAGTGACCTGAAATAAACCCCGTCGCCACTGTGAGATTCAAAGAGATTGTTCTCTTAATAGCGTCAGAAGAATAGCAGCGTGCTACCTTTTCGTAGGTGAGAGTGTTACATTATTTGATATGTATTGATTTGTGGTGTGCGGATGTATGTGTGTGCGTGGGTGCACAAATGTGAACATGAGTCATATTCACACCAGCCTGAATAGACCATACATGGAAAATACTGAAGGCACTGGTTAAGCAGCAGTATATTTCAGAGCATGTGTGATAGAGTGGTTAAGTTGTTTTAATGGCCAAATCTGCTGCAATGTGTGTCCTGTAGTAGGGCTGTGTGATATGACCAAAATCTCATATCCTGATATAGGTCATTTCACATCAAGATAATGATACGTATCACGATATAGCACATTTCCTGTAAATTCAATGAATAAATATATTATATAAAATGACCACATGGAATCGCCTTTTATTAATCACATTTTGAATAAAAGGTACTTACTCACATTAGATTATTTTGCAATAATCATTATTATTGAATAATATAAATATTGAATAATATTGTTATTTAGAACCTTTTTGCAAATATGTCAATTAAACATGTAACAAAAATGATAATATAAGGTTGATGGTGCTTGAGTCTGTTGTGGCATAATCTGCAAAATATGGTTTCCTGGTCCGTGTCAGACTTTTCCTATCCAAACCAGGTCCACGCGACAGGAGTAGCCCCTCTTTTAGGCACAGGCTCCTTGATGTGTCTTAGCTGGTCGGAGTCCCTCTGTTCAAAATGACCCCGTTCTGTGTCAGGTTCACTCTACTCCATATTTCTTTGTGTTAACTTCATGCAAATTTCCTGCCTGCGGTCCGTGCCGTGTGGAAGAACACTGAGCGTCGTTCAAAGGACCAAAAATATTGCCATAAACAGTGTGAAACGATAGATGATTTTCTTTTGTCACATAATATATTGTCATATTGCACAGCCCTATCCCGTAGTACAAGGAGCTCCACAGAGAGAGAAGACAGTGCCACAGAGTAGGATTTTGTTTTGTGTCCTCAAACAGCTGTATGCTCAAGTGATAGCACTTATAAAAAACACACAAGGACAAAAGCCTGTCAGGGGTAGCAGCTTGTGTGTTTGCATGAGCATGTAGGTATTCTGCTGTTTTAGTGCATTATTTTTTATTCTCAGTATATGTCTATATGTTCAGAAACATGCATCTATTTGATGATGGATATATGCTTGCATATACGTGTGTTTGCTGCACTTCTATACACACCTAATAAACAGTAATTGGCCCACTTCACCCTGTGCTCTATGCATAGACACAAATACTGGCAGAGCCACTGAACAGGCAAGGTCAGCCTGCCCTGTCCCCGAATGCCTCCCAACAACCCAGACATAATCTGTGCAATTAGCACCAACTGACAGTCTTGCACTGGTGCAGATCAGAGGCAAATGGGCTTTGGCTTTTGTTTTGTTTTTTTCAAGCTGTCTGTGTCTTGGTGATCTGGAAAGGTTTTATAGAGCTGGTGATTGGGACTACATAAGGCAAGACCTTCTCACTGATGACATTCTGGAAAGAAACCTTGCCTGAGAGCCAGTTACATCCCTGTCAGATCGTGCTGTCGGGGAGCCCTGAAACAAGCACAGGACATAATGATAGATCTGCCAAGAAAGAGATGGTGAGAGTAGTCGTATGGACAGGTAAAGAAGGATGGAGGAAGAGATAGAGAGCATCAAACCAAAGAAAATCAATGTGGCCTGTTCTTGTAATGTTTCTCAGGCACAGGAATCATTAAGTTAATTGGCTGATGATCCTCAAACCCGAGCTCGTGCCTAATCCCCTGGTGCTCCGCTGACCCCCAGCGAGTTAGGCTGTGAGACTTGCAGTTGGATCATCTAGAGACTGACTACATATTCAGTAAAATGCAGTTACAAAACATGGGCTCAAGCTAAAACATACCAGTACATAAAAAGGAACAGGAACAAGTACTCGACTAGACAGTATATCAGTAATACAGCAAAACCTCACACCATGGAACATACAGAATGGGAAAGGTTTAGAGCATTGAATTGGTTTAAACAAGGTTCACAGGGCAGTAATAACTTTTAGAGATCTATTCAGTTTCACTTTTGCATATGACAAAGCTGGTTCTGAGCCAGTTTTTTTCTTTCCTGATGAATTTGCCAAACAAATATAGCAAATTGATGAGCAATATTACTAATTTCACCATCATAATACACAGACCTGTAGTCAAGGTAGCTTAAATCGAATCCAAGACACGCCCAAAATCAATCCCAGTCATGTCAGAGTTAAGAAATAGTTCAGAGTCCGAGTTCCAGAGACTGGTCCTCCCAGGACCAAGCTAGACCTTGAAGTCAACTTGCAACCCCTTGAAAATTATTTTATTCTGTTACAAAAACAAAACAAAACACATTTTAACCACAAGTATCACTCAGAATAATCTTCTAGATTTTTACAATTAGGAAATCACTAGTGGTGAAGTGGTAAACAGAGTGTAAACTGAAATTTGGGTAATGTATTGTAGCTCTGTTTGCAAACAAACAGTATGTAGAAAGTAGCATACTATGGGCCTGCTCTCAGCGGGCTACATTTAAGATGCTTATGTTACACCTTTATTTATCTGTCACATTAGAAAACTTTTCCTTAGGGTTTCCTGTAGCAGCTCGGCCTCCTCTGCTGCATTGGTGACCGCCTCAACTGACCAGAAGAAATACAGTCATGAAACACAACCTCAGATTATTCGATCAGTTTCTAAAAACAGACTGCATCACGAGTTAACATTTCATTTATCTCTTTTTCATTACAAACATGGTTAGAACATAACACAATACTCAATACAGTACCGATACACAGTACACAATATTCAACTGATACGACACTACACAATGTTTAAGTGATTCTCTACCAAAACAAACCTATCTTCTGAGTTTCAGACCCTTACCCCTGCAGGTCATAAAAGTAAACAGTGTGTGGTTTTATACTTAACAGAGAATAGATGTTGCTTTCAGCTTGAAGTCAGTTACAGTGAATTCCAGTAGTGAAAAAAGTCAAAGCCCCCATAGAAAACTTTTCATAATCCACTACTCCACAATACATTTGTAGGCTCATTACGTTCTTAACATTCATTTTTTTTGCCCATATTATGTCAACTTATGCTGTATCTCTCTTTTACTTTGTCTTTCTGACTAGACGCAGGTTCTCTCTAGTACTTCAGTTTGTCTGATATATGATTTGGTGTGTAAGAGACATCAGCCTTGGTGGACACATGGTGGACAGACTGCTGTGACTGTAATCAAGGGCGATGCAAATAAACCCAATTTAAATTATTACAGTACATGAAACCTATTCAAAAATTGCACAGATCCAGAGAGACTTGTAAATATGCCATATTGCACATGATAAATCTCCTTTAAATTTGAAATAGAATAAAGCCTGCCCTAATTTCATCCCAACTATAAATATGAGAAAATACTAAACTAATGCTTAAGTGCACCGACTGTTCTTTTTAACAATATAAGCAGATGCTTTCATGCTTTAATGTTTTTGTAAAAATGCACCATCCAAACATGTAGCTGCACTAATAATATGATGCAAATTTCACCACTTCCCATCATCTTCCATTTATACCAGGACTTTTAATACTGAGTGGTCTACTGACACCTTCCATAAGCCTCGGGAACGGATCAGATTGAAGAGGTTGTATGAAGTGTAAGAGTGCAGATTATTTTCCAGGTTACAGCCCAAGAGATACTGTTGGTTCCAAAGTCATATTTACTACAGGATTTCAACCATCATGCCATGCAATCCTAAGGAAACATACCCTTGATTCACATTTAATTTGAAAGCTGTGCAGATTTCATGGGGCTCGGTATCAGGGGAGACAGGGTGAGGAGTGAGGGAGAGAGAGAAAAAGGAGGAATAAACAGAGTTGCTGCTTGGAGCTGGTGCTTTTATGCAAGTAAAGCTCTACTTTCAAAAGGTGGGTGAAGGTTTCATGAAATGAGGCGGTGGAGGTGGAAGAGTTCTTCGATAGATGCTTCCTTGCACGGGTTATAAAACCAAATGCCCCACAGCCTACACGCACATGCACACACACACACACACACACACACACACACACACACACACACACATACATCACAACCACCACCCTTTCATCCCGCTGTAGACTTTCAGTTTCCTCACAGTCATTTTCCTTCCCTCTGATACACATTTACACTTGGATCATACAGTATTTGCATATATTTTTTTTTATTTAGTGCATTTAGTTTCCAGGTGGAGGATGTTATGGCAAATATGGCAATAAAAAAAAAAGTTCCAGATGGACAATGAACTGCATTTAAAAGATTTTCACAACACTAGGTTAACTTTACCCAGTAGGAAGTCACTGGGTCACCAATCACCCCCCAGTCAATGGGTTGTTTTGATCCAGTGTTCTATTACTGTTTTTT
The DNA here is from genome assembly GCF_016859285.1 of Xiphias gladius. Lineage (NCBI taxonomy): Eukaryota > Metazoa > Chordata > Actinopteri > Istiophoriformes > Xiphiidae > Xiphias > Xiphias gladius. The sequence goes on along the minus strand of NC_053407.1, from coordinate 12,915,333 downwards.
TTTTTTTTAATCCAATCTAATATGCTATGGTTATGAACTGTTAAAAACAACTTTAGCTATCTTTAAATGTACATGCCAATAGGTGCCACTGGTTGTTGATAAAATACCGTATTCATCCTTTTTTTGTTTTCTGTTTTTTAAGTTTTGAATGTCTTATACACATCATTTTGTAAAAGTAACAATACATTTGTGACAGTTTTAATGTAAAACTTTTGTTTAACATTTTGTCAGCACAACAATGTTTTGCTTAGGGTTGACAACTCAGCAGTTATAAAACTGAAAAATTTATAATGGTAATAAGAAAGACACTGGGTCAAAATAACCCAATGTTAACCAAGTTGCATCAGAGGTTCATTGATCCAAACTTTGGACCAACTGATTTTTAGTGTGTGGCCTATGTGGAAAGCCAAAATACCTGAAATCTGAAATATCTGAATTCTTCTGATCCGAACCTTTCCATACATATTGAATGCACACATTCACACACACATGCAAGTATACAGCGCATATGCACAAAGGTATACACATAAGCATGAACAGAAATGATTTACTCATAGAGGTACAGAAAGAAGTGAGACCAGGCGAGGGGATTGATAATGTGCATGAACTTAAATATTAAATATGGTATCTTTTTCCTTTAATGCTTCCCATTTAAAGAGGTGAGCATGGAATGAGGTAGATTAGCTGCCAGGCTTGTTCTCCCTATCAACCATAACCCAGATCTGGTTGACGTGGAGACGCACTCCCACACTGCATTAGCTAGTCACAACACTTGAGGGCACATTTAAGCATGAATTTCTGTCAGGTGTCTAACCTAAGTCCTTTTAATTAAATAGTGTTTGTCATATTACCTTATTCTGTTTGACCTCACCAGGTCATGCAGTGTTTTTCAAATATAGCGATTTGGAATGACAAACAAACTGCATTCAAAATCCAATTGACCCTCGGAGCTAATGAGTCTTCAAATCTGCGCCGAATATCCTGAACGGGTCGGTGCGAATACACTGAGACTCTGCTTAAGTCTCCTCAGAGCTCAGATGTATTTATTTGTCTGCTTATTTTTGGAAGGAAAAAAAGCACAGATGATGAATGGGGCATGTGATTCTCCCCAGCAGCATAAAAGCTCAACGTGATGGATTTATCTGGCCATTGCTTGTATCTAGGTACACTATGTGCTCACTGACTACAGCAAGCATGTGCACTGTACAGTGTGTATTTGTAATTGTAAGCGAGTGGCAGTGTGTGTTCCTATCATTCCCACGAAACACCCCCCCCCCACACACACACACACACACACACAGACACACACACACACACACACCCCCGAGGCAGGTATCACATTCCTTTTGCGCTTGTAAGCAAACGGGAGCCTAAACACCTCACTCCCTCTCACTTAAATAGACTTGTCTTTCATCGCATGGCCACAAAGGGGCTGGATTGTAAATAGCAATAACCTTTCTGCTTTGAATGTGCCTGCGTAAAAACAGGTAGAAAGTAAAGCTACGTGAAGTAATAGCTTGGAGCAGCAGCTCTCTTTTAACCTCTCTTATGTCTGTGCAGCAGGCACTTTTTGTGCCGGAGTCCATAGGTGTGAATTCAGGATGAGAATCATATTATCCTGTCGGCCATATGACATACTTATTGACAAAGCACCGCAATTGAAGATATTATGTGTACAGAACGGCATATTGCTGGAAATAGCTGTCTGTGTGTGTGTGTGTGTGTGTGTGTGTGTGTGTGTGTGTGTGTGTGTGTGTGTGTGTGTGTGTGTGTGTGTGTGTGTGTGTGTGTGTGTGTGTGTGTGTGTGTGTGTGAGAGAGAGAGAGATGGGGTTGGGGGGGTGGAGGCTGTGCATCACATTGCCTTATCAAGTATTTTATTCCCTACACAGTATAAGGAAAAAGTCATTTACATGATTTTGCATCAGGTTTCTTCTGCTGTTGTGATGCTACATAACAATTTTGGCACGTAAGCATATCTCTCCTCGAACTGTGTGTGAGGCGTGTTGGAATGCACCTAAATGGACATGTGCGCGAGGTGTGTTAATCATGGACTTTATCCACTTGCACAGTATACATTTACCCAGGGGACCCGTGTCTCTTACTGCCTCCCACTCTATAATAACAGTCTGCCTCAGATAAAGCACAGCATCTGTTAAAAAGCAGGGTGACTGAGCACCCAACAGACTACCATTACAAACAGACCACTGCACAGGGGGCCCTATCTTATACACCTGGTTGACCAGATAAGGCTGAGAATAAGAGTAAGCGTGGGGGGATTAACCCATCAACCAGTGGAAATACTAGGCAGGGTTCAGTGAATCAGGGTGGTGGTAAAAGAATGATCCAGAACAGAGGACAAAAGAAACATAAAGCGTGAAGGTTTTTTTTTTTCTTTAACACGATATGTTGATGATTTTTTCTTTTTTTTTTTTTTTTTTGTTCAAATTTTTTCTGACTCCTATGTCTTTCAAGGGTCAATAAGCCCAGGCAGGCAGTGAGGGAGAGAAAAAGAGACAAAAAGATGAGAGGAGAGAGGTGGAACGCACAGTAAATCCTCTACCCTCTTTATCCTCTTACAAACTCCAGGTTTGCACTTGTGCTTGAAGCTTTATTCCACAGCTCTCCTCGGTGTTTGCTGAAAACAACTGCCGCAATTCAGTGTTGACTGAAAAATTCATTCAAATGTCAAGGACACTCAATAATAAAGTGTTGATGTGTTATAGGTGGAACAAAAACACGAGTGAATACTGAGGAAGGTTACGACAAAACCATTCAGAAATTAATTCAGTGTGTATTTCCAGTCGCTTTTAATGACTGCCCTGGGAAATGTTAGTTCCATTCATTATCTTTACGGAAAATGTGAAATTACTGTAACATTCAGTTCTGCAATCTTCCAAAATACATTTACAACAACTTGATTTATTAATGATTTATCTCCCTTTGCACAGATCCCGCAAATTCATCTTTAAAAACAGTTTCTGACATTTTGTTAGGTAGGTTTTTGTGTGCACACCAGCTGTCGATTTCAAATCTGAACTCTGTGTGCCAAATTGGAAACCCACGACAGCTGAAAGGTTTCTATAAAGCCGCAATATATATGTAGGCTGAAAAACATTGACAGCATTATAGATGGATTTTAGGTGCTAATCTTGATACATAAATTTAATAATAAGTGAATAGAGTGCAATTAAATTTGAAAAGGTCAGTGTTTTATAAAATTGAGTTTATACATTTTGTTATGTTTTGAGTGTACCATGTTTAGTTCCATCCAAATAGTAGTGTACTTGCACTTGTGTTGTATTTAATTTTTACAAAGCTTAATTACTTTTTTGCTCCCAGTTGATCACCACACTCTTCCCTCCTCTCCTGGCCCCTCAAATTACAGTTGTTTTCCATCAGTTACATCCTGCCTCCAGAACGTTGGCATATTGCTTTTACGAGCTAGTTAGGTGGACAATATTGTATTAAGTGTCAGCTAATTATGGGGAAAATTTAGAACTGTAAACACATTGTTTGTGTATGTAATCAGAGTCAATGGCGAGCACAAGATGATGAGCAGATTTTCTGGGTAAATGAGCAGACAGGAGAGTCAGTCAGTAATGAATCCTTTTATGGTCATGCAGAAAGTAGGGGGATGTGCGTAGAGGAGGGCCAGACAGCAACACACACCGCACAGAGGTGAATTTGGTTCTTTCAGCCACTGGAAAATACACTCAGGGACAAGTGCAAAACACCCATGTATAAATTTCTACCTGGTGCTCATGTTAAGATGTTATAGCTTGCTTTGGGCTTTTCAAGACTTTCATATTTTTGCTTCTTTCTACGCATGGTTTTTTTTCTTCTTCTGACCATGGTAGAAATGCACACATACAAGTATGCACATGTAAATCTAAATCTACACACATACAGACGCACGGAAGAAACCAGAATGCACAGAGAATTCTCGAGCCTGTGTTAATCTTTTACACCCAGTTTCATTGCCAAACTTTAGCATCGTACTTTACTTTTAGTCCTCACAGGCTCCATGCACAATTTAAACATTGCTGCCGCTAAGCTCCATCTGTAGTCCCTCGGAGGAGCAGCTGAAACACTTAAGTCATACATTATACATTATAAAATACAACATATGCTGTAGATAACCATATAGAAAAGGAGTGAAAAACCAAAATACATTTAGTCATACAATCATTAGATGTGAGCCAGGGCTTTAGTTTTGATATGAAAGCTGTTACCTAAAGACTCCTCACTATGGGTGGTGTAGAAATAGATTTTCTAACAGCTTTAATAGCAGAATCTCAGTGAAGGCCAATCTTCCGAGCTGTTTTAAAGGAAGCTCTGGTTTCAATGAAATGAATGGAAACATTTTTTTTAATTAGGCAAGGACAGTTTTATACACCAACCATGCTATTAGAAAAAAGATTTTTTTTTTTTTTAAAAGTCCAAGTATAATAGATTGTATACATGCACATTGACATCTGTCATGTGGTATTCTCCATTCTGCTTGACTGAATGAGTAGCTGTACCTCTACCTTAGAAGTGAGTCAGCCTTTAAATTGTGCCAGTTGTCAATCAACACCAGAGACTTGAGTTTCCATGGTAACAGTGGTCAGGCCAATGATTGCCCCCAACATCTTTTGAATCAGAGTGAAATATCTGTCCCATGTTCCAGGTTGGCTTGAAATGGAGCCTGTTGGCGCTTCTGACATTCTTACCCTGTTGTCATGTGATGGTTCTTGTTTTTCGAAAGGGGACTGAATTAAGAAATGTTGGTAAATAAAGAAACAACATATTGGACCTAAAAGGACAAAGAAATAAGGGAATGTCTTTTCACAGTATTTCAGGATCAGTTTGGGTGTTAATAAATCACATTAAACCTCAATAATCATTATTTCCTTGAAATCTCAACCCCAGTGCACTCTACAAGGATTTCTCAAGAGCAGCTGTGGCCGGGTTCCTGCCGAAAGGGCAGGGTCATTTTCAGCAAAGCCCTCGAAAAATGAGTACCTGTCAATCGCAACACGCCAGTGGTACCTGTTTGAGCTTATTACAGTTTCCCTTTCAGATTCAAATTGTGCATGCCTCTCGTGTCTCATCAATGATGTAGAATGACCCAATTCATTGTGCTTCTCCTTCATCTTGGACGGGACAGAGAGCGCAAGAGAGTGAATTATATACAGCAGGTGAGGTGGAGTGAACTACTGAAGGAGATGAGAAGTAGTGAGTCAAGCACTTCCAACAGAATAAGTGTACATCTTTGTAAATTAGAAAAATGATGCTGTTGTCTTGCCTTGGCTGTTGCCACTTGCCTTGATTTTTTTCTTTCTTTCTTTCTTTCTTACTCCTCTTCCTCTCTCTCACTGTCTCTCTCCCTCTCTGTTCCTGCTGACAGAGAGAGAACTAAAAAGTGCCAACCCTGTTCTCTCTAAGCTTGAACTCTGTGTGCAGGCGGAATACAGAGTTTAGCTTTTATTTTCTGTGTGACTTTTTGTTCAATGAGATTTGGAGAAGGTGACTTTTATCCCTTAGAGAAGAAAAAAAAAAAAGAGGATGCTCTTATGCACTCACACAGAGTGAGGCAATTGGTTGAGTGAGAAAAATATAAAAAAAAGGGGAGGGGGGTGAAATGAAAAGCTATTGCATAGGGACCCATTTGCTTAGTAACTGCTATCTTTGTATTTAACTCCTGGACTGCTAACTGGGGCAAAAGCAGGCACAGGATACAATGAAATACAAAGATGTATTATGGTACATAACTAATGGAGCCATGCACCCAGATATTTCAAGGATTATTCTCTGTGTTTAATTTCCTCCTCAGAGAATGAAATGACCCACAGTATTAACCTTCAAGGGGAGAGGGAAAATGCTTTTTCTTAAACACTGAAAAGAGAGAATTATCATCACAAGATTGTGCAGTCACAGAGGACAGAGCTTAATGCTGAACTCAGGGTTACTCTTCCTAACCGTAGTGTCCAGGGACACCAGTGTATGTTCTGTACATCAAGGTGCAAACCCACTGCTAAATTCTCTCTCCTTTGGCAGAGCTGATCAAAACCCTCACGTGTAGCATGTCTGACAGAAACAGCGCATCCATTTCTAATGAGTCCCGTGGGGACACCTTCCCACGAGGTTGCCTCTAAGTCTGCCCTCAGGATCACGGTGGGATGGGGCACGGGGATGCTTTAAAATTGTGATTAGCCCTTTGGGTCAAAGAGGGGGTGATCTGTAGTGCACCTTGAGGGCTGGCTCAATATACTACTCCCAAGTGAGTGTCCTGTTCCCCTTCATTTCCCCTTTTCACTGTCCACACGGGAAGCACCGGTCTAATTTCATCTCTCTTTTACAGCACTGCTCTTTGGGCTTCCTAGACTTTTGTGCTTGAGATGAATTTGGCAAACAAGAACTGAAGTATGGGCAGAAACACTGTATGTGTCACTAGAAAACTGAATTTGAATCATTTAAATTTGAATTTGAGTAGCTCAACTTGAATAATCGCATTAAAAACTGAGTTTGAATCACATTCTTTGAATTTTTATTGTTTAACTTGAGTAACTGCATTGAAAAATTTGATCTGAATAACATAATTTTGAAATTAAATTCATTAGTTTGGAACTGAATTCCAATAAACTTGAAACTGAATGTAATAATATGAAATTGAAATAATTTGCTCCAAAACTATATTTGATCCTCACTGAAAATTCAATTCTCTATATACGTACATCCACATTCAGTTCTCACAATTCAAATTCAGTTCTTGTAATTACATTTTTTCACTTCCGGTTGTTAAGGAAGAGCAATCAAGTGCAGACTGGTAGATCTCCTGTTGACGTTTTCGAGCAGAAATGCCGGGATCCTCCTAGTGGCACTGGCACGTAGTGGCACCTCAGTGGCGGCCTGTAGCCCCACAACATCCACATGCTGCCCTGTTGATTTTATGTAATGATTTCTGCCACGGAGGTTATGATTTCATCCGTTCTGAAATTAAAAAGGAACAAAAATACACGTGACATAGACACTGACATAGTTAAGTGTTGTAAATATTAAAATATTAAATTTTAAAAAAATTCAGTGTGCTCTAGTAGCCCACTGGTTAAGAGGCATGTCTCATAACCACTATGTCTGTGGTTCTAATCCATACAGAAACCATCAGTGATTCACATCTGCCATTTCTGTTTCTGTGGTTCTGAAAAATAGTTCATAAATGCCAGTTAAGTATTCTGATATTTTAGCTTGAGTGAATTATAATGTGCTTGTAACACTTCTTTATTCAGACAGGGTTTGCTGTGTGACTGCTTATTTTCAGCAACACTGCTTGAGAGTTGTGCTGTAGTACTCACAACGATGTCGCCTGGGCTCTCTCAGCGGTCCGACTAGATCACTGCAGTTTGTTACAATTCTTAAAAAGTCTTTGAAAAGTCGGTACATTTGCTGACAAACCTATCCTTCTCTCACTTATCATACCAGAGCCACGGGATTTACTGGCTGGTTATGTCATTTAGCGTTGCGTCATTTGTCGACTGTAGCACACACCTGATGCAGCTAGAGGCTAGATGCAGATAGAAGAACTAGTCAAGTTACAATAGCTGGGATGTGGCACTCTAGGGAGTGAATGTTGGGGGAAAAAAAAAAAAAAAAAAAAAATGCTTTCCTGGACAGTTGATTCCCACCAATGCTTGGATATAGTACACTGCTGTATCCCGACGAGTTGACATTATGAAATATATGTGAAGCAATAGTCAGTCACCTAGGTGCATGTGTTTTGATGTATGTCATATTCTGATGGTGTGTGGTGCATTTAAGTCAGTGTGCAAGGTGTATTAAAGACAGTCACAGCAAAATTTTTTGCACGTCTTCCAGAGTTACAGTCTTCTGGGTATGTAATTCCCTCGTGTTTCCATGGACACTGCCTCTGTGCTGGCGCTGCGTTGGAAGGGATGTTTTGTTATCAAGAAATGGCCATTACTTTGAATGATACCTGTCTTCTATTAGCTTCAGTTGATTTTTGGACTTCACTTTTGAACAGAGCGGAACTGTGACAGCGTAGTCACGCTAGGATGCAACTACTTCACGGTCAGTATCGACAGTAGAGACAAGGTGACCAGTAACTATTTCAAGGTACACATGGACATGTGATTACTGTATTAAGACAAATTTAAAAAAAAAAATCTGAACATATCCTTTCAAATGCAGGTAACCACATCAACAGTACATATGCTTAATACAATTGTGCCAGACTTATCTATGGGTTAGATTTAGGGCTAAATTCATGAGAATTTGATCGCATCTTCTCCATTTGCCGGTGTAGAGTAGCCATTGTATTAGACCTATAAAGAGCTCTCAGAGACGTCATAAAGAAAATAATGAACTATTCTGTGTCCATCTCTTATTGCCAACCATCTTTTGCTCTAAGTCTACTTTTGTTTTTTCTAAATATTTAAAGTCCTCTTTTGTAAAGGACTTCCGAACAGGGGTGGAGCCAGACGTTGTAAACGTTTGGGGCTTAGCCCAAACCTGAGGGGTTCCGGGCCATGCTCCTCCAGAGAGATTTTTGTTTCAGTTCACGTCAGCTATATGCACTATTTCAAGCCATTTGAGATAAAATATTGCTAAAAATCTGTACATTTGGGGAAAGACATGATAGTTGCCCAGGAAAAAAATCATCCAGAGTTTATATCCTGTTTTGTATTTAATTGCTCTCCAACTGTCTTTATCATTATGAAACCATAACACAACTAATGTTTAACATGACTAATTGTCACTCCTGCCACCTAAAAAGAGGCAAAAATTGTCTGATGTTACTATTTGTAAGTTACATAACATAGGTAGGGTAGGAATTTGGCACAAACAGCATTACTATTCTTGAAACCTATTTTTGTTATACTATGCTAGAGTAGAGTTCACAGGATGACTGTTTAGCTGACAGGTTTGCTACATTTGAATCCATACCATAATAATCTGGGCTGCTCCATTTGCAAATCAAGGATCCCGAACATTGTGAAATAAATGTGGTCTTCAATACTCTGAGTTGAATATGAGGCCAACAGAAGAACATTTACTAAAGTTATATTAGATTTCTTTAGGGAATAACATAGTAGGATAAACAACATTGGCATATTATTATTTTACAATACTGTATTTAATCTACTCCTGGTCACTCTGCTCTCCTTTCATCTTCTTTTCTTCACTCCCATCTTGTCAACACATTTTCATCTCTTGTCCCTCTTCCTCTTCACCTGCTTTCTCCACAATGAAATATAGGACATTAGACGTGAAACTGTCTCATATCTTATTCACTCCTTCATTCTCCTAGACTCTCTATCCAATCAGAACGACTGAGGGGAAATGACAGAGTTCAAGTTATTTTTAAAACCCAAGAGATGAGAAGAAGACCCCCCATCCCCCAACCGCCACTCCACTGTTGCTTCCAAATGTCCTTTGTGTTGATTCTCTCTGGGCCTTTTAGGGTCCTTATTCTGACACTGTGCCTAAGCTGTTACAGTTTTTTCAGGGGATTTGGTATAGGCCACTAGTTCCGTCTTTGGGTAGTTTAAAGTATTTGTCTATGCCTCCAAGCATTTCAGTTTAATTGAATGCAACTGAGGAAGCAAAATGATTCCGGTAAATGCAATCCATTAGCAGTCAAAGAATTGTCAAGATGCAAAGTGAAATGATTTCAACTGAACTGAAGAGTGCAGGAGCTGAGAAGTGTTTCACCCCTTATATCTGCTGCAAGGAGGCTGCTCAGCTCACTGCACTAACAACAACAGTCACATTAAATTACAAAGCAGCAAGCTCCATGTTAACAGATGCCTCTGGTAGGTGATGGGTTCTTGTCAAGATTATCCATGCTTCTCTGATGCTGACTGTGCCTCTTTTTTTGGGGGGGAGGGGGAATTAACAAATGACAAAACAGGCAGAGCCAATCATGGTTCGGGCCCCCTGATACGGCAAAGCACAGACACGTCCTCCAGCTAGAGCCCTATGATGCATCTCCCTGGCTTTTTTCTGTTAACTCGGCTCTTTCAAGGCCATCCATTCTAACATGCTGCCTGATGTCGCAGCAAAGTCTTCCAAGTCAGCTCCCATCCCCCATCTACTTTTACAATCCCTCTTCTGTGTACTGCAGGTACACTGTTTTTTAATTTTATTTTGTATAAAGCTAGTGGGGAATAGCTGTCTGCTCTGAAAAGCAAAAACTCCACATTTCAGTCTTCTTGGAAAGAGAGATGAGCCATCTCATTGTCCTGTGATCAGGATTTTGCCTTGATTGCAGTTGAGGAGACTCCCTGCATGTGGTTGAGCACATCTTAAGTGCTGACCGGCCACTTTTCCTTACACAGTGATTCCTTTTTTATTGCTTGTTCGCCGACCTCCGGCAATGAAGTCTGCACTACAACAAGATGGTGTGTATCCTAGCCTAGTCAATGGCTGTCAGGCCACTTTATCATTCTGATGATTCAGTCAAGAGTAGACTGGCGGACTCGAAACGCTTTGTTACTGACCAGCCAGCCAGACTCCCAGTTACAGATAAAAAGACGGCGGTTTCATAGACAGAGACACTGTGTTTTGCTGAGAAGAGAACTATTCAGTGAAGACAGTGCGAGGTAAGGATGCTTTACCTGTATCAACATCATCATCAATCATCGACTTGCAATGCTCAGCTGGAGTCGCCGTTCAGTCATTCAGCATGGACACACAAAAGTTGGTCACCACAGACTCCCTGAACTCCCTCTTGACTGAAATATAGTGTTTTAACAAAGAGAAACGCATAATAGGACAAGAGACAATGCCTATGCAGACCTCCGATTACTACACTGGATAGCTCATCCATAACCTTTTATTTCTTTTACGTCTCAGTCAGGGTCACACTGTGACATAATCTCAGAGGCACTAAAAGGAAGTACACAGCTCTAGAAGTAAAAAGGAGATGAAGAGTAAGCAGTTAAATATAGTTTAAATCCCCTTATTTTCTTTCCTGTTTTATTTTTAAAACCTTTCAACTATGTGCAGAATGTTGATAATATATGTATTTTCTAAACATATTTTTGTAATGAGACCGTTACCGTGAAATTAGTTTATTCTATGTTTCCTGGCATGTGTTTTTTTTTTTTCTGATGTATAGCACAAACATCTAATACAAAACCAATCTATGCAATTTCACAGTAGTTTAAATGAGAATCAGTTCAAAGACAACACCAGGTGCTCACAGCCTTCTGGATTGTAACTGTACAGAGTCAGCTGTTGCTGGAGTTTAAGTTACTACTGGAACAATGGGGGTAACCACCATGTTCATAACTGTGCAAATACAGTACTGTAGATCCATTCTACTATGTTGCTTCACAGTATCAACACATGTATTTTAACCTCCATGTAGAAAAAGTACTTTGTTAGCTTGTACTATTGTATATAAAAAAAAATGAAATAACTGCCAATGAAAACATCGTTGTTACACTATGGTTTAAAACACATTTAAATGATTTGGCAGAAAGAAGGATATCTCACAAATTTAAATGCAGATCACAGGCCTGAAGGAAGGAAGTTTCTGAATTCATTTGATGTTCAGATTTATGTCTCTTTAATTGAAAGAGGAACTCTTCTCCCTCGTCCATGCTCGAGGGACTTCAGCCCCCCTAAATTGAGTAGTTTATCAACTGTACCCTTCAACTGGCAATTGAATAATAAAGACAAACATACTAGAAACTGATGAAGGTTAAATAATAATTTTTTTTTCCTTTTCTGTGGCTTCTAAGTGGCATTTTAATGTTTACCTACTGTATATCAAGATGCGTATCTCTTTCCCTTGTCATGTCCCACTGCAACATCTAATTTCAATAGGAATTAAAATAGGAGTTCAGTAAGAACTTTAAATTACGGACGTAAGGTGCCCTCAAAATTCCATTGTTACGTTGAGAGTGAACTCTCCCCCCCATGAGTTGCAGAATACAGTAGATGTTACAGAATGAGGTATGCCAGTCATTATGCAGGGAGCAATTTCTCTGGTCCATTCATCAAAGCTATGGATGGGACTAAAAAATCACCATGCGAAAACAAAGCAATGCAGACAGTACGTAGTCCTGGATGTAGTAAAAGGTGCAAATTATTACTCTGTGCAAAAAACAACAGGTGCAGCTCCTTCCAATTGTGCAGCTGCTTCCAATTGTGTAAATGACTCATTGAGGCTTTCATGCAAATGAAATCAGCATTGTCTTTTCATCCCATCCGCCAGATGGGTGGATCAGCTTGAAAGGAAAATAAACTTTTGCAGGTTTATTACAACTAGGCATGCTTAATAAAATGCATGATGTGATAGTAAATCAAAAGCTTTCTACCTGTTCCTGTTTTATATTTTTGAATATTCTATGTTACAACCATGCTTTGTTTTTATAATCCAAATGAAACAAAAGTTTTATATTTGGTGGGTTTATGACCTGTAGTGTATGCGTATGAAAATTTTTTCATCGTCGATGTGACTGACAAAAATTTTCTCAATTGATCAATTGATTGCTTAGTCTGTAAAATGTTGTGAAAATAGTGAAAAACCCATTACAATTTCCTGCAGTTAATTCAAAATTCAAATTCAGACTTCTCGTTTTTTATGACCAACATTCCAATACATAAAGACATGCAGTTTACTATCATATATTGCAAATCCTCACATTTGAAAAAATTTCTGAAACGATTAATCGATTAATTGTCCTTCAGCTGACTAATTGATTAACCCCTTTATTCAGTGCCCCCTAGCGCGTGGCTGGCAGTATCTAAAATGTGTTTACACGTCAAACAAGTTGCTCTTTAACCAAAGCTACAGACTCCATCGTACAAATGCATGTCTGAAAATTATTAGCACCTTACAGGCTCCATGTGAAATGTATACTTGATATAGATGTTTTTATGTGCTACACTGTTTTTTAATTGATTGACTGAGGTTCTGCCTTCTATTTTTATTACAACAAAGTGCACCATGTGTAAATCAAAGGACATGACATTGACTAATTGTTTCAACTGAAGTCTACTTAATCACAGACAGAAACTACAAGTAGGTTGACACAGGGTAATTTACTGTATGATTAAATGATACATGACAATGGAAGGAATAATTGAGATGCTTAATTGATAACACATGGATGTTCATTTTTTTAAAATAATGAGCATGTTATCAAAGGCCAATCATATACATGTTATAATGACATACAGCAGTTATATAAACAGATAAAAGATGAAATAAAAGAGTAAATAAAAGAGACCAGGAAAGATTTCTTTCCTGGTTTCCATGTCTCTGGGTGTGGTATAAATCAGAAAATAAACTGGCACTGCTGGATTGTACTGTATATTATATGAATCAAAGACATTACACTCTTTGTCTTTGCTAACAGGTGTTCAGTATTCTGGAGTAGTGAACAAGCTGAAAGATTGAGGGTCTTAAATCTCTCCTGCTTTTATGATCCAGTGGCAGAGGTGAAGATGCACTGTATAATATGCCGTAAATGCACCAAATCAACTATGAAATTTTAGTGTAGCAAGCATGTCATCAACATAGAAACAGATGTATATATTTTAAATTCAACGGAGAGCACCAGCAGCACCACCAACTGCGTCAGTAGATCAGAGCCACAGTCCTACACATGGACAGAAACACAGTAAATTATCCTCCTCTAGGCTTTAGATTGTGGAGAGTGACATGAAAATACAGGATTCAAAATGATGTGACTTAGAGTGACAGGTCTCATTTCCACCTGTAACCTTTTAACCATCACTCATAAGTATAGAAAACCACACAAACACATTTGCTGCATCGTATTGCATCAGGGGAGTGTGGTTTTGGGCACACAAAGTGTACTTTGTAGGTTGCAGCAGGCCTGTGTAGTGCATCCAATCAGGGCATTTCTCTCTGCAAGCTCCATCTGTCACTGAGGCATGCCACTGTGTGCGTGACCCAGGCCATGTGGGTGAGCTTTGGTGGCTGTTTTGAGTTCTCAGGACTAAAACCTTGGAGATAGGAGGAGTTGAATGTCTTGGCACAAGAGCCTTCTTGGCTGATAGAGCGGGAAGACAGACAGATGCCTGGGAAATCTCCATGTCATCTTCGATATTTCACTCCTGAGAACTCCAGTGTAGTAATACAAAGTAATCATGATTGCAATCATGAATGAGACATCAGTGGATTGAAGTAAAGAGAGATACAGAGAGAAGACATACATTGTTGAATACATGGTTGGACTGCCATTTAGATGCAGACGTTCTGCTAAACTGATTGTGAAATCAAGTACAAAATATGTTTATTAGAAGGGTCCAGATCCCTCGTTTAGGAGTTTTGCAGTTCCCCAGTAAATTCAACCATATCTCCAAACAAGAACATCAGGGTTGGATGAATGTGTATTACCATAGATTATACACATTCATGGATCCAGGCCATGCATCTAACATACTGGGCCGGTAAGTTACTTTGACACTGGATAAGAAGTCGTGGATCAGATGAAAAACAGACAATGTTCCACCAAAGCTGAGTATGGCTTTGCAAAGAAAAACAATCAAACGCACTAAACCATTAGCAATTACACCACCTTAAGGTGTCTATAACTGCAGCAAGACAAAAACAGCCTGGGAAACAAATCCTTCTCTCCATAAGATGACTCTGACTGCAGATTTAAACCATGCCAAAGCAATAACCAGTGCTATAGGGTGTTTAACGATATGCATCCATACTTTGCTGAGGGAATAGAGGATTTAAGCATATGCTCATTGAGCCCAACTTAATATACACATTTCAGTGAGTCTGTGGTGCGGGCCTCGTATAAAGTACATCTTGGGCTGAATTTTAATAAGTGACAAAAATGTTATCTTCTGCATTCGTTTTACTTTCCACAACTGTGGAATTTGTGTACCAGCCCACACCTAATGTTTGTCTACCAGCAGTTCATCTGCAGTCGGCACAAACCTCTGAATTTTCATGTCAGGTTTGGCTGCCCAAGGAAGACTTTGATAATCTGTTTCACACAGTAATGCTGAATCAACAGCAGCTAAAGTATATCTTCAGGCCTCCTGAATTGGTAATCATGAAGTTGTAACAAGACCTCAGTTTGATCTTTTAGAGCCTTATAGGCGAGCACGCCGTCCCCTTGTGTGCTCAGGTCTATTAAACTGCAGCATTAGAATTTAGGTTTGGCCTGGAGTGAACAAGAAATCACAGCAGGAGTTTACACCACCATTCACTTCTCCTGTGATCTATATTTCTCTATTTAAGGGTTTCAGTACGTTGTGTGTAACAGTGTGTCGTATACCACAAACTGTGTGTTATAGAAAAATAATGACACCTGAAGGGTACAGTGCGGAGAGGCTTAACAAGCTATCAAATCTGTATGACCTTGATCTGCCCAGAGGGAAAAAAAAAAATTCTGTCCTTACGAGTATCTCATTAATAAGACTGCCTTTTACATATTTCCACACATAATTACATAAAAACCTCTAAGATTTTATATTTAATTCCAAAACAACTGTAGTCTCGTAGTCCTTTTTGCAACCACTCACTGACCCTATCCTATCATGTTTGCAGTTAGAATCGTTTTTTGAGCTTTTATGTGTTATTATCTTTGAACAGTAGATTGTGGGTTATATTTTTTTATGCATGTATGTACTATAAATAAGTTTCTCTTTCTATAAGTAAGCCATCACACTTTAACTGAAAGCTCTTCATGTGATTTTCAGCCCATATTTCAACTGTTAACTGCTTCATTTTAAAAGGAATGTGTTATGTTGTAATAGAATCTGTTGCTGTTGAAATATAGCCCATCATGCTAGTCTTTTAATTGAGACTATTAGTCATTTAAGTGCCACAAATAGAAATTAGGGCCCTGAGCTTGCAATCTTACAGAATGGGCAGTTAATTTGGTGGTCAGCATATTCTTTACCACAGCTCACCACAGTTCACTGACCTCACTTTCCTTTAAGCAAATGCAAACTTTCTCTTTGAGAATGTATGAGCAAAGGTCCTGTCTGTGCACCAAGGTGAAAAATTCACACTACAAAGTGTATTTGTAAGTGTGTATTTTGGGATCACTCTGCTCTTTAAAATGTGCAGTTGCCTGCTACTGCTGTATATCGTGTCTGGGAGGTTTACTCCTTAGCTTTGTCTTATGTGTGTGAACAATCAATGAGAACATAACCTGTTTAATGCAGGTTGTTGGGGTTATATTGAAGGGCTGCTGACATTGAGTCCAATGTTTTCATTTACAGATAAGAGACAAATGAAAGACAATTTGAAATGTAAATTTCTTACATTTGACACTCTGGGTTGTGAGAGAAATAAAATAACATTAATCAATACACAGCTTAAGTTAATATACCTCATACGATAACTTAAGGGGAGCACTAATACACCAGCTCAAAGTTCATCTAAATGTAATTCAACCATGCAAATAAGTACAATACCAGAGAGAAAAATATGTCATCATTAATTTTTTAGGACCATACAGTATCTATTCTTTTATTGGGGAAGAATTTGAAATAAATCTTTTCTACTATCAGATGGGCTGTGTGAATAATGACCCTTGTCTGTGAGGAACAAAGAAATCAGACAAACAATCAGATGAATGAAAAACACTTTTGGAAGGCACTGACAAATGATGCCGTTCTGCTGATGGGGGCACTGGATCCCGAAACACCCATATGCCTTGTTGAAAGTGTTGGAGTCCAGTGTGGTTTTTGGCCTTTTAAAATCACAACACTTTTTTTTTAAATTTCTTCCAGTGTGTGTTGCTGAAAACTCACGATTAACTGCATCAGTGACGCTCTGCCGTTCTTCCTTCTTCTTAGTTTTAAATATGCCACTGCTAAGGCCTCCTTCCACTATAGTTTCAATTTCGTCTCTGTCTAGTCATTGTCTAATTTGTTAACTAAACCATGATGAACTTGAAAACTTGGCTTTTAATGATTTGATTATTGCTAAAAAATTTAAAAGTCATTTCCCTGCCATGGGTTGACTTATGAGGAGAAAACAGTATACAGTACAGTAGATTTTTCATAAATCTCAGAATAAACAACGAACAAAAAAAAGGTGTGTGTGTGTATATATATATGTATATATATATTTTATTTTATTTTATTTTTCTGTATGCATCTTTCAGAACATATGGTTCCAGAAGATTCTTCCCTAAGTCAACCCAACTGTCATTTGAGATCCTTGATTAGGATCTGAAAATTAAGAAGACTTTTCTTACTATACTGATTTCTTTCCTTGCTTTCTTGTTGCAGGATTGTCTCCATGGTTAGGATCCTCCTGTCTGCTCTCTCCAAGCTTCCTGCCCCTGCTCTGTCTGAGACACTATGTTAGCACATCTGGCTGACCGTTGCTGTTTACGGGTAATTTTTCTTACTGGATAAAGATGCCTTCCTTCATAAGGGTGCCCTTCTTGAACCTGCACTTCACAGTGCCCTGTCAGACTGCCTTTCTTGGGTCACATTTCTGTCCTGGTGGTGGGTGCTGCACAACTGACTGCTGGATCCTTAGAGCCTGTCTGTCAGTTTAGAATCATCTCCAACCTCACCTTTGTACACCTACAGTAAATTCCTCTGTTGGCTAAATATACTTGGACCCCTTCAGACTACTTCTGCTGTACTAGGCTATACAATTAGGATTATGTTGGACTAAATGTACCTTCTAGTTACCTTTACCCAGTAACCTTGCTGTTTGACATTCATTCATTCAGGATGGAATCATACTACGCTTGCTTGACATTTGACATCTTTTTTTATTTACTACATATGCGTATTATGTAGACTCCATTGTCAGGTCGGAACACTTACAGTAGCTGTAGCTAATGCAGCCTCATACGACAGCACTACAAAAAAATTTACCCTCATGAAGGTAGAACAAGTAGAACAAGCCATCCTCTGTTGGAGTAAAAAAGCGTTCCACAAAAGAGCAGTGGTTTGTAGAGAGTTATGAGACAGCAGTCAGTGTCTTTCGTAGCAACCAAACTAAGCTATCTAAAATGAAACTATCTGGCCAATTGCAAACTCATAACTTTTATTTTTTTTCCCTCTGATTTGACTTGGAGATTTTTTTTTCTCTATTTTTTTTTTTGAATGATACAGTGTACAATGGTGAACAAAATGCCAAGGGGAAGAAAACAGGACAGTAGAGAGAAATCAGGGAGAAGCTGTTTGAGCCATGATATTTTTTTTTTTATTTTTATTGAATGATACAGTGTACAATGGTGAACAAAATGCCAAGGGGAAGAAAACAGGACAGTAGAGAGAAATCAGGGAGAAGCTGTTTGAGCCATTGAAACTAACTTGCGA
The DNA here is from genome assembly GCF_016859285.1 of Xiphias gladius. Classification (NCBI taxonomy): domain Eukaryota; kingdom Metazoa; phylum Chordata; class Actinopteri; order Istiophoriformes; family Xiphiidae; genus Xiphias; species Xiphias gladius. Next base: position 12,897,037 of record NC_053407.1, on the reverse strand, counting down.
GTTAACAGTTAACAGTTAACAGTTTACCATAGCCCTGATGGTGGTGGTAGTAGTAGTAGTCACCATGTCACTAAGCTTCCAGCCCCACCTATTTCACATGAATGAGTGAATGTCACTTTGTGTTGTGACTGGATTCAAGATTGACTCTTGAGGTTAGTTGTTGTACTATTGGTGCACCCACTTGGATTACTGGGATTGGGTATTAGTGATTGGCTACTGCCTGGGATTGTAACAAGAGTGGAGTTTAGGCTGAGAACAGTGTCGAAGCAAAACAGAAATTAAACAGAAGCCCAGTAGGCCAAAGAGGTTTCTGAGAAAGGCGCATCATTGTTCCAATCGAAGTGGTGCACCACATGTTTGTACTACTGTAGCTACTCACAGATAGATTGCTGCTGTGAAATGTGCAAGCTAAATTGAGCATTCTTGATCAATATTGACCTTGAGTATTACATTGCTACACACTTGATTTCCTACCTATATAACTTTATACAGCCAGGAGGTTCACTTTAAAGGGTGTATGTGTATGATAGTATAGATTTCCTAAGTGAACTTTGACTAGGATTCTAGTATAATTTAGTCTACCGACCTTCCCTTCTACCAATGAATAAAGCACTCAGTGTTTGTCCTGGTTCTCATTGTCTATTTTTTATCCAGCAGGCTGTACAAGAAACTAGCAATTGTATAAATCATTTAATCTCCATATGACCTGCTCAACACCAACTACTTAGATGTGCAAATAATTACTGTTCCATAGTGAAAACTAAGTGTGAAATAGTGCACCCTGCCATAATTCCTACCACTGCATTATACACTGCCAAGCTGTATTAAACTGTGTTGTTGTAAAACACAATTGAATATCTTTCAAGTATTTTCTAACTGTGTCAAGTGCCACTTGAACCTTATAAGAATCAAATGCCTCCTGTAAGACATTATAAGGTACAAAGACACCTGCATTAGCGAGGTTCAAGAATACCACATTAACATCCCATCTCTTATGTGGCTGACTGAGGTGCTAATGTGAACTTCCTGGCCCTCAGATAAATGCATGCATTTATGCGCAGTACTGCTCTGTCACACAGATGTCAACAACAAACCACTGAAAACATTTTTATGGCAAGGAGAGCAACCAAGAATTAGACTAAAAAAAATTGTTGCTTCTAAACCATATGAAATCATATGGAACCATATGGAATGTAAGATATGTTTTGGGGCTGCAAAGTTAAAACTTCTAACAGTATGGATTCAGAATATTTCATGTACATGCTGGCTCAACATTGAAAAAAAGCTTATGTGGAAGCCCCCTATAGAACTTGCCTTTCCTAGACATCCCCTTAAGAGAAACTCAAATGGGTGAATGTAGGAACAGAGGCTAAAATGGGCCCGAACACAAACAAATAAATGTTGGAGGAACTGTGTTGCACAAATTGACAACCATACCCACATATTTGGGTCATTTAGTGAAATAAGAACATTTAGGGAATAGGTGTTTGAAGCATTTAAAGAAGTATTCCACCAAAATTCCACAAAGGATCCAAAGGTGGCATTACTGGGTCCGATACTGGGTGGCATTGATGGAAGAGCTAAACAATATCTTCCACAAATATTGCTAAATGCAGCAATTAAATGAATCACATTCGTGACTAAAACCTGACCCCTCACATATAATATATGATTATACAACCACCCGACATACAATATATGTACTGAGAAGATAAGGGAAATTTACCAGATTGAACAAATAACATATATATACCAAAAAGGTGGAGCCCAGCCAAGGCTTTACTAATACAGTGAAGAGATCTGAAACCCTCTACGCAATAGGAATCATACATGTATTTTTGTCTTCCCATCTCATCTTACCTTTTTTATGTATATGAACACACTCATACCACTATTTTATATTCAAAATTTTCCATTTGTTTTATTCTAACCATTACAATTAATACTTGAAGCTGAAACAAGTTTTTTTTTTTTGGTTAAATTATCTATAAACCGTATAGACACAGCAGGCTAAATTAAGAATACGATTGTATAAGTTGCTGAAACTGAAATAAAAACTAAATTCAAAAACCACTGGCTGTTATGAAGATATTCTAATGTGACAACAACATCATAACGAATAGTTAAGCTCCTTTCTATCTCGATGAATGTTTTGATATAACGTTTTACCTCTCAGTTCCATTCAAATGATCGATCCGCTAAAAGAAAAATGTTGTTCCACCTGATTCTGAAAACGCATCTACCAAGGTTCACTGTTTGATCATTGTGCTTAAAAAAGGTAAAAGCTCTCATAGTGGAGAGAATCACATCAGCAGACTTTAGGGCTTTCTAAAAGTGCATTATATCCACAGGAAGAGGCCCTGCTTAGACATGAAATTGACGCCCGCTGTTTGCAACTTCTTCCACTCAGCTGGAGTCCTTCAATCTAAAGAGCCTGGGGTTTCCAAAGCCCTTTCTCCTTTGACTGTTGGAACTGCATCCTAAACAAACAGCACTGCCCTGAAAACAGCCAGCAAAAATGAAAACATTTATTCAAAACAGCTTTTGAAATAAATTCAACATGATGGTGTACAATATGTCTTTTTCATTTTGTAAACAAGCAAAATACAACACAGCATTTTAGATTTACATCAAAAGCTAAGGCTTGTTCGTGAAGCCATGACAATTTCTCCTTACCGGAAACTTCCCTCTCTGTCTCTCTGTCTCTCTGTCTTTCTGTCTATCGGCTGTTAGCATTTAGCTAGTGTTGGTTGCCGAGCCCAGCCCACTGATGAATACTTGATATCAGAGAGCTAAATGATCACTTTGACATTATGAATGCATGCATTTCAACATGGCCTTATTAATAATTCATAATGCAGCTTTGCTTTTGATTCAGTTTAGTATTAATAAATATAAAAGCTGGCCAAAATGGACATTTTGCCAGAATACCTTTTAGTAGCTAATTTAATTGATTCAGCTAATCCTTCTTTGAGGGGAAACCACCAAACACAACAATGTGTATGTAAATGCGAACAATTAAATGACACAGTGCCACAGTGTACAGATTTGTTTCATGAAGAACAAGAACACAGGTGTCACTGGAAATAACTAACTGTAAAATCTGTTCGCAGAGGATGTGGTTTGATACAAGTGAAATTTATGTGAGAATATATTTTTCTTCAGTGAGTTTTATTACAATAGCCTAATTTCCTCTGAGCTGAAATCTGGAACATGCGGAGAGGCATTGCTCTTAGGCCTGAATTTAACCAGTTGCCATAAACTATTCATTTCAAATATGGACAGGTGTGGGACTTTTTGGTTTTGATCAATTCCCCTATTTTGTTCTCTTAAACTGTTGGAAAAAAAAATACACGTTTTGAGGTTGTGGTTCACTTGCTGCACTTGCACTGATTTTTTTTTTTTAGGGCTACACCAAATAAATAGAATGTCATTTAATTGTATCTGTCCCTGACTTTGTTTCACTCATTTTTTCAGCTTCAGTTCTGCTTCATGTTTTCTCTGTCTTTCATTTTAGTGAGGTCTGCTGCTTTTTGCAGTTAAGACACGGCATCATTGTCAGCTCAGAACAGGAAAAGCAGAGTGTATGACAGTAGCGTAGATGAAAATAATGGATCAGTAATGCAGCTGTTGTATGACAACCTCCCTGTGAAAAGAGAATATCTTTTAGTCTTAGTTTTGCTTGAATCACCATTGGTCCAGAGGTCAACAAGCCCACTGGTAAACGAAGCCTGTCTGCCTGTATTTTTCTACAGGCAGTTGCCCTTAGAAAAATACAGCTGATTACCCACAGCCCAGATTAATGTGTGGCATACTCTGCAAAGAACTCTCTAACCTCTTTTTGCCTCTGATGGAGGATGTGACTCTTTTCTTAATGCACAAACATGCTTTTCATAACAAAATCACCAGACTTGACCAAGGTTTAAGTGCAAAATAGACTGTAAAGATGGTTGGGGATTAACTATCGCTGTAACACTCCGGATTATTGAATCTGAATAAGTGAATTCATAAGAGTTCCTTACAGAGCCACATTTAAGAAAGAAAGCTTGCAACAGCTAAGATTTAAGTCTACCAGACACTTCAAACACAGTAATTAAGATGTTTAAATAGACAAACATGCCATGAGTGCAAAGACTTTGCAGTAAGAACATCTCCAATAAACATTTTCTGTTTGTGTCTGACCGTGAGGTCCTTTAGTTCGGTGCAGAGTGTTTCAGAAGCGTGTGACTGAACAGATGCAGTTGCCTGGCTGCTTATTTTAGTTCCTCACAGCGGATGTTTTTCCCATCTCTCTTCTTCCAGGGCTTTATGCAATTGATCTAAAATCCAGCATATATAAGCATATCTAAGGCAAGCTTTTTTTTGAAGATTTAAAGATGGAAAGATGTGAACACACAACGAAACAAACAAACATATAATACATGATATGTTTTGAGTTTGAAATGTAAGAATCTTGAAATGATAGGAGTTCATGACTCGCATAAATAAAACCTGAAATAATGTTATTTAAACTTCGTGATAAGAGATGATAGTTCATTTCATTTCAATCATTGAATAGCATCTGAATTTGTATTTGATGTAACTGTTTGGAAATATCCTCATCTGTAATATTTCTCTTTAATCTATTATTCATACTTAAAGAAAAAACATACTAACCTTTTGCTAATTCGCCCACTGTGAGTAATAAATATTTTCCCATTCTACATGTGTAGTTAAAAATAAAGTATATTTTGCATTAAATTATAAAATACATGACGTTCATAAGAGCATTGGGGTATGCAATTACCCAGATCTTTATTTCTGGATTTTGCTTAAATCATCGTATAGAAAGCATGACTTGAGTTTTCAACAACACACGCGGTACGTAACTCACAGTATCAGATTCGCAACAGAACCGGACTGTGGTTGCAGTAAGGCAAAGGCAGCTGTGTTTTATAATGCAGTTTGCATTCTCTGTTGCCCATTAAATCCATTCCTCGGGACAGACTTCAACTTGTGACCCCTCTATTAGCCCTCGTGCACCCGGCCTGGTGATTAGAGGAACATTAGGAAATTAAAGGCAAACTGCATTACCAGAGAAACAGATGGAGGTGCTGCTGAGGACCTAACATGCAGGACAAGGAACCTGCTGATGCTCAGACTTTCCACCCTTTCATCGGCCAATGAAGGAAGGTAAATGTCACCCCCAAGGTAGCAATTTCTCAGGTGGCACATTCTGATAAAGCATAGGGCCTATTAGTTGTGCCAGGGTGTTTTAATCTTGAAGTTTGATGAAAGACTGTAATGTTATTTCAGCCCTTAAACAACTCAAGCATATTAATTAGATGCGGATAACTTCACAACAAGCAACAACTGTGTTTACACACACTCCGGGCTTTTGAGGAAATTTGTTCCTCAACTGTAAACTATTTTAATCAGAAAAAATGTGATGATGCAGCTGAAGAAAATGTAGATTGGCCTCCAGGAGAATTAATTTGTTCACTCAGTGTGGAAATACATACTCTTAACACTTCACCAACAGGTACAATTCTATCAACACACCTTCACTGTCTGGAAAATGCGTTCATTTAACATTTTCTGACTTTTCTGACATGAGTGTACGAGACAAAATGGAAGGGATTCAGGTTTCAGTGATCACATGCCAATCTTTCAAATTATTAATCTCTCTTCGTCTCCTGTCCTCCCCAACCTGACCTGGTATGCTCACTTCATGCCAGAGGCAAACTATAAATTGCAACATTTAACATGCATAATCATGGTAAGGTGCATTTAGTGCTTTAGCATATTTGAAGAAACTAGGTAGTCCTTTTGCTTCAATGGTGGTGACAATTTAAGAATAGTACACAGTCCTCAATCTTAAATCTTGACTGTATTTTAACCACTCTTATAAATTAGGACATAAAAGCACCACATAAGTTTAGCCTGCATAATTTATTTCCACTTTTCTCCCTTGATTGTCCATTCCCCCTCTGGGATAGCTTATGAGACATATTCATATTTTAAATGTTGCTCCAGTAGAGAGAGGGCTCATTGCTCATCTTCGGATGACATGGGCATGGTAATGAAAGTTGGCCTTTGAGCTTTGGAGATTAGAGCCTGTATCACATGCAGCTTAACTGAACTAGAGGATGCCTGTTATAAATAATTGAACAGAGGTGTACCTGTGGCAAAGTTTAATTCACTCAAACAAAATTCTCCATCAAGCTATTATATTGCATGTATTTTTTTTTTTTTTTTTTTGCCTGAATGTGCTCTTCAAAATGGTGTTACTGCTTAGTTTCCTCCTCAGACTCACAGGGAACAGAATATCTTAAGTTGTATAGTTCTGTGCTTTTATATTTCACAGAAACTAATAAATATGTATTTTTTTGTAGTCTCACTCTTGGCCGCTGCTCAGTGCCTGGAGGTATGGGAGTTGTGCTGGTGCTTTGACAGTGTGACAGGTTTAGTGCTGGAAGATTGTCAGATGTCTCTCTTGCCAAATATTGTCCTCAGTATCTACTCACAGATGTCCTGAGCCCATGTCCTCACATATACAAGGCTCACATAACAGCACCACCAAGGTGACATTTGAAAACAAACGCCAGGGGTTAATGTAATTAGGGTTTTCATTATTTTATATCTACATAGATCCATCAATGTCTGTACAGTACATCAGCTAGAAACTGCCAGCATTTAAGTAGCTTGAATGATGGTGAGACCATGACTAGCTTTCTGCTGCCTGTTCCATTCAGACATTAAAACCCTATTTGTATTGAGCTGTTTACCATAGATTTTTTTCGTTTTCATCTACATGCAACATAGCCTGATTAATAAATGAAGAAACCTCCTCCACATTACATTGCAACAGCAGACTTTTCCCTCCAGCGACTTCATCCTCATCTTTCTATCAAGTTCCTATCATAGTACTCCCTTTTGACTCCATGCAAATTTAAGGGAAAAAAAAAAATCCTTTCAACCGCTATACATTAGAATAGATTCACTCTGTAAAGTGTGGGTTTTAAGCAGTTTGCTTGCTATACATGTCACAAACTGCAGAGACTTCGACTCCGCCATACGTATGCCTAAAATGCCCCCACAGTGTAGCCACTCTGCATCTCAACTGGATTATACCTACTCTGACTTTGACCCATTTTAGTTTAAAACTGGATAATGCAAGAGCATTTTTTTTTTTGGCCACTTGAAGGCAGACAAACTCCACAACAAGCTGAAAGATACATAGCCTGACATTATCGCATTAGAGAGGGGTTAGGGCCGAGCAAACGTCCTATCAAACAGTTGCCCATTTCATGCAGCACACATGAAGCAACAAGAGCAGTCATTTGAAGCCAAAACGTTGAAGAATCATTTAATCTTTATTGTTATTGTATTTACTATTAATTTTGACCAAAAAGGTTCTCGAATTCAACAACATCAACCACCGCAGTGTCCTTGGTGATAATATTTGTAGCAAATTAGAAAGTCTCAGAAATGGCAAACAAAAAATGATTTTAAGTAGGGTTGCAATACAAACATTGCGTGAGCATGTTTTAGCGATTTCAGCACATCTACAGGGCTCTAGGTGATTGATTCCAAGCATAATAAAGTAGTGCACAGTCAGGAGTATCATTAATTTATTCGAGTGTATGCTCCATACCTACCTGAACATCTTACATGACAACACTGGGGCCTTGTCTCTCATTTCCAAAAAACCAAAGGAAAGTAAATGGAAAAGAGTGGTGTATTATTTAAGGGGGAAGATAAGGTGGGTTTAGGGTTGGGAATGTGATTACAATTAGAAAGATATGGCTTCTGTGTATTTACTGTGCTGTATATTCAGTATTATTTCTGCAGCTCTGTGGGTGCACTGAAAAATACATAAAATCCTCATCTGCTGCAGTGATCCATATGGGAACAAATAAAAGATTGTCAGGTTAAAGAGAGGCTGTGAGAATTGTAACTTAGTTTATTATACAATCTGGAATATGTTTCTCATGTTTGACTGGAGCGGATGTCTCCCACAGCTACAGGCAGCACTCATAACTTGTGCACTAAAAGATGTAATCATTCTATACCACGGCAGTTGTGAAAAATACAGAGAAACAGACTCAAATTCCCATTCTGAATGTGGTAGTTACCTCTTCCAAAAGCTCTCATTACTGGACTGTCAACTGAGAATAACACTGTCATTTTGTCACACTCTGTATGTTACTAAATAATCGCTCTGCTTTGATGCAACGTGGGAAGAGAAGTGAAGCACGATGTAATTTGAATGCAGCAATTTAAATCTATCTTTTGAACTTTGAAAGGAACGCTGTGGCTTCCTATATTTGTTCTTTTGTTTTCTCTGTTCTGCCTCATCCACTGTTCATCAACCCTTCTTTTGATAATCTCTGGTGAGCCCAGAAGGACAGGCTTTGATAATGATGATTGACCCAGTATGTGGGTTTCAAGCGGCCAAGTTCTCATGGATAATTCTTCCACTCTTTCTCTGTTCATGATTAGGTAGCTGGCACGTGGCAACTCGAATAGTGCCCAGAAATTTGATTGTGTTAACACGATTGGGGTGAGGTCGGGGACTGCAAAGACCCATGATAATCACCACACAGGGATAAGTGATGGCTTCAAAGTAAATCAAACTGAAAAGACCCCTTCTCTTCCTAACGTGTCCCTGCAGTGATTTGAAGCCATTAGACGGGGTTTTAAGACACATCACAGGAGGCTGTTTACTACTCTCTCTTTCTTTCACTCGAATTCCTTTTTTCCCTGAATGTGTGTGTGTGTGTGTGTGTGTGTGTGTGTGTGTGTGTCTGTCTGTCTGTCTGTCTGTCTGTCTGTCTGTCTGTCTGTCTGTCTGTGTCCCCTCACTTAGGTTGATCTCAGTCAGGAATTTTGGTTCTCGGGCATTCATATTTCCGGCATTTTTCCAGCACATATTCTCACTGCAAAGGGCCATTGTATTAAAGTATTAAGTCTCTATCTGTCTCGGAGAACCATCTAATAGCCAATTTCATGCAAGAATGATGAGGACAAAAGTGGAGGGTTATTAGTGGAAAAGAGAATAGTTTGGTGTCACACCTCAGGGATCTTTGATAAGAAGTGAACAGGGATAACTATGGGCAGTGGCAGAGTTGTAAGGCAGTGGCAGGGGCTCCTTGCAACATGGGGATGAAGTAAACAAACCCACAACAAGGCAGAGGCATGACTCTCAGATTAACACACACACACACACAAACACACAGAAAGAAAAAGGATTGACAGTCTTATTTGTGTTGGAGCTTACTCACGCAGAGCTATGGACTAGGTTGACATTTCAAATGTTTACATCAAAGCATAAAGCACCGTGCTTACCTGGATGACTGGTACACCCATTAGCCTCTTTACATATGTCAACATTCCCAGGAAAAGCACACAGAACAAAGAAATACACTGTTGAAGGTACTTAAAAAAGGAGGTTCCTCTGTAAAGCAGACAAATGAAAGAAAAAGAATAAGCAATAAGCAGAAAAGTACTTTGCTCCTCTACTGCTACCCAAAAGTATCTGATGTGTGTCTGAAACTCGCACAGCTATCTATTGGGCCCCATTACTAATCCACGCAATGTACTGTATCTTAGCTGATCTGATCACAAGTTTAGAGCTCTAAATACATTAGTGAATGAAATGTACTGAGGATGCTTCAGGAGAAATATAAACAGCCAGAGTAGTTGCATTGGAGCCTGTGACCAGAGTGGAGCTGTGTTTTCCATCACAATGAGTCACAGGAAATACTGTGGCTGTTATAAAATTGCTAAAATAAAGACATCAGTCAGAGATTTGCTCAGAATCTTTACTATGGACAACAAAATTCTGTGTGAATTGTTTATGTGCTGTTTTCGTACATTGACACATAACTAGCCTTTATTTACATAAACATCCCAATCATAGCTAGTTTATTTAAGTTGCTGATTTGATGTTGTGAGTGTTTGCTTAACTCCATGTGTCTGAAATGTATCCCCAGTCGAAAAAATTCCACAATCATTGTTTGTAACACTTCAACTTCTTTGTCGCAGTTTGTGTATTTATTTGTATGCTTGTTTTCTTCATTTCTCGGTGTGTGGTCAGTGGAGCCCCAAAATAACTGGCGGCTGCCATTTTAGTGTAGTCTGAAAGCAAATGCGTCTCTGACCATGTTGAAGATATAGCACAAAAGGAAAATGAAAAAGAATAATGAATGGTCACCAATGTTGCCTAATATTATACAACCACCTGATCTAGACATCATCTGGATATATCTGGATGCAGGACAATAGGTTTGAACAGAGCCTTAAATGCCCTTTTTTTGTTCCAGCTGATGCAAGTGCATTCATGTTAGGATTTACGAGCAGAAGTAGGGTGGGATCTGGTAATGGTTGTCTATCTCATTCTCTTCTATGAAATGAAGACCGGTTCTTTTCATCTTTTCAGAACGAAGTAGCCATCATGATCAATGCAGCACAATGCTGTACTTTAAAGGGCTCTTTCTTAAAGGGGATTAAAGCTATAAATGAGTACTTGAGGGGCCAAGACCAGTCTTTGATCTATGACCATCTATGAGCACAGAATAAATATCAGTGGAAGTGATATTCCTCTCCCATATCCCTGATACGTGGGAGTTTTATTAGCATCCCTGCAAATTTGATAACATCAGAGGTGGGCGTGGTTTGGACTGAAGCGTTTGACATTTCTGTTACTAGTCCTTGTTCTGCAGTTATCTATCACAAATAATGTAATATATCATGAGGCAATGAAAAGATTAAAAAAATAAATAAATAAATTAAAAAAAAAAAAAAAAAAAAAAATATATATATATATATATATATATATATATAAAAGGTGGGAGACACCACACAGTCAAAGACGACCACAGTCAGAGTGCAAAAAGGTTTTTATTCAGATGGAAGGAGAATGACATCAAATATTTCTTGAGGAGTTGAGCATTTTCAGCTGTGCACTGAGGCCGAGGGTGGTCTCTTTAATTCTAAATCCAGTAGGAAGGTCATTCCACCATCAGGGTGCCATTGGGCTGCCAAAGGAGGGGGGGGGTAGTCAAATAGGAGTGGAACAGTGAACAGGCCAGTGCAGGAAACAGCAGTAGTTGGATGTGGTACACTTGCTGTTGCAAAGGACAAGAGTAGAGCAAGAAGATGTGAATATCTTTTTTCAGCGTTGTATGCCCACAACTTTAAATTTCTTATTAGTGTAGTGCAAAATGCCAAAACCTAGACATGTATCTTGGTAAAAGTTGTTCAACAGAGGCTGCAGTACTGCAATCATTATTTAGTTTAAAATTGTTCTTTTGGATTTTAACCATGGTCAAATTAAAAAAAACAAACAAAAAAAACAAAAAACATTAACACAGTTAACCATGGCACACAACCAACCTGTTCTGTACAAAGCATAGCGTGAAATGCAGCTGCTGTCTGTTTGAATGAGAGTTGACAGGATTCCAGAGCGTGGAGAATGGAAATAAGAAGTGCCATCTGAAGTGGCTGGTTACTTTCTGGAAGAGTTCATGGTTTTGTTCTTTCTGCCTCTGATTACCTTGCCAGCCACAATTCCATGTCTATTTACTCCGCCATTTTTTATTTACATGGAACGTTAGGACGTTGCCTTCGATTTCTTAAAACAATTTTGGTATAAACAAGTTTACTGATGCATGCAACAACTAACTGAAGATAAACCAAATTTTAACGCTATGCAATAATCATGCTGCATGTTCACATTTGTTTGATTTGTTTCATTTTAATTTTTGTCCTTGTATTATACTGTATATACACTGTATATACAAGGGGAAATATTGCCCAATGCCACTTCATTTGCTTGATAAAAATATAAAATACATAGATTAAATGGCCAAGTTTTAACCTGCATTATGGTTTGGAATACTGATTAGAATATACTTTTTGAAGCACTTGGGCCTCATGCAAAGACAGTAAATTGGAGCTTATTTGTCATTGTCGATAAGTGTTAGTGTTTGTCTCTGTTTCAGTGGCATGGGTAAGACTCCAGTGATTTTATACCATCATGCCATACCATATGCAATATAACCATATTCTCTACTTTCTCCTGAATTAATCTTTAAATTCCAGAGGTTCATCTCACATGTTAAGAGGTACGAGGAGAGGACTTGTGCAGGTGGTGTGGAAAGTATCTTTACTGTTGCACACTAACCTTTTTCATGAGAGAGGGATCTTGCTCTCAATTATTTTCATGAATTTTTCATCTCTCACATAAGCAGCGCACTTCAAACAGCTAAAAAGCACCACTAGAACTACATAGCCTAAAGGCAACCATCAGCCGTCAAACCTCTGTGCTCTCTGCAGATCTGTCTTAAAGCAGTGAATGCAGATCATCAGAAGAGAAGAAGACGGAGGGGGTCACTTCGAGGAGGAAGGACATTATGTAGGAATGTAGATATTCTAATGCCATTGATTTCAAACCTCACTTTTTATAATTAATGCAGTTTTGTTATATAGCTGTATACCACTCTAAACATCTTATGATTTAAGCAAATGAGTAAATAAACATACAGGATAAAATTGGATCATTATTTGGATCATTTGGGTGTTGCAAATGATGTGATCTCATCTTTTATTCACCTTTGCTGAATGCTCTGTTTATCATTTATGTCGTTTCTTCCAAGCCTTTTGTATCCCTTGCCTTGAACTGACGTGCAATTTCCCTTAAGCACGAAGACATTAGGGAACTACAGTGGCTTCAGGTAAGAAAACAATTTCTGTTTAATTTGTGGTTTTAAAGACTGCTGGAGAGGGTCAAACTAGCCTCCCAGGGATTCCTCTCATGTGGCTTTAACAGATGAATGCGGCCATATGTTTTTCCCCACTGTCAGCACTTGACAGAAACCCCTAAGAGAACATTGTTAACAACAGGTGAAGGGAGCCCCGGGGGAAAAGCCTTATTGGCACAACAGAATGATCAATTTGACCGCATCATTAGCATGTGGATCTGCTTTTTGTTGAGGAAATAGTGTTTTTAACCCTATTATCCAGTGTAGACACAGTGTAATATTTGATTAATGTTGCAGCAATGCTGCTTCTGACGTACTACAGTTTTTTACATAAATATTGAATAGCATACAGTATCAGATTTTGTGTTGGTACGTTGCTTAAAAGACCTTTAAATGAATGTGAGGCCGGAGCTCTGATTTAGTTACATTTACATCATGGATTGTGATTTCATTCCTGGTTGATTTGGAGACACCCATGTTTACTAATGTCAACATCAGGTGCGTTTTAATAATAAAGGACCCACAGGTTTGTTCAAAATGATGTGTACTGACATCTGGGGGCAGCAAACGCCGTAAAATGGCTGCGTTGTCAAATATGCAACCGAAGAAGAGCAACTTGTATATCTGTTTACAGCACATCCAAACAAACCATAGGCTGAGGGAATTCATCCTGTCAGATTGTTTTAATGAAGACAATTAAAGAAGACAGTCAACAATGTTGTCCTGAATTGTAATACTGAACTCGTGTGTGGGTCTGCAGTTTGAATGCTGTGGAAGAAAGGTGGACTCAGCCAGTAACAAAAAGAAAAACCTACAGCTGAAAAACTTCATTAACGTGTTAGGAAATAAGTTTATTCACTTTCTTGCTGGGAGTTACAGCAGAAGATAGATACCCCTTCATGTCATGTCATGCTTTAAGCATTGACTTAGAGCCACCAGGCTATTACCATTTAGAAAGAAAAAAAAAAAGAGGCAAACAGCTTGCCCAACCTTGCCCAAAAGTAAAATCCTACCAGCATCTCTCAATTTCCCTAATTAACATGTCATAGACAACAAGTTCTGGTTTTATGGTTATGGTTATTTGCTAATCTATACTTCGGGACCAGCGGGTGCAGTAATGTCTCGGAGTCTCCTCTGGTTGCCTGGTATTCTCACGTCAAAGACAAGCCTCATAGAACTCCATCCCCTGCAAAACCTACACCTGACGTTTTACGTTTCAGTTTGTGTACAGATTAAAAAAAGCGTTTTGTAGCATGCTGTTAGTAAAATTTAGAGGTGCGGATTCTTTGCACTGTCTGCGCCAAGCTAAATCTATCACCAGCTGGCTTTAGCATCATATTTAGCAACATAATAGTGGTAACACTGTTTTTGTCTTTTTTTATTTTTGAAGCAGTGGAGCACTTACATGTATTATACTGCCATTCAAAGTAAAGTAGCCTACAGGCAATAAACTAATGCTGATGCCTGTTTCTCATTTTCAGCTGACAGGTTACTGCTGTTACCAACTGCTGACTGCATGAACAGTGACCTACTGGAAAAAAGTGAGAAACATCTAGTTAGCTTATTTTATTTTTTGTTGAGTTATGGTAGCACAAAATGTTTCTGTAAGCTCACCCCATTTGTTGCTGTTCATTTATGTCTGGCTACACTGGCTGGCTGAGAGATCTCCAATTACAGCGCTGCAGGCTCATGTCTAAAAATATTTAGTGTCTCAACTATTTAGTGTTGAAATGTGTTTTTATGTGTCCTCGAAAGCATCAAGATGCGCTGTGTGTGTTATAGGGTTTATTGATGAGTATGCAATTACTTTCTAAACTTCAAGAAAGCTTCACCTTGTTATTTTGTACATGTACATGCCTAGTGAGCCCCCTCATGCAGTTATTTTAGCTTTCAATAATAAGATGGGAAGCAAACTTAGAATTAATTGAACATTTAATTAAAAAAAAAACTATTTTTCCCTTGAAGTTTGAACAGTTGGGATGATGAAACAGCAGTGTAACACCAAAACAACAGCAATATTGTTGATCACAAATGTCTGGATGTCAAAAGCGCTTTAAAATGATTGCAATACTGGCTTTGTCATAAGAGAGATATTTATCTGGCTGCAGAGGCTTTGTGATACCGAACAGTAAATCTCTTTCTCTCTCTATATATACATACATCTATATAGTGCCATTATTCTGTGTACTGCTCAAAGCAGAAATCTACCTGAAGCCAATTCACAGAAAGGTCCTGTAGATGTGTGTTCCTAGATAAATGAAATTTAACTGTATCCAAACTATGTTTTCTGAAAGCATCTCAGCTGTGAGAGCCTCTAGGCAAAAGGCCCAATTCAATTGCATCACTCACATGGCCCCTGCGACTACAGTGTGTGACAGTGTGTCACACACTGCTGTTAGCTTGGGCAAGAAATGCTAGCATGACTAATAGAGGTGAATATACTGTATTATAATCTGCACCACAGGCCAGAAATAGTCAGTTCTCTGCCTTGACAGATTTTCATCACCAAAGCGGTGGTTGCCTCATAGATATTTCTTAACTGTACTGTCCAAATACATAATGGCTTATCTAGACATGTATGAGTGCAAAAATCAATGCAATTTTGAATTGATTTTTCCATTGTGTCCATATCAATTAATGTTGCATGATGCATGGTGATTGATTCAAGGGACTTACAAATGAAAGAATTCACATTATAACTTTGCAATATGACTTCAGCTATTGTTTCATTTAGTCATCTGAGACATCTGACTTAGCGCCATAGTATAAACAGAGCCTACGTACAGATCAGAGCTACAGCGATTCTTTCAAACTATTTGCAGTTATTCAGTGTTTCATCATTTGTGTATTTCATTGTGTCATGTATTTAAGCACTGTAAACATGATTCTATAGAGTAAATAGTTCTGATGTGGTTACACTGTTCATAACCATGTTGTCAAACTGGTTAAGACACACCCCAGATCGGATTCGGGGACTTTGAGTGGTCACATGCTGACTGAGAGCCCGGCTTCGGTTTGACTGTGTGGCATCCTGATCAGATGTGCTGATAGGTAGGCCCTGGAGAGGGCCAGTGCTAATTGGTCTGGTGGTTAGCTCTGAGGTCAATTGTGGGCCAGGTCTCCAGCTCATCAGGTAGCCCAGTGCTGAGCACAGAGCTGTGGTTGTGCTCCCTCGGGGGGGGCACTGGTGGCCATTACACTCCTCCAGACATCAGTGAAGTATTGATCTAATGGGAGGAATGCAGCCATTTTTTTGAGCATCAGCGTCTTAGAGAGAACTGGGAGAAATTATTATTAAAAAGTAATGTTATTTTTGGCCAAATGGCCTTCTTTAAAAAAACAAACAACAAACAACAATCTCCATTCATTGTAAATCAAATACATTGTAATTAAACATAAAACAATAAAGTTAATATTGTCCTACTTAAATTTGAATATTCTTATACAATCGTTTTGACGAGTCCTATACTGTATTTGTATAGATTGTATCTCTAGGACAAGATAAAGGTAAATATTACTACAAACTACATTCTTCAATCTTTTGAAAGGTAGGGTTCACGCTTTAGGAGTGAATGTAATGAATAACGTTCCATCTTTGCTTACATTTTTGGACTGAGGGACCAATACGTACAAGCCCCTTTATGTTACATCTCAAAAGCTAAGGAAGGAATGGGGCCCCTGAGAATTAAACAGATCAATGAGGATAAATGCTGGCGAAATGGCTGACACACCCAATAAATTATAGAACAGAGACATTTTTTGTATTGTGCGTGGGGGTGGCTGATACAGCCGTCCGGCTGCTGTCCTTTTCAGTTGCGTAGAAGCTGCGGTAGTGTTTATTAGGAACAGTTAACTTAATGCAGAGAAGAAATACCTTTGCTCAAGAGTTCTTATGTCCATAAGTTGACTTAGAACAACCTGTGGCCCGTTTCACATGACCATTGCTTGCACATAGATGGCAAAGGGTGGCAGTGTCACATTTTACAAAGTGTTTTCTCGAAAATTTCAGATAAATTTTGATGTTCTACAGGGCTTTCACACGCTTATTCATGGGTCACAAGCATGGCGTGTTTGGATTTGTGAAATCTGGCAACATTAGCATGAGGAGAAAATTATCTCATGTTGCAAACTGCAGCTTCCCCGTTGCAAGGTCTGTTTAGCTTGGTGCCATTTTTCTGTGTCTAATTTTCTGGCATTTGCACAGCAAGATGATTTTTGATTCCGCCAAAACTCTGATTGAGTTGTTTTTTCAACCAGGAAAACAGCATTTAATGAGCACAAATCAAACCTATTTGTATGGCTGAAAAAATAAAAAGACTTGTGGGCAGCGACTGAGAGGTTCAGAGCTAGGTGACTAGCTTTATTGTACCAGAATTAGTGGCTAGTTTGTTCAGCCGTTGGGCTCACACTAAAGATCCAAAATTCAGTTATAAAA